>NW_026521986.1:22975000-23491322 GCF_021234435.1 Artibeus jamaicensis | reverse complement strand
GGTAAGCTATTTTTTATATTAAGAACTTGAACCAATTCCACAAAATCCTCCTGCTGTCCTGTAATGCTCCCGAGTGTTTTCTTAACTTCTCAGTGAGCATGGCTCTTTCTGAGATGGATGTGGGCTTGAAAACTGGCCTGGGAAAACTTGCTTACCCCGGTGCCCCGGGGTAAGTACAATATTCTGTGTTCTGGCTGTGTTTTCTGTTGCTAATATTTGGTTGTCTCTAAACTTGGTCGTGTGAGAAGGCACGGTAAATCCACCTATGCCTCCATCTTGGCGAAAGTCCCCCGCACCCTCCGCTAAGTTTTGAGAGACTAAAATATGAAAACTGGGCTTGCAAAGTAGACTGGAAAATGGAAAGGAGCCCTGCTCACTCACCAGTTAAGAAAAAGGTCAGGAGCCGCGCCGGGCGTTTTTTTGCCTACTGGCAAAAAAATTATATATATATATATATATATAATTTTATTTTCTAGTAGATTTCAGCTGTCTAATATCAAATAATTTCTTCCAGGCTTCTAATTTGGAGAGTTCTTTATCAGGTTTATTTTGAGTGGTGTTAATGCTGTGTCCCAGGATAGAATTTGTAGGGGTTATATTCCCTCTCTTCCTGCCTTTTTTTGGGTAAATACTTGTTGATTTTGGTTAGATCAATAAGTCACTCTTTTTTGATATTCTGAAGCTTTATGGATGATGTAATATATTGGGGCAATAAGAGGTCAGTGTTACTTCAGGGGCCCAGGAGGCACGTGAATTTGACTATTTCTGCAGAATGACATTTTTTTTTTGCAGTGGTTCCTACTTTGGTAATCCTTTGGAATGTGGCTGAGGCAAGTAACATCTCATGGCTTCCATTCTCCTCTTATTAATTTTGGCAAAGGTTAAGCTGGGCACACAGTTGACGATTATAGACTCAAATTTCCATCCTTCCTTGTAGAAAGGTGTGGCTAAGTGATGAACTCCTGGACAATGGGATGTGAGCAGAAGTGATGGGGCCCACCACAGGGTTATTTCTATGCCCTGGTTCTCCTTTCTCTCCCCATATCTGCAGGTTTAAACGGGGTTATTATAGCAATTAAGTTGTGACCTTGCGAAATAAGACAGCCCTGTAGGGGATGATGGAGCAAGGGAATGAAAGCAATGTGGACCCAGGATTAATTTCTTTTGTGGAAAGGACTGGCCCACCTTTATGGATTAGCCTGACTCACGTAAAAATGAAATAAATTCCCAATAAGCATAATGCACTATATTTGGATGCCGGTTTATTATAGGAGCTGAGTCTCTACTCTACCTAATTAATTTATTTAGATCTTCTCATTATTTTTATGCCTGGCCTTTCAGACTCCACCACTTCTGTGTACTACTGATATCCCTCCAATAAAGTGTCTTTATGTTGCGATACTCAAATTTGGTTCCTATTGCAGGCTGCTAAGAACACTGCCTGGTACACTTTCCTCCCTACTGTGACTTAAAGGTGCTTTTAGTTTCCTCTGAAGCCTCTGCTGCAATAATGATGTTTTTTGCTGATTATTTTCAGTATATCATTACCAAACCTAGACTAACTTTTCTCTTAATAGACCTGCATTCATTGAATATGTGTTTAATAAACACGTGGGCAGTGCTATCATTATGCTTCATAATAATTAAGAAAATTGTTTAAAAGATGGCAGAAAGCACCAAGGGCATCCTGAGTTGCATTGCTGGGGAAGATTAGGTGAAAATTATGCTGAGTCCATTAGCTCCTCAAGGACCAGTCCCAAGACTCCAGTCTCCATTGCCTGGCACGGTGCCTGATACACAGGCGACAGGTAAGGAATGTTTGTGGAATTATTTATTGACTTTATATTGCATTATCAGCAATAGGAAGAAATAAATCCCACCAAATTTCTAATTAGGCAGCTTCCTAGAAATCAATTAAAATACATATTTAAACATAGAAAAGCACAAAGGACATAATAGCAGAACATAATGCTATTTTCTCTATAACTACATATTTCAGACTTCTGTAGCGTAGGTACATTTTAATAAACCCCATTGCAAGCATTGTTCACCTTTTCTAGGTTAGACTCTGCCCTGAGAGGCTGGCCTTACGGACAACATCATTAGGGTCCCTGAGTGCTCAGATTTTACTGAATTTCCATTTCAGAGGACAACCTTTAGGCAGAGAAAAGTGAGGAAGGAGAGTGAGGCTAGGGTTTGAACTTGGTTGTCCCTTGACTGAGGGCATTATTACACCTCTCAAGGATTCCAACTTCTCATAGTTATCTCTCCACCAAGGGCTGAATAACTGCTCCCTTAACTCGGCTCTTGGGGTCTAGAAGAGGTAACAGCTCAGATACTATAATAATCACTTTGTTAGCAAACCTCCCTTGAGTTACCCTAATTTTTGTGTATATTATTTTTTTCTGTTGGATCCCTGGCTGATACTCTTGTTATTCAGAATTTGGAGTAAAAGTGTTGTATTAGCTAGCATGCAAACTAAAACAACAACAAAAAACCTTGTAGACAGTGGCTTAAAATACATTGGAACTCCTTTCTCCTTCATATTGTAATCCAAGGAAACTCAGCAGTGCTGGACTGGTAAGCAGCTCTGCCCTCCCTGCCCCATGTCTTCTGCTGGTGGATGGACTGCAGTTGGCTGCCTTGGTCTCAGCATCCCCTGGCCAGCAATAGAGAGCACAGCCAGGGGAGCTCATATCATATCCTCTTAAGAGCAAGAGGCCAGCATGGAACACACTACTTTCACTGCCGTTGCGTGGTTGCAATTAGGGAGAGAAAGGCTGGGAAGTTCAATCTTTCTTTGGGCAGAATGTGCCCTGCTGACATTCTATTACTATGGAAGCAGAAACAAATTGTTATTGGGAACTGACTTATTTAAGGGCAGAGGCTCATTTTAGTTGAGGAGGAGCCAGTGAGACACTGACTAGACCTCAGGGATACAATGTGGAATAAGATGCTTCCTCCTTTCAATGACTCGATGGCCTAGTTAGAGAGACAGGCCCTAAGACAGAAAATTTCAACACAGTAAGTGGGACATAAGAATAGTCTGGTGCATGTGCCACAGGAGCAGGGGGGAGGAACAGTTAGAACAGGTTATAGTTCTGTTAAGGTGTACAAAAATAAATAGTTGAGCTACTTGTGACCATGATGACAAAATGTCACCCTGTCACCAACTTAAGCACCTGTAAGTTGCCGGTTCTTGTGTGAAGAGGAGTCCATGACCTTCTCAATGTCCACCAGGATCCTGTTCCCTGCTGAAAACTGAGCTAAGCGCATCCATCCACGTGTTGTTGCCACAGCTTTGTTGTGCAGAGCAAGGAAAACTGAGTCACTGAATCCTGAACTTCACTGAGTCACGCCCTACATTACAAAGGCCTGGCACACCACATATTTGATTTCCCAAACTCCTTTACCCGCGGCCTCAGAATAGGCTCTGCCGGTGGGGACCCTGCCACGGAGTCAGCATGGAAGACAACGAGAAAAGCCCTGTTTTCAGCCACAGTGATGGTGACAGCTGCGGTGGCCTGATTTCACAGCGTGCTGGTGTTCTCTCAAGTGGCTCATCTCCTCCCACGGAAAGCTCCTCGGTGGAAATCAATCCTGGCTTCTCGGTCAGGTGCTTTCCTGTTTTGCTCTCCCAGCCCATAGCTGTATTTAATTCTCTGTTTGATATACCTATAGTGATTTCTGTCTTGTTACTTGCATCTTGACAAACAAAACAGGGTTTGGCCAAATTGGATGCCCCCGGAACCAGCACTCGTAACAGAATTCTGTTGAAGGCATAATCATCTATTGATTATTCTCTCTCTCAACACACTGTTTAGGATGTCACAGGCATATTTCTCAAAAGGAAAGCATTGTCTAGGTTTCTCTTGCAGAAAAAAATTGAACTGATTAGAAGCTGGTGAGATAAGCACAAAGTCAGCCAGAGAAAAATGTTGTACGGAAGAGACAAGAGGTGTGGCGTAAGACCATTTAGTACATGACCCTAAAAGCTGAGGTAATTGAAATGTGATTGATCACAAAATAATGGAGTTTATCAGCCTAAGAATGAAAAAGGGAAGGGCCAGGACTAAAAGGATTAAATAACCATGAAAAGCACAGTTAGACCAACACAAGGGGTCAGCAAGTGAGTTCTAATGGACTCAGAAATGAGGGCTAACAGGAGTTCAGCTCCTTTGAAGACTTCTGAAGGGTATATTAATTCAAAACCAAGATGAAAGGGAAAGTCATGATCCCAACATGTAGGAAAAATAATGAAATGCCAATGTATATGTGTGAGGGAAAGTTAAGAGTCTGAAAATCAACAGGCCGTCAAGATAAAATGGGGAAAATTATAGGTGAGCAAATAGCATATAAGGAGTAGGTGAGAAGCAAGGGGTCTGTGTTTAAGAGTTTTGCAAAGAACCAAAAAGAGCATGGTAGCAGATGGGAGGCAAGGTCTAAAAATGTGCAGTTTCTTTTTCCTTCTCACAGTGGGATGCTGCATACACAGTGAGCAAGGAGGAGTCTGGCATTCATCACAGGGACCTTGCCCTGGCTTGGTTAACGTAAAATAGTGATCACATAATTTATTGCCAAAACAAGAACACTTTTGAAGGTAAAAGAGAGTGCTATAAATAGTTCTCCTGAACAACAGGCATTAAGAGAAATGGTCTCATTCAACTGGTCATTCTGCTTCTAGGGAGAAATCTGTGTCAGAGTCGTTACTGCGAGGATGGCTAATATGGAACGTGCACAAGACGACAGAAGTGTGGGTCCGAACAAACAGATAAAGAAACAACAAACAAACAAATGGCCTGTCTGTCCTATTACTCCCTTCTAGCACAGTGAATGCCAGTGACATGTGGCAAAAAAGCTCAGTCTTCCCAGAATGGTAGGGAGGAGATCTCAAGTCCTCTTCTATGTCACAGCTGCTAGTTGGATCAAGTGATGTCTGGGGCCCATCGAGTTGTCATGGTGATGGGGAGGGGAAACTCTAGGTATGATCAGCTAATGTTTTAAAGAATGAATAAGGGTGGGGACCTAAAGGAAAATGAGAACAAATTAGCAGTGAGAAAATCTGTACGATGCCTCATGGTACTAGTCATTGACCCAAGGTGTCTCAGGTGTCAGGAGCCAGTGAGGTGACAGGAAAAAGCTAGAAAGAGTAGAGTCCCTTTTCATCGTGTGACCTTGGTTGGCAGGTTTTTATTTACTTGGGGTGATGTGGTGTGCAGCTGTGGATAAAGGAAGAAAAACACATGTGGGAACAAGGCAGGTAACAAAAATAAGTACAATTGGGCTGCTCTAAATAATCAGGATGCATTGCAATCTAAAGTAAGACAAAATAGAATTGTTCTAGTCAAATAAACATCTTCTGTAGGTTCCTGAACTCCTTTTTGGCAACCTCTGGTCTTTGCTTAAGTTCCCATGACTAGTCCCCTCTTGTCACAGTAAGAGGATACTTGCCACTCCCTGAGTCCAAAAGAGAGGAGAGTCAACCGAGTCTGGTTTGGAGAGGACCACAGAGACATTCCTGAAAGTTCAGACACTGTCGTAAAACCCCTGTAGCTTCCTGTGTTCTTGATGTGAAGGTCAAGGCCAGAGGAAGACTCAGAAAGCCGAAGAAGACCAGGGCTTCTTATTGGAGTTTTGATTTATGAGACATGCTTCCAAAATCCATTTATCTGGAAAATATTTGATGAGAGTTTACTCAGTGGGGGCAATGAGCTGTAAGTGCAGAGTGAGCCAGATGGATGATGATTCTCACCTCATGAATCTGGTCATCTGGCAGAGAAGGTGGATATTTAACAAGTGATTCTTGAAAAGGTGTTATGATCGTGACAGTAGAAAGTGTTACAGAATGCGGCACAGGGCAAGTGGAGAAGGCCCAAGTCCTCTCTCTCTGTGATTACTCATCTCTTCATTATTTGTTTACACTGAAGCATTGATGCATAAGAATGAATGACAGTAGGTGTACATATTCCTCAACCTTTGAGAATTCTGAAGGACAATTGCATGGATGCAGGAAGGTAACCTGGCACAGTCCAGTTTGCTCTCTGATAAAAAGATCCATATCAGCCCCGGGGCAAAATGCGAATTCTACTGAGCTGTGTCTTTGACTTTTCTGCTTTAAAAGTTTTATATCCTCCCATCCCTCACAATTCTACCTCAGTTATACTGGCACTGGGGCAACTCCAACTCTTCCTTGTTATTTGGTTGCCTTCACAGCTCCCCTACATATTCGGTTCTTCATGCTCTGGAGCTGTATCTAGCTCACCTCTTCTTCTTGTCCCTCCTGAAGGTTTGCTTCTGCTGAGTGCCAGGCAGTGTGGCCAAGAAGGTCCTGGTACATGTTGACTTCTCAACGTGAGCCATCTCCCTAAAGTGCTTGTCCCCTGGTTATTCAGTCAAACTCTAATCTAGATGCTCTGAAAGGACTTGGAAGATGGAATTAAGTTCCTAGTTAGTAATCAGCTGACCTTAAAATAGAGAGATTATCCTGGGTTACCTAGGTTGACTCCTTGTAACAGAAAGAAGGCAGAAGGATTTAAGAGATGCAGCCAAGGAGGGAGGCAGAGGAAAGACAAGGCAAGAAGACCCAATCAGATTAGCGCTACTTTGTGTTTTTGTCTTGAAGTCATGACATTAGAGAAAGGAGTCATTGCTGTCTAGGGGCCTTCACCAATTCTATTCCGATGTGACTAGCCATTATTCCAAAGATTGAGAAGTTAAATCACCACTATTTCTGTCTTTAATAAATTTAGTGAAGTACTAGAAACATCTTGCTTTGTTACAACAAAAATTCCAGTCTTTTCAATACAGCTATGATGAGAGTGATATTAAATCCCATTTGTAAAATAATTTTCCTCTTAATAAGTTTTCATTAACTTGTTGATTTTCCATGTTCATGTCCCCATACTTGTTGTCTTTGGCCAAGTCCATAGCTGAACCAAAGAATGTGGCATTGAATACAAATAATATAAAATAGCGTAAGGGTTAGAACCACCTTTACAGTTGGTGCTGGGCTGGTCTCAGGTAAGGGAGCGGCACCTGGGCAGTCTGGAGGCAGACAGCTTGAAGCTCGGGGTTCCCTGAGACATGGGCACTGGGGCAGGGGCTTTGTTTGCTTCACTGGGCAGCGTTAATGATAAAAACATTACTAAATAAAAACCACTTAAAAGTAGCATCATGATTAAACATTACATTTTACAATAATGTTAGCCAATGGATTCATTCATTTAATAAACATGAGTGATATTATGGTATGTGTCTGGTTGTGGTCTTAGGAATTTTTTGGAAGGAATTAATACAAGTCAACTCTCTGGTGCCTTGTGACACATTCAGGAGGACATGGCAGTGGCTGTGAGGTGTATGAGTTACTGTAGTGGTGAGAGGTACTGTAATGAGGACCCAGGTCCCTTCTGAATCATAATTTAGCTGACTGTGGGTAAAGAACTCAACGTGTGTGATTCTTGGTGTTCTCGTTTGTAAAATGGGTGCAATACTGATTTGACAAGATTTTATAAGAATTCTCCGTCTTGTACACAGAGTGCTTGTAGAGTGCCCTTCCTATGCTGCCATGGCTGCTTCTGCTGCTCCTGCTAATACCCCAGATCCCAAGTCCTTCCTCATCCACTTTTCCAGAGGCTGCCAATCTTAGTAAAACAGTGATTTTTCTCTAAACTAATTTGGTAACAAAAGTGACAAAAACTGATGTGAAGTTACTTATAAAACCTAGTTGACCTATTTAGTCGGACTGTTGATACACAAACCTGCGGCACTAGTATTGCGCTTACTCGTGGGGTTTTGACCCAGTCCCTACTGTGTGTGCTGCATAGGCAGCACACAGTTGTTGCTGTTGTTTTCGAAATTCCAAAACGACAACAGCAAACATCAAACTAGCTGTGGATCTAAAACATAACTGACCCCAAGGGCTTTGAAAAGGGACTGGGATGTAACTCTAGACCACTCTTGGTGCTATACCAAGGCCATTGTCTACCTTTCTTTTCACTTAGTTTTGAATGCTCCAAAGAAGATGTGTGTATGTTCTTGGCTGAAGGTATAACTTCTTATATAAACAGACGATAGAATTTGCCTATGTGAGGGAGAGCAGTTATCTTCCCAGAAGTGTATTTCTTGAGGAAGAGCTTGTTTTGCATAGATTTTATTTGCAATTTTGCATGCTGTGGCTGCCGAGTAAACAGTAAAAAATAACTTACTTAGAGTTATCTGCTCATGTTTTGTTTACTTTGACACATTTCTCATGTTCCGAAACGTTTGGTGAGATAGACAACAATTTCCTTTGCAGTCAGTACACTAACAGCAGCAGGAACATAGCAGAAGGTAGAGCTGGGGCCAGCCGAGGAAGATATAAAGAAAAAAATTTCAGTGATGGATGTTCCTGAAATTCACATCTCAGCTGAAATAGGAGACGTGTATGATTGCTTCATTTTTGCAGTTTCAGGCTATCTCTGTTCTGCCTGGGAGGAAACAAATCCATACTCCTGGTCATGTCGGCCTCCCTCATCCAGCTACTTTATGGGTCTAGAAATGGCTACAACTACCAAGATTTATAGGCAAGGATCTTAAATAGAAAAAGAGGGTCCCAAAGTCTTGCTTTTTGACATCTATTGCTTCCAGATACTTACTCAGTGATAGAAGCAATGACTGAGTAAACGGAAAAATGCTCCTTGGTTCAATAAAACATTTGGGGTGTACTTGGCTGTTCAGCATATCTTTTTAGCCAGAATTTCAGTGGATATATAGGCTGCTGAAAGACTCTGGTGTCCCCTCTGTCACCACACTCACTGCAAGATGAGAAAACTCAGCACTTGATGAGAGGCCCAACCTAGGTTCAGGTTCAAGGAGCTGGGCTCTCATCTTAAGGGGCAGGTGAGGTGCCCCTTAAGATGAGACATGGAAGCCACGTAGAATGAGACAATGACCGTCATAGGAAGGCAGGTCGTTGGAAGAGCTCAGTGATGTCCGGACTATAAAGAAAGGCAGTGCAGAAAGTTGTAAAAAATATAAAACACATTATAACATATTACAATAGACACCTTTTCGTGTTTATTGTTCTCAATTGGGCTATCTAATTTGAAAATTATTACCAGAGACTTGGCCAAATGATGAAGCATGATACAAAGATTCTCTGCATTTTGTAGAGTTGAAATGATTTCAGAAAGAATAATGATTTCAGGAATTTAACTTATCTCCCTCCTGAGAAACTATATGTAAGTGAATTTAGATACTTGTCTAACACCTGCAAGGAGTGTCTATTTGTTTTTGGATAGCCTGTTTTGTTCTAATTGTATTCCACATTGAATTTTTTAAACAGATGTGTGAAACTCAAACATTAGTTGCAAGAGACATCTAATTAATTAAACTTCTTGCTAGCTGAAAGTCAAAATAGCATTTTATCCAAATGTAAGCAATGGAAATTGAATGTCTGCTCAATTTTTCCTCTAAAACTCAAATATGCCTTAACAATGTTGCAAAAGTGAGGAAAAGCAAGGCTCCTTGAGAATAACTTGAGGGAAAAGTGGAAGGCAATTTAGGAAATGAAAGGTGCATCGGAGGACCTTTCTAATTTATTTCCTTGAAAATGTAGCCATAAAAATATTTTCCTTTGGAAGTTCATGTCTTATCTCACAGTCCATGGAGTCACATTATCTATCCCTGGGCCAAACAATTGCTTGAATATATACCTGGCATTAGTTGAAAGGTTTGTTTTTGATCTAGCAATGCAGTGAGTCAAGAACTTCACAGAAAGGTTAAATATTGAAAACATTTAAGTTCCACTTCCAATTCTTAGTGACTCCAATGAGGTCAGTTTTGTACAACTCAGAAAGATGACTTCAATATACAAAGTTTAATCTAAAAACCAATTCCTTGTGGTGCCTGAGTGTATTTGACCACACATTCAAACCTTCAGTAGTTGTCTAAAGAAATGGTCCCCAGTCGGAGGTCCGCATACTTTCCCAAGGTCTGGGAAGACACATTTAGGACAGTAGTGGGAAGAGTAGCATGTTGGAAGGATGGTGTCGTTACCATCTCCTTTCTTTTCCTTTAGGGAACAAAATCTTTTAAAATATATTTTTTAAATTTTTATTTTCTGCTTTTGTCCACATCAGAAAAAGTGAGTTTGGTATTGCTGGTTCTTATGTTTTCACCATTTTGGATATAAAATCTTCAAAATCTTGGGCTTTGTGTATAGTAAAAGATAAAAACTAAGACACTATTGCCCTAAAATAAAGCATCATAACTTAGACTCTGTTGCTCACCTGCAGCTCTGACCACTACTTCTTAGGCTTTTTCATAGCACTTCTGCCTTCTTCCCCTTACCCCCTGAAAATTGTTTGATTTCTTTTCTCTCTTGGCCAGTAGAGTTGTAAGGGACTCCACCCAGCTGACAGAATGCATGGCACATCCTGTCAGTCCGTGAAACCAGGTCCACCCTCATTTTTCTGTTAGAAAACAGATGGCATACTCAAGGGATATCAGGAGAAAGATTCATCAAAACTTTTGCAAAGTTGGAGTGGGGTTAAGGGAGCCATGTGGGCATTGTGAAGTATCTAGACACCAGCTTATGGCCGCAAAGGCAAGAAGGAGCAACCATGACAACCCAACTGTAACTGCAGCACTGGGGATGGGCCATCCAAGAGGGCCTGGGCGGCCACTGCCAACCCAGGGCCAGCAGAGGAGGAGTCTGGAAATGCCTAGCCTGCCCTGTCTTGTCATCAGCATCCTGTCTCCTGCTGACACCTCTCTGTGGCTGAACCCAACTACAAGTAAGTGGAGAGCTGCCCTGGTGATGAGCACGAAGTGGATCACTGAAGTGTAGACCTGGCAGGACAAGCGAAAAATAAAGAAGACCATTCTCAACCTTAGCACAGTGGGAGAGAAACATCAGTGTGTGAGCTGTTCTGCTGAACACATTCAAGTTTAGGATTCCTCAGTGTCACTCTGGGAAAGTCAACTTGTTTTTATCTTACATGTAAAATGGACTTTGTAGGGTTGTGGTTAGTCAATGAGATAGCATTATATATATATATATATATATATATATATATACACACACATACATATATATGTATATATACATATATATATAGTTTATATGTATGTTATTGATATATGTATATAAACAACAATGACCACATTTCAACAAACCTAAGATGTACTGTACATGATTGAATAGTATCCCCATAAGTTCATGTCCTAGAGTGTTTTCATTCCTCCCAATGTACATGTTGAAATTCTAAGTCCCAGAGGTAATGACATCAGTAGGTGGGACCTTGGGGTGGTGATTAGGTTGTGAGGAGACTGGAGAGAATTAGCGATCTTGTTTCGAGAACTTACAGAGCTGCTAAGCCCCTTCCGTTCTGTGAGGATACAGTGAGGAGTCCGCTGCTGGAAAAGGACCACTGGCTGACCATCCTTGTATGCTGGTCTTGGTCTTTCAGTCTCCAGAAATATGAAGAGATAATTTCAGTTGTTCATAACACTTTATACGTAGTCTGCAGTATTCTGTTATAGCAGCCTGAACAAATTCACGCAGTGACCTTATTTGGAAATAGAGCCTTTTCAGATATAATTTATTAAGTTAGGATGAGATCATAAGGGGTTAGTGTGGACTCTACACACCCCATGGCCATGGCCATGGCCTATAAGAAGGCCATGGGAAGACACAGTGAGAGACACAGGGAGAACTGCACATAAAGATGGAGGCAGAGAACTTTTTATAGTAGATACAATGATTTATCTAATGTGTCTTAAAATTAATGTTATAATTTTAGTTATTAGTATTCTAGCTCAAATAATTCAAATATACTTGCTTATTTTCCTTTTTATTTTTGTGATAAAATATATAAAAAACTTGTTATCTTAGTCATTTATATTCAATTCAAGGGGGGCCCCAAAACCCAGAATTTATTTATAAAACACTGTGTATTTATTCTCACATGCTTCAACTTTAGTCACCTTCCAAGTACTTTCCATGTGATGCAATACACACACTGAGACATTCTTTCCACGGCTCAGAACAGTGTTTGAATTCATTCATTTTGATGCCTTTTAGTGCTTCTGCCATTTTTTGTTTCACCTCTTCCACATTGGCAAAACGTTTCCCTTTGAGAACTTTTTTCAGCTGAGGAAACAAACAAAAAGTCGTTTGAGGTGAGATTGGTTGAGTAGGGAGGACAGGAAATGGGGGTCATGCCACGAGGGTGTGACATGGGCGTCATGCCATTTTTGGTCAAAAACTGATGAACACTCAGAGCAGTGTGGGCAGGTGTGCTCATAAATCACCCATCATGAAACAGGCAAATGCGTTGAAAGAGTCTTCAAAAAAATTGATGTAAGTCAAAACAGCCTCTCGCAACAGCGCCAGCTGGTACACTGATACAGATGGGTTCCTAGAACTCTCACCTAGTGGGGAAGCCTGCACTACAAGGGACCCACCCTTCAGAAGATAATTCCAGTTTTCTGGGGGTACCCTCTCATACATTTATAATATCGTACAGACACCACCTACATCCATTTCCATAACTCTTTTTATCTCTTAGGACTAGAATTCTATACCCATTAGGTAGTAGCTCCTGATGCCACCGCACTCCGCGGCCCCTGGCAACAACAAACAGCTCTGCTCTCTGTCCCTGTGACTTGGAGAACTCTAAGTTCTTCATAGAAGTGGAGCCGTCCAGTGTTTGTCTTGTCACTGGCTTAGTTTTTCTTGAAAAATTCACTTGTACAGGTTGGATTTTAAGAGGTAACATTTTAAAAGTTCAAGAATCAAACTCTTTTCCATATAGTAGTCACGTGAAAGTTTTCTTTATAAAGCGGTATTGGTTGAGTAATAGTTTTAAAGGCCAAGGCTCTTCCTGATGCAAGCCAAGAATGTTGGATAATTATTTTCCAACACCACCATTTCAGTAAGAAAAGTGTCAGATTTGGAATAATACTTTCTAAATGCACCCCTGCCCATTAGATTGTAATGCCTCTCTCTAGCAGAGCCCAACAGGGACATTTGCAAATTCATTGACATTATCTCCCCCATTGTATCTTCCCTTCTGTATATAAAGAAATGGTTATGAGGAAATTTCCATTAGATACACATATTATTCTAGTTTATCACTTTAAAGAAAGTATAAAATCTCACAGAATGACTGTGCACACATTTTCTGCATTTCAAACTCATAAGTTAGACTCGTAACGTTGACTAGGCAATACAAATGTTTATGACCCAGTAAATGGAAGATGGCACATAGTTAAGAAAACATGTTTTAATAATTTTAAAACTTACCTCATTAAATAAAAACTCTTTCCTTCTCACACAGTGTAAAATTATAGAACTTTAAAGCTACAGGGAAGCTGAGATCATCAAGTTCATGTTGCATTTTAGTGCCTAACTTAATATCTTGATTTGCAAACTGTTTACATTTGGCACTTTGTGAATTCTGTAAGGAAACATTCCCCCCTGTGAATGCTACGTACATGCGTTCTCTTAATGCATGGTAACCCCAATAGTGACCTTTGAGTGTGTAATCTCAGTCTCAAATATCCCCACCAGTCAGCCAGGCGAGGACATGGCCGAAACTGGCCAGGCAATGTCTGAGGACCACAGGAGAACACAGGCCTTCCTAAAAGCATTGGTAGGTAGACTTCAATAGCAGGTGATGGGGGAAATATCAAATGCTCCTAAGGTTATAAGATCATTATTTTTTTACGAGAAATCAAGGTAAACTCCCTAGATGGAAATGGATGAGGAATTAAATAGTTTTGAAAACTTTATGTAGGACAAAATATATGTTCAAACCACCAGCTTTTAATTTCTGCTTCAGGCCACCAGCTTTTAATTTCTGCTCTTGGTATTTATTCTCTGAAACATGCAGTTCTCTTGAATTAGCAGCCAGTTCTTCTATACAGGTTGCATATAAACAGTCTGATAGCATATAATGATTAGTCCAACACAGGGTGTATGCCTTACAGGACTCATTACCATTGAAAGGGGATTAACTCTAAACAATATAATTAATAATAATAAAAATTTAGAAAGTCCTGAATTACAATTGCCTAGAAATTCAACATTGTATCACTGCCACACAGTTTGAGTTCACCAAACAGAGTGAGGCTTTGGTATTGATGGACTGAGAAATCATGGATCATTTTATCGGCACTTTTGAAAATATTGTGTTGTGTGGTGTTAAGAACTATCATTATGGAGGTGAACAGAAAACCCACCATGCTAGTTTCTAGTTCAATAAATGACACCATCATTCTATAAGCTTACAAATCAGATGGTTTTTTTCTGAAAAACTTCCTCTCTTTAACCATCCATTGGCAATCTATCAGTAAACCTGCCAATCCTATCTTCTGAAAAAAAGCTTTGAAGTACCTCATTTCTTTCCCTATTACAAAGTAAGTGTTCAATAAAAGTTTGCTCTAATTGTTATTGCTGTTGGTTTTTTTCCCCAGGGACACGAAATTAGTTCAAGTTATCATCATCACTTGCCTGAACTATTGCAATAACCTTCTAACCTTTTCCCATATCAAAATTTACACCCCACCACTCAAATTCTGGGTTTTTTGGGTAGTATAGTTAGATGGCTCCATTAAAATGCAAATTTGATCAAGTTGCCTTCTGCTTTAAAACACCCACGTAGGGTGGAGCTAGAATAACTCCAATCATCTGATACCATGCTGGTTTTACCCAAGGCATGCTGACTTTCCTTGAATTTCATGATTGTGCCCCTCTCTCTAGCTATAAGGACTACATGTGTTCTTCTCTCCGATTGTCATGCTCATTTTTTTCTATTCTCCTTATTAACTCCTGTTTATTCTCATATCATTTCTCTTGAAAACCCTCCTGGGAGATCCTGTACCCTTTCTCAGCATCATTTCCTCACCTTTTAAACACTAACCATAATTGTAATTTTACATATATTTTTGTGAATCTTTGGCTAATGTCTCTTCTGGATTTTAAGGCCCATGAGGAAAGAGGCTTACATTCAATATATAGCCATGAATTAATAAATGATGCTACTTGAAAATATCAGATTCAGTGACCAATCAAAAAGGTTTTATGAGGTCATATAATTATAGAAATAATTCAAAAAAGCACATCCTTTTCAATTAGAAGGTTTACAGTTGTCAGTCTCTGCATCATGCAAGTGTTCTAACGTGTCCAGGTAGGCTCCTATGGAGTTAGTGGATTTGCATATTTAGGGTCTCCAGGAAAAATGAGGCTTAACTGGGAAATATCCGTAGGTGGGACTAACAGTTTCCATCATGTCTGCTATTTGGCTCCCCTTAATTCTGGCTAGAAAGCAGACTAGCATTGTTCCATTCAAAAAAGGAGTGAATCATGATTTATATATCCCCGAGGCACATGAATGCATTATTCATATGTTCACAAGTTCAGGTAAAGCAAAGAAAGCCTAATGATGATTTATATCAGGATCTACTCCTTGACTTTAAAATTTATTATTCCTTGGACTTGCCATGCAAGGGAAGTGGTAGAAACTCCATCCTCTGAGCTATTAAGACTCTATGAACAAGATTAGATGCACTCTGGAGACCCATCTTTTATGGATTAGGTGGTGTGTCGGTCATGGATTTGATGATATAATCGGTCATCTATCTCCTCAATTTTTGTAAGAGGGCATAAGGAGAAAGTGTGGCCAGCAGAAGGCTTTAATCATTATTGCATGTTCTTGTTAAGTAAATAGCTGTATGATATGGAAAGGGATTAGCACCCTATGTTAACCCCAGTCTTTTTTACGAACTGACTTAAAACCTCTGGCTCCCTCAAGCATATGTCTCTACCATAAACTCGTGAACCAATGTGCATTCTTCTGCTGGGATGGTTGGCTGGGTGGTCTCATGCTCTTATCCAATGCTGTAATCTTCTGTTACTCATCCTGTACCCTTGGACTAACAGAGAGCCTGCTGCAAAAAAGGCATCGCGCATTTGGTGGTGGCAAAAATGTGTGAGTGGATTGTTGAATGAATGAATGATGTTACTCAACCTAATCCCTGGAAATTATATTGAGTAACTATCACTTTGGAAAAAAATCTCAATTTTTGGTGCTGCAGGAAATTCTTTTCACTTTCTTCGTTGCACTTTTTTCTGATTTTGATTCCCCCTTGTATTTGCTTTTCTCTCACTTTCATGATTTCTCAAGAGAAATTTCTCATCTTGCTGACTTAATGGGGAATATCAGTGCGAGGTGTGACATCAAAACTTTATTCTGACTGATAAAATCCAGCTGACTTTCTGTTTTCTGCTTTTTTTAAACCTTTGACAGAGGTTGTATTACTAAGTATTGCCATGAATGTTTTCCAATTTGGAAATTGCCGGAAAGGAGATAACTTTTCATTATCTTGGCAGTGGGCAGTTTACCAGTTACACCTAGTCTCTGAGGCTGGAATACAGAAAACTGGTTTTTGGTTTGTTGTTGAAAAGCCAGCCATCTACTCTCTGAGCTGAGTAAAAGCTCTTTTATCTGAAAGTTTATTTTCAACTTCAGTGGTGTATCAAGACAGGGCTCTCCAGAGATAGACCACAAATGGAAACTTAGGGCATTTATGGCATTTGTTTGAACATTTTGAATAATATATTGGAAGAGTTAACCTGTAACAGCAGCATAATTTGTACTTTCTGAGCATGGTAATCATAAATTCATTTCCTTGTGAAGTAGTTATTTTATCTCCTTAATATAAAATATAAATTATAATGTATTTGAGATATGTCTCAATAATAAATAATATAAGTGATAATTAAAATCTTAAAATTTAAACTGCATAATTTAGTAATACCATAGCCCATGACACAGATATTATTTTCACCATTCTGCAGACGACAAAACAGAACCAGTGAGGTTCTCGAGTTTACCCGAAGTCACGTACCGAGTGGCACAGTTCAGGTCTTTCTAACGTTAACGTCCGTATTTACACCAATGCCTGTTCTTAACCAGTTTGAAGATGGCATTGCAACTTGACATTTGAATTTTGAAAAATTATTTTTATTACCAGATAGTGGATATGATTAGAGACATTTCAGTGACTTTAAAATAATCTTAAAATTAGTTTAAGCATGATGTTCTCTAACTTGGGAAACGTATTCGATGTCTTTTTTTTTAAGTTTCTTTCATTTTATGATAATACTTGTCTGGTAAACACCCACCCTTTGCTGTGACAAAATCCTGGCTCAGAACGAACTGTGGATGTAAACCTACTGAGCTCCAAAGGTGGGCATACCTCTGGAATGTTCACTTTGGGCACAGCCCACGTGGAATTTCTCAAGAATAAGCTCTACTATTTTTCTTCCTTTCAGGATATATTTTTGGGGGACTTTTTTTTCAAGGTCAGTTAAAGAAGAAAAAAAATTTTTGCCGTAATTTTTTTTCATCCACAGTCAGTCTTCTTTCATTTGATAACTCTTTGTTAAGCTCTCCTCTTCTTATTTCTTGCCTGGAAAACTGCAAGGTGAGGTTAGATTTTGTAATTTCAGTTACCAGTTATCCTCAGAGGAAATCCTCCCTGCCTGGAAACTATCTCCAGTCTCACTTGCTTGGTAATATCCAGAGGTCTTTAACACTAAGCCTTTTTCCTCTACAACTAACAATAGATTAGAATGAAAATACCTAATGAGAGAGGAAAGATACTGACTTGACTGTATATAAGGAATACATGGCTCGTATCAGATTTCTGGAGCAAGTTTAAGCTCAGGCATAAGAAGGAGGTGGCTAGTGCATGTTTTAGGGCGTGAGTGGAGCAGTACCATCCTCAACAGGGGGTGTATGCTAGGGAAGGGACCAGGGGGAACCGTCCCGTTACTCAGCACACACTTGGCCAAGTGGAACAGACTGTCTTCCTCCAGCATGCGTTGTTTTCCCTGCCTCTGCTTGTGCCTTACCCTCAGGCCAGTTAAATTTTTACTCATCCTTCAAATCTGTGTTCATTCTCAACACTTCCTTCCAGCCAAGTTTCCCTTGAAAATTCATGTAATTTTTTTATACTTCTTTTTTTACATATTTAAAAGAATTTAATATAATTTTATTTTTTAGGCAGAAGAGAAGGGAGGAAGAAAGAGAGGAAGGAAAGCATCAATGCCTGGTTGCATCTCATGCATCCCCAGCTGGGGTCCTGGCCCACAACCCAAGCATGTGCCTTGACTGGGAATCGAACCAGCGATCCCCCCATGGTTCACAGGCCAGTGTTCAATCCACTGAGCCACACCATCCAGGGCTAATTGTTTATACTTCCTAAAATACTATTTTAAATATTTTAAGTTTTTTTATTGTGATTATTTTATTTCCTTTGTTAGATTGTCAAGCCCTTGAGGGAAAATGTGTTTCACTTATTTATTTTCAAAATCTGACATAAAATGTAGTTTAGCATATTTCATTCAATAGGTTCTCAAACTTTACTGAATACAATTGGAAAAGCAAATGTATTAACTTTTCTGAATGCACTAAGGGCACTTTAAAAAGAATTTGATCATTATTATGGTTGAATCGTACATTGAAAGCCAAATGGTTTTGAATCCTGGCTCAGTGACATACCAAAAAACAATACCTGAGCAATTTGAAGAGATGCAATGGGAGATACACTAATAATGTATATACCTTAGATTCAACAAATAAATTTTCTATTTCTCAATTTCAGGGAAAATATTGGCCAAAGAAAGTCCAATATAATTCTTATGATACCTCCAAATCTGCACCTTAAATTTCCCTGGAATCAGTTAGGATTTTCAATATTATGTTTGTAATCCATTTAGTAAAACACCCAATTAATGAAACACTAAGTGTATTCACAGTGATCTCCAGACTTTTGTAAAGGTTACACCCTAGACCTTTTGAATAATTTGTCAATTTTTATAATTTTCTACAAACAACATGGTCATGTACCTAAATGCTGTTAGCTGGCTCACCATGAAGAGTAGATACAACGTAACAATGCCGAGTGTGGCCACTAATGAGTTGTCTACAGTCATGCACTGGCTACGCGAACCTCTCACATATCATCTCTGGATCCCGTCAAGGAAGCGCATTATTTATTATGAGTCACAGTGCTTGGGGATAATTCACAGATAAATAAAAACTGGTTTTTAAATTCACGAATGTCAAAGGTTCACCACTGTAGCCAATGCTGTGTGCAGGGCATTGCAAAATGGAACCACAGGCCACGGAGTGATGAGGAAATGAAAAGTTTCTCCTGAACACTAAGGGCAAAGTTAAAATGCAGTTTGAAGAAGGTGCTCTGAGTAAAGATAGTTGACTCCATGTGGCACTGTATTGGAAGCCTTCATGGAAAAGGAAAAATCACATCAAAATTAGGCAGAGTACAAAATGTGGGTTAAGAATTATTGAAGATGGAGGGAATAGCTGAGAAGGGAAATCAGGTTTGGGTGCTTTTGACACTCTTCTAGCAAGTTTTGATTTAAGAGTTCTCTCATTCTACATGAACTCATCGTGTGTGGTGACTCTTACCTGAATTATCTCCAGAAGCCCTCTGATAATTCATTTGAATTCTGCTGAAATAGTGTGGCCATGAGGAAAAGTCTTCTCAAGACATTTCACCCCAATCAATATTCCTGTTGGAAGATTGATGTCATTTTACTCTAAGACTCCCCCTGTCTTTCCTTAATGTATTTACAATTACATAGCATACTAAGGAATTGTCCTCCATTCTAACTTTATGCGTATAAAAGGTTAATGTGAAATCATGGCTCCTTAGTTTGAAAGGAGATTTTTAGTAAGTTAAAATAAAATAAAATAGTAATAGGTATTTAAATGGCAATTTGCACTGTTTAAAAAGCACTATATTGAGCTGTGACTGACATGTACAAACATATACACACACAATGCGAACAACTTGGAGAGTTCAGGGACGAGTACACACCAGTGAAACTATCGCCACCATCAAAGACATAGGTGTATCCGTCATTGCCCTAAGTTTCCCTTTACTCCCTTCATTATTATTGCAATCACTACTTTCTTGTAGGAACACTTGACATAAGACCTGTTCTCCTAGAAAGCATTACCTGTGCAACACAGTAGTATTAGCTATGATTTATTAAATTATTTTTCTTTTTAGTTCTAAGAGGGATAAACTTCACACAACCTTACATTATGAATACTTTTGCATTTTATTTAGCAAAAGAATTAGAAGTTTTAGCTGAACCCCAAATTATTCTATTTTTATTATTCATTTTTATATAGTCTACAAGAAGAGAAATAAAGAACAAGCACAAACGTTATTAAAAACATCAATACGATATTATTAAAAGAGAAAAAGAGTACTCACCTCTGTTAGGTCACTTTGTGGTTTTGCAAAATTAAAAAGTATAATTTTAGTATGATTTTGTAATACTACATTCTTTAAAAAATACCAGATACATTTAAAATGAATTTCAAACACTGATTTTAGTGGCATAAAGTTTTTCTCAGCTATCTCATCACTTTGGATGATACAGAAAGGGCAGTTTTCATAGAGGAACCTGAGGAGGAAGAGAGAGGTTTAAAGAATGAGAATCATTTTTAACACACAACTAGGTCTCTGCCTAAAACCGCGCACCAGCCGACACACATCCACTCCTCCCGCAGGTCACCCTCAGTTCACTTTTTCGCACATACTTGGGCACTTTTGTATTTCCACGTTCTAAGAGTCGAGGTCATAAAGAAATGCTGAAGGGTCCAAAGCGATGATTTTCCCCACAGAATGACAAAGACAACGTGATAAATTCAGGTTGTAATAGGAAGGAATTCATTCCTTCTACCTGTGTTTATTTTTCATTGATCGGTTCCGGCTAGGAGAGTGGCGGCTCTTCACTCTTACTCTTACACTCCGCCTGGTTCCATATTGTTCTTCGCCCCAGACAGAGGCGTGTGTTTGTACCAGTGAGAATCCAGAAGGCTCTGAAGTATGACCTACCAGCAGGTTAGTGGGGCTGAACCCTTTCTCGTGGAGCTGGGATGAGCATGGCAGAAAGTTGCACTCGGCACGATTGTTTGCTTAGAGAATTGTGGTTATTTGTGGCTAGTCTGTATAAGTTGAAACTCAAAACAGTCTCTCTTTAAGTTTTGGTTCTGGGATGAGAAAGCAAAATTCAACTAGATTTTAATAAATTAACTTACTTGCTCTTAACAATCACTATTGCTAAAAATATTCTAATTTACTTTCTATTATTATCCATTAGTATTTGGGAAGTAAAATTTGTACAGACTTAATATTATATATTGGAAAAATTTTACTTTTAAATAAGGAAAATAATTTGTGAAATTACAAAATTATGCAACATTATCTTAAATGGGCTCTATTTTTTAAAACCATGTAGTAACTTATAATATATGCCACCATTTAAATTTAAGAGAAGCTTTCAATAAATGCTACTAAGAAGCTTTCAAAGAATTCTAAATTCTGTCTTATTTATTTACAACAGAAGTAAAATTCTGTAAAGAAAGTATATTGACATTTGGAAGCTTTTTCACCCATGTTATTTACACTTTTTGGTTTACTGAGTTTTATTAAAATTAATCTTTTGATCATCATCTTAAAGGTATTGAGCTGGAAAAAATATAACCTTCATGTTCCATAATTAGCTGTTACAGGATTTTGATACTCACTGGAGCAGAGTGTACCTGTGGAAAAGGGATTTATGAAAGTTTAATGAATGATTTATAACTGTATTTCTTATTGAAAAAAATGTTTTCAGCCCCCAAGCTTAGGAACACCATCTTTTCCTCCTATCACATAATGACATTTATAAGGAAATAGAAAAAGTAAAATGGAAGTACTGGAGTTTTTTGAAATACTTTCCATCTAGGAATTTTGAAGGCATTTACAAACCTGTTACAATGTCAGTGAATCTTGCCAGTATTTTATTTCCAATCATACCAAGTTATATCATCTAAAAAAAGTCAGAATTAAACTGCTTGTCTTTCTGAATTATTAAAGGGAGAACTTATATGAATAATATAAAAACAAATAATAATTAAAATATTTATAATTTGTCTTTGAATTCACTTTGTTTTTATGAGGAAAACAAAATATTTACCATAGTAATGCAATCAAGTACACTGTGAGTGAACCTCTTACTATTGTGGCAGCAAATGCACAAACATACTTTATTATCTCTGTGGCTAGGAGGATTACCAGATTTAGATACACAGTTAAATTTAGGTTTCAGAAACATAAAATTTTTTTTATTATATGATAGTTAATTTGTGTCAACTTGATTGGATCACAAGATGAACAGGTATGAGTAAAGCATAGTTTCTGAGGGTGTTTGTTGGGATGTTTTGGAAGAGATTAGCATTTGAATGGGTAGGCTAAGTAAAGTGGTTGTCCCCCACCCAATGTGGTTGGGCATCATCCAATCTGTTGAAGGTCTGAATAGGACAAAAAGGTGAAGCAAGAGAGACTTCACTCTTTCTTAGTCTGAAAGAGCTGGGGCAGGATCTCCTCTTGCAGTTGACACTCCTGGTTCTCAGGTCTGCAGACCCGGGCTGTAATCTGCACCATCGGCTCTCTGGATCTCAGGTCTTCAAGCTGTACCACCCACTTTCTTTGGCTTCTGTTTGTATGTGATAGATGGTAGGATTTCTCAGTCTCCATAGCATGAGCCAATACCTTATACCAAATTTCTTTATATAATGTATACTATATACCTTATAATCTCTCTGTTTATATCTGTAAGAAACTCTTCAATAATCTTTCTCCTACATAGTATGTCTCCCATATTACACATGACATACTTATGCTAAAATTGTTTATCTAATATTCACATTTAGCTATGATTCCTGCACTTAATCTCACAGGCTAAAGATCAAATGTTTATCATACCTTCATCTTATGGGTTCCCACTGAAGAATATTTTTAGGAGATGTAGAATGAAGAGAAAAGGTATGCTGGGTAGAATTCAAGAATCAAATTAAGGATCCTCAGGAGAACACCCCCTGCATCCCAGAGAACCTCTCCCTGACTCTCTGGCCTCTTCAGAGCGAAGACCTTGATCATTCCATGCAGAAGCCAGAAATACTTCTTCCCTGTTTAGAGAGCTCATCAGAGATGGCAGAAAGTAGCACAAAGAAAAACAAAACAAAACAAAACAAAACAAAGCATCTTGCTTTCCAGATGTCTTTTCTGTCTGTGTGTGGGGAAATCTTCAGGGAACTAAATGAAATCCTACCATTAGATCACCACCAGATTCATTCTAACATTGACAGTGACTGAGTTTGTTACAGAACAGAGGTCCAAGGGGGGGCAATATTTGGCCCACCCAGGGACACCGAAAACTTACAGAACAGATACACCGGGGCCCGGACTCCAGAGGATGGTATACTAATACTGTCCAGGACCACCTACTGGGCTCGATTGTCTGCTGCCAATTAGAAAGACATCTCTCAATGCCAGAGATTTGTGAAAAGGAAAGGAAATGTTTATTTAATGCTATACAGACTTAAAGTAGTGACCCAATGTCCCCATTAAAATATCAAACTCCTTTAGGATATCCATAGATCCACACAGCACTTCCTTTTCCCCTGCTCTAGTTTGGGGTACCATATCTCAGGAAAAGAAGCACACATCCAGGTTTTAGGCTACTGCCACTGTCAGCTGTGTCGCCATCCAGGCAGGATCTCTAATTACTCCAAAGTCATGTAGCACCTTCTCATGGTCTACTGGCAAAGAGTTTTTTCACCCTTCTTCCAGGCAAACTCTCTCCTGCTTCCCAGGCTACTCGGCCAAAGGGAGCACCCCAAAGCTGTGCGGTCCTCTTCTACCAAAGATGCAGGTGTCTGTACTCTGGCAAAACAGCATGGTTCTTTCCTTCACATGGTTGCAGAGAGGGTAGGGTCACCACTCTGCCAGAAGGGAGTGGTGATTCTCTGCTAAAGCCTTGTGGTGATTCTCTCTACCCCCAGCTGTAGGGGTCCCCACTCTGGCCAAAAGCCGTGTGGTACTCTCTCTGAACTGCCACAGCCACGTGGTTCCCTCTCCCTCACTTGGCTGCGGGGGTCCTTACTCTGGCAAAGCCACGTGGTCCTCCTCCAGTGGCTGCCATGGCTGGGTTTTTAATTCCTGCACCAGTCCTCCTTTGCAGCCCCATTTCTGACTCCTCCTACAATTGGCTAAACTTGCCAGCATACCTGTATTATTCCAAGTTTACTGGGCTCCTATCATGAGTCTGGGCAGGTATGGCCCCATGTCGTGGAGCCAATAATCTTCAAGCTCTGATGCAGGCGCTGTAATGGGGACTGGGAGTTGCCTCCCAGTTACATCTTGGGTGGAAGTCACTCCCTTCTCCCTGGCTTAAAGCATGGCCACAGCTATATAACATATCTATGAAACCAGTTAAAGGTTATAGATATGTTAAATGACCATTCTAGAGATTATCTGTGAAACTGTTGCTATGCAAAACAGCTTTCACTGGCCCTGCTCCATTTGTCCCTTCTCCCAACTGACATCTGTGGGGGGGGTAAGGGGTAAGGACATCTTATGTCTTTCTAATATTTCGTGGACACCCTGAATTCTGGACCCCACTCCAAATCCCCTTTTGGGGCCCCCATCTTGGCTGCAGCATGTTACAAGTTCACCAGGAAAGTGTAGTTCATGTGGCAATCCCCATTTCCAATCACAAGACAAAAAGCCAAGTCTTTGACAGACATTAGGGAAAGTTACATTATTTGGATTTAAGTGATTTTGTCCTAATTTTAGCCTCCAGCTGCTGGTTATAGAATCTTTACAAGATTTAGTCACCTCAGCCTATTACGGTGCTGTTCACCCACTACTTCTCCATGTATTATAAATGGTGCATTAATCAGAGGCATGAAGGAGAGAAAATGGATGTCAAGTCTGGGAAGGAGTGAGGTAGCGCAGGTCACTGTTAAATTTAACAACTTAATTTATTGGTGACTATTTTTAAAGCACTTTCTTAACTCTATCCACTCTTTACATTAGGTTTTAACACATAGCCATTCTAATTCTCATACTTCTTTTTTTTCTTTATAAAGCATGTTTTTTCCACATCCTTATCTGTTTGATGTTTATATTTAGCTAGTTATATTAATGGGTAGATTGGGGCTCTGGATACAATAGTTGCCAGTCTTGCATTTTTTCTGTTATAAAAGCAATAAAAGGAGAAAAATACTGCAATGTTGTTTTGTTTTTCTATGCCTGTGAAATATATCTTTCTGTTATTAATTCAATTCTTTTTCCAGCATTCTAAGACCTGTCCATATCAATCATTTTGGTCATAGAAATCCCTTTGGCCCTATAGGACTTATAAAGTTTTTGAATACGTGTTAGGTAGCCACCATAGACCAGCTGTAAATAAATCTGAACCTTATGATATTTTTCATTGTTAGTTCCTGTACTGAAAATAAAGCCATGTGTTATTACTAAGAATCAATATGTATAATAATTTAAACTGTCGAATTTTTATTCCTATGCTTTTGCTTGTAGAACTATTTGTTCACATGAAATATTACAATGAAACCTATACAATTAAACTGTACTTACCAAAATAGAACTCCTGTGATGAACATGTCATTCGCTCATGTATTTCTTCTGTGAGATTTCTGGAAAGGTTTCAGGAACTCTCTGGGGCTCCCCAAACCACATTTGAAGTCCAGTGCCCACCACAAATGTTATGGAAAAGGAGAACATTTATGAAGCCAAAACAGAAGCAAGTGAAAGAAATGGAAGTCTGTTAGTACACTTGATCTGTTTTCTAAATTATCTCTCCCATCTCACATTCAAAACTGACATTTGACATCTACAGACCAAGTGAAATAGTCCTGCATTCTGTGACCTCAATCTACACATACCTCCTTAAAGTAGTTACATAATGTTATCACAACTGTTTGCATGTCTGTTGCTTACAAGATTGTGCAATAGGAGATGTGCGTTCTAGATCCCCATATGTTCCCTAAGTGCCCTAACATGTCTTCAGGTACCAGTTGGCATAGATGGTCCCAGAATGGTTGAGGGAGACACCTGGTATTTCCAGTGGCAAACACTTGACCTTCTCTTGAGATGGAGAGTACCACTATGGTGCAAATTCTTTCCACGCACCAGGCTCCTCCAACTTGAACTGCATGTTGAATGTCAAAGGCAAAATCCTGGTAACTGCTGAGTCTTCAGCTGTAATTGATGTTTCAACTAAACAGAAAATTAAAGCATTTTCTTTTAAGATGAAGTTAGGAATTGCTCTGTCAATTTCTTTGTGTTGTTTTTTGCCTGAAGTTTCTCAATTTCCTTTACTGGTGTCTTTCTCTCTCCCCTGAAATGAAACTAACATTAAAAAATGTGTGACAGGTGAACAATAGCATCTGTTTGTTTTAATATTAGAGCTGATAAATGTATAGAAGCCAGCTGTGTATATTCCATAATTTTTCAGCTTCTGTGCTTAAGATAGCGTTCTGACTCTGAACCCATGGATGGGAGGAGAGGACTGTATTCCAGAGAAAGGAGACTGCAACTCAATGGTGAGAAAACACTGTTATGATTTCCATAGTTTGTCTCCGGGAGCAACTATAAGCACCTACACTGGTAGTCTTGGAAAGGGAAACACACAATGACCTCAGGGTGGTTGAATATGGACCGTAGTTGGCATTGACACCTGGGCACTCCAAGTGTCATCATGACACCCTTAGTTTGAATGGAGATGTGTGTGATTCAAGTGAAAAAGGGAGTCCTGGTCCAGGACTGGTTCACAGCAGGTTGATCAAGATGGTAGGCAATATCTTGGTGGGTATTGAGAATGAGGAAAGATGGAAGTGCGCAAAAGACTTGAGAAGGAAAAGCATGATTGGGCCCAGAAGAAACATATACTTCTGAATGAGATGAAATTGACATAAAGGGGGAGAATGGTCAGAAATGTGGAAAGAACTCAAACTATGGAACTCACATCTCGAAACTATTATATTCTGACTTGATTTTGCAGGTAATGGAGTCAGAAAAGGATTTTTTTTAAAAGGGAGGGATGTGGACATATTTGCAGACCAGAAAGGTTTCTCTGATGATGTTATAAGATGGATCATTAGAACCAGATCTGGTGACAGAGAAAGAATTTACATGGTCAATACACAAAATATAGGTGAAAAATAAGGAGAATGTAAAGGAAGGAGCATCAGCAGAAGTTAAGAAATTTGGTATATGAAGAAAGTGGAGCCAGTAGTATTTGGTGACAATGATTAGACAAATAGGAGGAACAGGAATGGGAGAGGATACCTAGGAGTCTAGCTTGGGCCACTAGGTGAACATTGGTGCAATTAACTAAAACCTGCAGTACAGAGAGGAGAAAACTATCAGGGAATAAAGGAGTTCAGGTTTGGACACGTTGAGTTGGATGTATCAAGAGACATTCTGGTAGTACCATGGACTAGGGGACAGGTGGGTCCCATCTGAACTTTTCCTAGATGCCTCTTTTGTTTTTGCTCAATATTAATGAAATATTAATGGCCCTCTTCTAGATTGCCAGCTCCCTGTCTGCCTCAGGACCTTTGCACCTGAGTTCCCCTTTACCTAGAACACTCTCATCCCAGCCTTCTTTTTGCCTGCCTCCTTATTAATAGTCAGCACCGTAGGACCATCTGTGAGCTAGATTTTAACGTGGGTCAGCTTTCCCTGCCATGTGCCCTAATTTTCACAAAAGCTAAGAAATAATTATTCATGGAATTTTACTTTAAATGTATGATTTTTCCTACTTGACTTTAGGTCAAAGGGAATAAGGGATTTTAAAAAAGATTTTATTTATTTATCTTTTTAGAGGGGAAGGGAAGGAGAAAGGGAGAGAAACATCAATGCACAGTTGCCTCTCATGTGTCTTCCACTGGGAACTGGCCTGCAACCTGCCCACGTGCCTTGACTGGGAATGGAACTGCGATCCTTTGGTTTGCAGACCCGTACTCAATCCACTGAGCTACACCAGCCAGGGCAGAATAAGGGATTTTTATGTCTTTTGTTCAACTGTGTATTTTCAGCATCTGGCAGAGTGCTTGCAGCATAAAAACATTCAATAAATGTAATTGAGCTTATTAATTTTATTCATTAATAGGTTATGTGTTACTATGTGCTAAGCATTGTTTCAAGGACTTTATAAATATTAACTCATTTGATTACCTAGTGGGGAATATAGTGGACAAATTGTAGAAGGGAAATTATAGACCCCTGACAAGAACACCTTTGTGAGCATGCTATTCAGAAGGATGAAGAAAATGTGATTTTTGTGACAATTTGGCTCAGCAGAGAATGACACCCTAGAACTTGAATGCTGGGCATCAAATGCCACTGCTGCCTCTTAATAAATGTGTGATTTGGGCAGTCTTTCAATCAATGATACCATTTTCTTCATCTGTGTTATGGGGAGAATAATAGTACGTACATTGTGGATTGTTTTGGTCATTCAGTATTCAATAACTGGTTGTAATGTAAACACTCAAAACAATGTCTGCTATGGGGTACACCTTCTAAGACTTACTATTGTATTTTGTATATTCTATCATTTCCTTTTCCTCTCCATCCCTTACCCCCACACTTTTATTCTTTCCCACATCCATTGAGTTTTGGCCATCAGAAACTGCCTAAAAATTAATTTTACCTCTGAGCATTTTGCTAGTCACATGTCCCATTTATCTTCTAATGACCTGAGTGGGTTTCAGACCCTTAGGTTTATATTAGTTCATTTGATGCTATTCTAATTGAGTTTATAATGCTACTGTTTATAAGCAGAATCTAATTACTTCAGCTGGCATTTGGACATGGCTACTGGCTACCTCAATAAAAATTACATGGGTTTTTAAATGATTATATCTACTTAAAAATATGATCAGTGAAGAAAGGATTACAGCAACTCTCCTCAAAGGTACAACAGAGAAATGCTACCATCTCTGTTACCTCTTTTAGGGTGAAATCCACCGTTTATTTCAGTTCAAGCATTGTTACATCATGCTACAGAAACCCTGAAAACTGATTTTACAAATAAAATTAATTAATTGTTTAAATAATTTACAACAGAACTTCAAAAAATATAAATGACAACATAATCTTTCAGGTGGAGAATATCTTTATAAACAACAAAAAAGACACAAATTTGAGTGGAAAAACTGATATACGTGGCAAAATAAAAATTCAACATGTACACTCAAATAAAAACAAAAATACTTCAGTTGTTTACAAGTATTTATTAGACTAATACTACAGAAAATATCTATATCTAAATCCATTCACAAATCATTATTTTCCAGTGGGTTAAAAGAATTTATTTTAATTTGCTTATTTGTTTCTAAATATGAACAGGCAATGTCTGCTTTGTTGTGAGAGTCAGATTGGAACATAAAAGTTCAGAGAAATAAATGAGTTTTTAAATGATATTATAAGTTAAATGATAGAAGAAAAAATTTCAGTGTTATATTTCACTTTGGCTTTAGTATTCTTTCCCTGTCTGTAAATTTTTAAAGACACACTTATTGAAATTACACAATTTCTGTAAATTCTTAAAAATATGTAGCGTTATTTGGTTATATGTTAAACCTTTGAGTTGAGGGGAGAGAAAGAGGTCAAAAGAATGCATACACATACTATGGAGCTAGGTGTGTCTACAAGATGTCAAAAAATATTTAGTGGGCACACTTTAATAATATTATGGTATAAGTGTTAATCATAGACTTTTTGTGCTATCTATGATATTCAAATTACAATTATATTTTGAATATTATATCCCTCAGTCTTCTGTATGTATAGTTCCATATGAAGTAATTATTTAAAAACATAATACTAAGACAATCTTCACTTTCCCTGATCAATATTTATGAAACTTACTAAATTTTAATGCATTATAAAATTTTTAGTGCACGTTATGTTACTCCATTGCTTCATGGAATTAGTTTGAATTTAATAAATGGATTGACACATAATTTAGTTTGCAAACTCTAACTGGAATGAATGACCTTTATTCTCCATACTCCAATGACAGGGACTAATTGATGAGACAAGTTAGTACTGAAATGAGAAAAATATTAACCAATCATTAGAACAAAAGAGAAAAAAAGCTTGATATTAAACTGGTCAATGGCTTTAATTAAATAGTCCACATTATTATCTATAATATTTTAAAACAACATTATTATCTAATATTTTAAAACATTATTCTAAAATTTTAGATTTTTAAAATGCATTGCATTATAGGAATGGTATTGCAAAAGAATATTAAAAATGATTTAGTGTACACCTCAACCGAGGGTGTGTTAATGATGTTGAGATGTAAATTAATTAGGAAATTATAAACTTTTTGGTGGAATCATAAAGACTATATGTTTTGATGCTTATCTCAGTAAAAACTAGTTTCTGGAATCAAATATGAGCATTACTCAGAAACCATTATATTCTTTCCTTGGTAATTATAACTTGATGAGAGGTAAAAGAAGAAGAAGACAGGGAGATGAAAGGACATGTGCGGACGAGTTAGTTGGAATGTTTAAAGTATTTTAGGAATGTAATGAGTGCTATTATTTCCCCCATCTTCGGTGGCTTTTTGTGCCCCTTGGGACATGGATGAAAGGCATCAGTAAGTGGTTTAGAACACAGTAGTTAAATCTGGTGGGAGAGAGTGGGTCTTCACTCCAGGAAGAAGGTTTTGGTGACCTGAGTCAAGATGACCAGTGTTCAGAAGAATTCCATTTTTAACAAGGAAACCAGAAACTGCAGCCGTGACTGACATCAAAGTTGATATGTGTTGAATGCTAGGGGACGTAGGGCAGGTGATAGAGGGAGCGGAGGTGGGCGATATTGTGCCGTGGGTTTATGGCTTGCTCTAAGTCTTTTAGCTATAAGACCATCTTGAGGCCCCACCCTGGAAGGGATGAGGCCTGACTGCCCCCCCTGAAAGACCCTGCTTGAGATAGGCTGATATGAGGGGAGACTCCCCCCAAATGGAATTTATTTATAAAAATTATGTATTTATTTTCACATGTTTAAACTTTGGTCACCTTCAAAGTACTCTTCTTTTGATGCAATACACCAATTGAGACATTTTTTCCACTGCTCCAAACAGTCTTTGAACTTGTTGATTTTGATGCCTTTTAGTGCTTGTTGTTTTTCGTTTCACCTCTTCCACATCAGCAAAACATTTCCCTTTGAGGACTTTTCATCATCTGGTAAATTTCTAAAAAGTCACTTGAGGGACAAGACTGGGTGAAAAGGAAGAGTGGATAACAGGGAATGTGCCATTTTTGGTCAAAAACTGCTGAATATTTACCACAGTTATGGGCAGGTGCGCTTGTAAATCACCTATCAGGAAATGGGCAAACGCTTTGAAAGAGCCTTAAAAAAAATTCACTGAAGCCAAAAGCCGCCTCTCACAACACCACCAGCTCATCCACTGACACAGATGGGCTCCTAGAATGCTCACCTAGCAGGGGAAGCCTGCACTACCGGGGGCCCTCTTCCCAGAAGATAATTCCATTTTTTTGCAACCTCTTCGTAAATTCACATACTCAGTATGTGAAAGGATGATAAAAGAATATCCAACATTTAAAAAATAAAATGTGTTTTTCAAGAGATGCTTAAAAATAATTTTCAAAAACATGTCGAGATAAGTTGTACTGAGGACATTTTTATTTGCTGTAGGGTGAGTAAATAACAGTCTCCAAGAATTTTCTGGATTACTTCAACTGACAATCCTGAATCTGTACAAACTTAAGAAGAATATAAACATTCTGCATAACTTTTGAAAAAATTATAATCTCAAATGTGTAAAATTTCTGATTTTTTTCATAAGAAACACTGTGAAAATGCTTTGGGTAGTATGATGCTAAATTTTTAGATATAAGCATATAAAAATAAACTGAATTCATGTCATTTGATAATGAAAATACTTTGAAGATTTGGAGTTAAAAAAATCTTTCACCAGATCAAAAATAGGGGTACAAATACACAAAAAATCAATAGATCTACAGTATGACCAAAATCATGAAATTGTCCACAAAGCTTCCACCAAATGAAATGAAGAAGCTTTGTACATTTTATACATCAATAAAAATTTCTGGAAATTTTACAATATTTTAAAAATGTTTTGCATCAGTTCCCATTTTTTCAACAAATATCAAGAAATATTTAATATAATCATTAGCTAAACCTTAACTTCAAAGATGATGGGAGATATTTTAGTTTTTCATCATCTAATTTATTAGACATTCTTTGGTTTACACTCTCCAATTACAGACTCTGTCGAGTGGCGGCTTGCTAAAGGCCAATGTATAACTTATATCCACCTACCTCAGGAAATAAATTAGGAAGCTTAGCCATATAAGAATTTAATAAAAACTTAAGTTTTTTTCTGTAACCATTTTTGGCATGTCTTAGCTTTTTCCATTAATTAAGATCAAACGAACATGTCACTGGCTACTGCCAAAACCTTGAATTTTCACGGTGTGTTTTTAATATTTATGAAATGTAAATTAAAGTTTGTTCTCAACTTCCACCAAACAGGAAGGTCTAGGAAAAAAAGGCAGCCTTGCTGGATTAGTTTGCAGTAACAAACAGTTCCTGGTTCTTCATGTTTTACCACAACAAAATTTTAATGAATTCTTCCATTCATGCTGGGCAGCTGTGGATTAGACACTTGCATGTCTTCCCTTCCTTCTGGAACCTGAGCTGAGGAAGCGATCTGGGGCATGATGTGCTCCTGGCAGAGCAAAAAGAGGGCCCATACACATTCCCGTGATTTTAATGAGTTTTCCTTCAATGCTACAGACAGCCGCATCTATCTCAGGCTTTTAGGAAAGTAGAATGATAAACGATGTCTGGTAGGAACGAAAGAAGTCTTGAGTGGGAAGCTTTGGTGAGGGTCCAAACCAAGGCAGGAACAGGTGGCAGGGGAAATGTGGAAGGAGGTATGATAACATATCAGAAGAGGGATTAATGGCACGTCATCTTTAAGTGATGTCCTCTGTTCCAGCAGCTTTAAAATCCCATTTTATGCTGATGATTCTTTTTTCTTCACCTGCCCTGTATTTGTGGTGAAGGATTAGACTCTAAAATCCGAATTTAGTACTGGCTATGCTTCTTATAATTGTTACAACCCAACAGAGGCCTTAATTCCTTGCTGCAGACTCTAACCTAGTTTTCTCTACGTATTTCTTTTATCAGTAGAAAGATGGTGCCTCCCACCCAGGTGCGTAAACCAAGGACTGAGAAGCCACTTATTTTTTCCTTTCTTTCACTTCCCCTCATTGTAACTCATTCTCCAATTTTGACTGTTTAAGCTTCAAAATATATCTTCACAGTTGTCTCTGGCTTCACTACTGCTACTCAAGTGCAAGCCAGTTTATAAAAAGTGGCAAGAATATAATAGGTCCTCTATAAATAATTGTTGAATAAATGCATGCTAGTGTATTTGGACTTGTCCTCTCCTTCTTGTTCTTTTTTTTTTTAATCTTCTGTGGTTCATTCTTCATACTTCTACAAAGACAGATGAAATCATGTTACTCCTCTGTTAAAAATATTTCCCTGGCTGGTGTAGCTCTGTGGATTGAGTGCGAGCCTGCGAAACAAAGGATTGTGGTTTGATTCCCAGTCAGGGCACATGCCTGGGTTGCAGGCCAGTTCTTGGCAGGGGACTCATGAGAGGCAACCATACATTGATATTTCTCTCCCTCCCTCCTTCCCTTCCCCTCTAAAGATAAATAAATAAAATCTTTAAAAAACTATAAAAATATTTAATCGCTTCCTATTTAGCTCTGGGAAAATAATTTTCTCATTGCTCTCAATGTTTTACTTCTGATCACTTTTCCATTCTCATTTTTTCCCGTGCCCTTTTCCTCTTCTGCTTTTTTTCTTTCCAAACGTACAGATTTCTTTCCCTCAAACTTGCCAACCTCTTCCTGTTTGAAGAGTTTTTGACTTTCAGCTTCCTTTGCCTGAAATAAGTTTTACCCCCCTTATTTTGAATAATTGGCTCATTCTTATTTTTGAATTTGATTCACATGTTATTTCTGCATTTTCAAATGAAGCAATCATTCATGACTTTTGAAAGATCAATTCTATAGACATAGAATTGGACATAGGCCCGATTTGGGTAGGGTAAGGAAAGAATGGGGGATCATGAGGTTGAGCAAGAGAGCTGAAGAGTACTGTTTTCAGAGGACTGATGGCAAATGAGAGAAAGATGGTCATGTAACTGCTTTGTTAATGGGAAAATTGATAGAACAATACATTTTTCTTCAAACCACAAGCTTGTGCCTCTGAAGAAGCAGCTTCTAAAATGGAACTCAGTACAGAGGTCTTGCTACATTATTTTCATCGGTAATTCACAGACATCTAGAACTACCTTTAAAATGTATTATGGAAATTATATCAGCACAACCTTTGGAAGGCAGCTTTGATGAAATATATCAGAGCTCTGTATTGATATGCAAAAAAAGTCAGAGCAAGAATTCTTACCGTACACTGAAATCCACAATAAAAAAGAAAGGCAAACATAATCTTGGGATTAAAAACCAAGTTGGTTGGGATAACAACCAACTTGAGTGAAATAATATGGCTTTTAGCTTGGTCTGACTTAGTTACTTTACTGAGCATAACACTCTCAAGGACCATCCGTGTTGTCACAAATGGCAATATTTCACTGTATCTTACAGCTGAGTAGTATTCCATAGTATATATGTACAACATGTCTAGTAAAGGGTAATGGTGGCCAAGTATGTGGTGACAAAAGATGATCTGACTTTGGCTGGTGGGCACACAGTGAAATACACAGGTCATGGATCATAGAAATATACACTTGAAACCTATGTAATCGTCTTAACCAATGTCACACCAATACATTTAATAAAAATAAAATAAAAAACAAACAAAAAACCAACCAACTTGATTTAAACTTATCAAAGTGGCATTTCAAGTATTTATTTTCCTTTTTTAAAATAGGCAACTGATGATCAGACTCCAGCGGGCCCTCAAAACTTTCAAGGAGGCAAACAAGTGAGAGCAAAAGCACACAAATTTGCTTGTAAGTGTTTGCAAGAACTAAATGGGTGCCATCTGCAAGAAGAGTTCATTTGCTGCCTAATTAATTCTCCCATGTTCCCTGGTACACCAAGGCAGAACTCATAGATACACTTGGAAGAGAGAGCAGATGGCGCCTGTCAGTTACCTATTGACTGCTGTGATTTTTTTGCTAATTAATCTAAATAAAGCACCCATTATTTAATCTTAAACAAAATTTCAACTGAATAAGTTTTGTGGGTGTCATTAAGAAAATGTTTTCATTTGTTTGCATTTGCATAAATCATCCTGGTGTTTACTTTGAGTTTTAATGACTCAGAGAAGTTGCAGAAACATCCACATCAGCCAGAAGGCTTTCTTCCTCGAATTCACCATAAGGTAGGTGGATACTCTAACTTTTAATATCACAACTCGAATCCAGTGACAGCTATCATAGATTAAGTCTGAGTTTTTAGATCAACACAGGGTACCAAAACCACATATACTCAATATACTCTTCAATAGTATATTAAGTATATAAAACTCAGTATTAGACCACAAACAGAAAACTGGGAACATTTTTATAGAGACTTTTAAAACAAAGAAATAAAAAGATTGCTGGGGAGGCAAAAGCTATATATTCTAACAATATTTAAATGGTTGAATAACAATTTTGAAAGTGAATAAATGAATTAGTATATGAATGTATGATTGGAAGAAATGAGGATGCAGGAATAGATGTAGAAGCAAAAGATTTTTCAGACAGAGGCAAAAATTAAAAGTAGGTTAACTAATTATAAAATATGTAATTATAATGCCACAAGCTACATTCAAAATTTTAAATATCACTTAGTATTTATGTTAGGCTGGGATTAAAAAAATATTTTATTTATTTATTTTTAGAGAGAGGGGATGGGAAGGAGAAAGAGAGGCAGAGAAACATCAATGTGTGGCTGCCTCTCATATGTCCCCTTCTGGGGACCTGGCCTGCAACCCAGGCATGTGCCCTGACTGGGAACCGAACCGGCAATCCTTTGCTTCACAGGCCCGTGCTCAATCCACTGAGCCACACCAGCCAGGGCTTAGGCTGGGATTTTGATAAATTTTATATAAAATTACACAAGAAAATTTTAACTTAGGTCATTATTTGTGTGTGTGTGTGTGTGAAGAAAAGGGGGAGAGAAACTGATTTGTGACAATTATTCTTTCCATCAACTAAAGAAAATCACTCTCCTGTTGGTTGAATGTCCTTTCTTCAAGCTACTTTTGGATAGCAACTTAGTGACAAGGACATTTAGTAGAAAGAAATCAAGTAGCCACAACTCAAACATTAAAATAGCAGCCACGTGTGTTGCTCATGTGCTATGCATCCACCTTGTGAAACACTTTGCATCATCTCTTCATCTTACCTAATACACAACCTACCAAAACTCAGTCAAAACAAAAACAACTCTGTCGAAAAGGTATTATTATTCCATGTCTGAAATATTAAAACTGAGTTACAGAGCAGTTGAGTAATGGGGTGACTGCCAAGGTCACAGTTACTAAGTGGTACAGCTGGAGTTCAAACCCTGGCACCCTTGGAGCGATAGCTTAAAAGAGCAATATGATGGTAGAATCACATCTTGGCAAAAGAATCAGGTCTATCCACCTGAGATGTATGTTTTTTTTTTACTTTCTACTCCTTTTACTCATTCACTCATGTACTCATTTAATACAAGCACAGTAAAACTAAGAGAGTATAGATAACTTAAGTGTGGTGGGCAAGGGAAAGTAAATATCAGAATATTTTTTTGCAGATGTTTGAGATTATTTTAAACAACTGACTTATTGGAGCTTCTTATTGATTGTGTCTTCTTGGAGGCAGTGCAGGATGCCATGAAGCTCAGAGCTCAGCAATGTGGGTGAGTAGCTCAATCTGTGTACCAGGCAGAAGCCTTCTTCCATCATTTGCCAAGCTGGCAGAGCAAGTGGCCCTGTGTGTGTAGTGAGTCCTGCCCATCACTGAAGCTTCACAATGAGTGCCTTCTGGCTGAGCTTTGCACAGATATTAAAAGGCCATTGGGACTGTGTCATCAAAGAATCCAGGCTCAACAATCAAGGGTCAAAAAAAAAAACCGAGTATTGAAGGGCTCATATTCTGCTAACTCTAGAAAATGTTCTTTTCTTTTTAGGAACTGGTCTTATGAGAAGTGTGTTTTCACTTTAAAAAATAAAGAAAAACTAAGCATTCTGGTTAAACTGAAGAAAACAATACTCCCAATTAGAACAAATCTGGCACAGAATCTGGCGGGTAGAAAGGGCTCAGTCAATGCGGTTTGTTGGATAGTAAGGGAGAAATGCCTCAATTCTATCCTGACATTGCAGAGTGAGGTCTGAAATAATGAAATAATGAAATATGAGCTTTTTATCCTTCCAGATTCCTTACTTTCCCAATAGTAAGACATTATCACTAAGAAGAAACAATTAATTTACTAATATACTTAGGAGGAAAAGCTTACAGTCATTGAATATAAATAATTTAGTTTAAATATATCCAAATTGGACAACACATGCACCTTAGAACTGGGAAAATATGGAAAGTCATCTCTGAGTGTTTAATTAAATTCCCCAGACTTTGGTGAAAGCATCATGGTTGGACCAGTGAAGAATGAAAAGATAAGTAAGACAGACTCCAGGACTTTAATATTATAAATCCCTGAGTAATTGAAAAATGCATCCATGCAGTTGTGGTGACCATTTCACCTGTTTCCTAAAAAAATAAATTTATAAAAAAGTAAGAGTTTGCATCCACCTGAAGCCCAAACAAGGTGACAGATCCATACCTTCAGCTGCAAAGGAGATATGAAAGGGACAGATAACCATACTATTACCCCAAAATTGTAAAATTCATCTCCCATCTAGGTACACAGTTTATTAAACTTTTGGATGATTAAGCCAAGAAAGAACTAGAAACAGCAGTTTTCTTTTGTTCCTGTAGCAAATTCCTAGTAACATTTTTATAGCCTGTCTGAAGCAATGCCTTAAATCTTAGTTTATCTCCACCTTTTAGTTTCCCTGTCTGTCCATTTGTACACTCTGGTAAATATCCATCTTAATCCCTGTTGAAGATAAACTACTTGCACCCCCATCTTATTACGCATAAGAAATTCCAGATATTGCCACAAATAAAAAGAAAAAAGGAGTTAAGTACAATAATGGTGCGTTAGATATTGTACAATGTAGATCTACACCATTAACAAGCAAATGGAATATAAACAAATCAATAACAGAACCTATAAAAGCATAAAAAGCAGGACATTAGCATTTAAAGAATGTTTCTGTCATTGTATTACTGGAATCTACTAGTAATGTGCACTCTGGGGAGCAGTCAATTTACTTTTATTGCTGTTGTTACATGTTGACTACTCTGGGCAACACATTCAGAAGGAGGGAGCCCTTTGGTGCCACGCCTGCCGTCACTGGTGAGAAGTATTGTTGAAAGAAGTTGCAGAAATCACAGCAGTGGCTATGCAGTGCCACACATTTCAGGAAACCTGAGGAAAGATCCAGAAATTCTTGACTATCTATACATAAAGTTTTCATGGCTCTGAAGACTTCTAAGTGTTCCCCAAGGATTTATTCTATACATCCTAACCCCCATTGTGATGGAAATGGAATCTGTGGTTAAAGAATATTAATGCAGTAAGACCACAGTGAGATAAGGTGAGTTTTTGAGAAAATGTATCTGAGTGCATAGTATAACAAGCAAATAAATATCATAGGCTATAATTCTCATTCCTGTAGCCTGTTAATGGGTTCCTTAATCTTTGACCTATTTTTTTAATTTTGTTTTTTTATGAGCTATTTAGCTGGTTGGAAGTTCTAGTCAGAAAAACCATATGTTACTGTTTAAGTATCCTGTGTTCCAGGTAGTCCTGTCAGAGTAATGGTACTTTTCATGAATCTTTAACAAAGGGTTTATGACCATCACGTCATGCTAGATTCTGTTATCTGTCTTTGACACACAGGGATAGTAGCAGCTTGGACTGCCAAACAGAGTACCACAGGTGTTCCACATCAAGGTGACATCAGGGTTAGTTTCTATGAAGCAGCCCTTCTGGATTTGTAGTTGGTCCCCTTCTCCCTGTGTCCTCAGTCTACTGTCTCCTTCTCACGGTGTCCTCACACAGTCTACTGTCTCTGTATTCCCAGAGACAGCTCTGGTACCTCTTTCTCTTTTAATAAGGATACCAGTCTTATCACATCATAGCTCTACCCTTAGGACCTCAAATAACCTTAATTACTTCCCAAAAGGCTCTCTCTCCAAAGACAGGCATATTGTGGGCTTGGGCTTCAGTGTAAATTTTGAGGCGATACCATTCAGTCCATAACTCAGGGGCTATCACTTCAGCCAATTCTGTGAAACACTGTTTTCTTAAACTTGGTTGTGAGGGTTGAGAATTTCTGTGTCAACCCCTTTTGAATGTTTTCAAAGGAAATTCTTGGCCAGGAAAATGAAGCTGTGTACTAACAAATAACTCCAATGTTTCAGAACATTCTTTTTTTAAGAAAAAAATTATTTATTCATTTTTAGAAAGAGGGAGAGGGAAGGAGAAAGAGAGAGAGAGAGAAACGTCAATGTGTGGTTGCCTCTTGCATGCCCCCTATTGGGGGCCTGGCCCACGATCCAGGCATGTGCCCTGACTGGGAATTGAACTGGTGACCCTTTGGTTCACAGGCTGGCACTCAGTTCATTGAGCCACACCAGCCAGGGCTCAGAACAGTCTTGAGTTTGCTCAGTGGTCAAAGAGCTCCTTTACCTTGCCTTCAAGCCATGATAGTAAAAATCCACTTTTATCATTTCTGTTTTTCAGTGTCTAAACCTGGCCACCCTAGTACTGACTTGTAACGCCTGTCTGAGACAAAGTGGTAGCAGATCACTATGTGGCCCTCTCTGTTTGCTCAGTGTATTAGTCACCTCCTGTAATACACAGCGTGCTCTTCCTTTTCACTTCCTTTAAGGCAAACAACGTGACTAAATTGGAAAGACATGTGGAGTGATGAGAGGAGCCTGTTGATCAAGCTGCCTGTTCCACAGAGCTGCTGAGTCTGAGTTTGTGGCTCTGGATTCTTTAGAGCTGCCTTTTTTATTTGACAGCCTTCTGGCTGTTCGGCACAATATTTATCTTGCAAAGTTTGCTCCTGTTTATGTCAAAACAAATAAACTACAAGGAAGAACCCAGTATGAAAGAAAATGAAAAGAATGGATCCCATTCACAGTAAAGATAGGGGGTCGCATTTCTGGCTGCATTTCTGGAGGCAGTTGGAAGCTTCCAGAAATAGGTTGTATTTTACGCAGGTTTGTGTAGCCTTCTCCTTTTGGTTCTGCTCTTTGCTTTATTGCACACTGTCCAGCTGCAACCATGTTCACTATTCATTTTTTTTTTCTCTGCAAAACCAATATCTGGAAATTACTTAGTCCTATAATTTAATCATTTACCCATTCTTACATTATTATGAGTGCCTTCTATGTGCTAGACACCATGTTCATTGCTGAGGAACAACAGTGAAAAAAATAGGCAAAAAATTTGCCCAACATTAAGTTAATTGGACATATGCTATGTACCAGGCTCTCTGTTTACTGTGTTAAAATTTATTTTCTCACTTAAGGTTCTCAACCATCTAAAATGTAGGATCTAGTATTACTTGTATTTTCTGATTGAGAAAACTGGGGCTTAGCATGGGTATGTGATTTGACCAATGGGAGAGCTCAATTGGTATCAAGGTCATTTAAATCCATAGGACAAATTATTACTACGTGGGTTCAAAGGAATAATTATTAACAAAATTAAATTATAGTATTTTCCTAAATTATTTCTTCTTATTTTTAAAGATTTTATTTATTTGGTTTAGAGAGAGGAGAAATGAGGGAGGAAGAGGGGGAGAGAAACATCGATGTGAGAGGGGAGCATTGACCAGCTGCCTTACATACCCCATCTGCGAACCAAACTGCAGCCCAGGCACACGCCCTGACCAGGAGTCGAACCAGCAACCTTTTGCCTTGGGGGACTAAGCCCAAACAAATAAGCCACACTGGTCAGGCTCTGAATTATTTATCCTTTAACATGTGACAAATCTGAGGTCAAAGGAGTGGATTCGATGTGGTTAATTTTAGACACCAAATCCTGAAAGACAGAATTGGGGGCAGAATATGATGGAGAGAAATGCATACCTCAAGCCTCTTAAAAGACAATACATAGCCCATTGTGCTTAATTGTATTTTAGTCCTACAATGCTCTCACAAGGGGTATTACCCTTAGAACATGCCTGACTCCACCCTTCCTACGGGATTGGTGTGATAACAGTTATGTGTCCTGTTCTGGCCATCCTCCAGTGAAGGATAGCCGGAGGGCCAACAGGTTTGGTTTCGGTAAAAATTGTGCTGCGAACAATATCAAATAAAAACTGGGACTATGATCTAAGCCTTGGAGGAAGGTCTAAATGGGAGATAAACATGTGTAAGTTTCCTGAAAACAGAAAATAAATAAAGCCCTGGGGTGAACTTGACACTGTCCTGAGTACAAGGAACATAGACATCAGTGAGTCCGGGAATATTTCTGATATTTTTGTATTAACTCTATTTCACTCTGTGATGGATTGTCAAAATTTAAAGACATTTTCGTAAAATGCTTTGTAAACTATACAGTACTATATTATACCCAGGTTAATTTTTAATGATGAATGACAAAAAACATTGGTTATTACGTGACTGTGAAGGAATTTAGTGAGGGGACATAGGAAAGATACAGAGGGTGACACCGGAGAGGCGTCCCCCTACTGCTCTCTGTCTTTGCTTTCAGCTGGAGCACGTTCTCTGCCTTTAATGGCTCCAGGGTGATGATCATTTTGGGTCATCGAGAAAATCCCAGATGATCTCCCTGTTTTAAAATCTATAATCTTAATTGCATCTGCAAAATCCCTTTTGTCATGTAATATAGTCACAGGTTCTAGGAATTAGACTATAAACATATTGGGAGGCATTATTCTTGCTACATCAGATTTCATTCAAAGTGAACAAGTTTATTGAAAGCTCTTTTTTCTTTTCCTTGTTGATACTACTATGGATGTCCCTGTTCCTCTCACCCTTGTCCTCCCTTTGCCCTAACCCCCTTTGCCCTTTCCCTTAGTTCTCCTAGGAGGTAATGATATAATGTCATTTGTGTTTTACATTAATGTAAATGATGATACTTTATTATGAATTAAAAGAAACTTGACATGTATCTGCCTTCAGACCTCTATTCTCTGTGCTAAGATTCTGGGACTGAGGATTCAGAAAAAAAAAAAGCTCATGGTATTGGGGTGTGAGAGGGGTCTGCTCTCTGGCCATTGTGCACCCTCACTTGACCTGGCCTGGCCAGTGATGGGCGTGCTCAGACGTCACAGTGTCAGCTTGTCTAGAGACCGGCTGATGAGGGAGATGGTGAGTCATGAAGAACCTACCTCACCTGCGTTCAGGGCTGTCAACTGCTGATCTGCTGGTACCCTTCAGAAGAATTTGGAAAATAGTGTACCTCTGCTCATGCGTGTAAATTGGCCTTGTCAAATTTTTGACAGAGACCTTAACCAAGACAGGAATGGGAAAGCCTGTGGGAGGGGCTCTCATACCCTAAGTGGGTTGGAAAAGCCCTCCTGGAGGAATTCTGTGGTTACAACAGAGTCTGGCAGTTCTAACAGTCCCTTTTCTTTAAAAAATTTGAACAATGATTTTATTATTGTTTAAGTACAGCTGTCCACATTTACCCCCCACCACTCCCCCCAGCCCAGCCATTCCCACCTCCCTCCCCTGCTTCCATCCCTCCTTGGTTTTGTCCTTGTGTCCTTTATAAGGACAGTTGGACACAGTTGTTCCTGAAAACCCTTTCCACTTCTGCCCATTATCCCTTCCCACCTCCCCTCTGGTTACTGTCAGAATGGTCATAATTTCAATGTCTCTGGTTATATTTTGCTTGCTGGTTTGTTTTGTCCATTGAGTTTCAGTTAAAGGTGAGATCATATGACATTTGTCCCTCACGCCCTCCTCTTTACTGCCTCTTCCCCTCTGAGTCTTCCCTCTGAAAAAGAACTTTCTTCCTACTCTCAGAGACTCGCACAAGGCTCCCATGGCCGCACTTACAGGTTTGCAATCCTTTCTTTTTCCCTGAATAAGTCCTTTTTCTTTGCTGACAGAATGCTTAGTTGACTTTTTGCTTATAGTTGACAACTTATTCAACTTTTCATTTTTAGTTTAAATATTGAGGAACTATATGATTTCTGTCACATTATAAGTATTAATATCTTTAAATAAAACTGCTATATTAATTCTTAAAATATATCCAATGGAACCTAATCATAATTACTATAAACACAGGGATACCTTTAAAAATAAATAAATAAGCAATATGCTGTTTAATTTTATATTTATTTCTCTTTCAATCATATTTCTATGACTATCCCTATTAGAATTTATTCCAAATATTTTATGTTTCCATAAATATTTTGTTAATATTATTTTATAAATATTCTATATTTTATGTTTAAGTTCACTCAAACCATTATATATGTATAACCAACATTTCAGAAGGTAACTCCACTGACTGCAGATTCTAAATGTTAGATAAAATGTATTCTGTATCACCACAATCATTAAGCAACATTTGGTCCAAATACCATAATATAGGAGACATCATAGGTAAGTTTAATACATTAAATAATCAAAACACTGTTGGACATGCAGCTGTTAATAAACAAATATGAATTTGAAATTATTCTGTGTTCATTAGTGTATCATAGGCTTGCTTACTAAGATGACATAGAATTCCACATCATTTAAAAAATCTACTATATATTTTTATAGGTAAAGTCACTGAGTAATTTTGTGCCATTGTTAAATGGAACCAAAAGGTAATGTCCATCAAATCTTTGAGCTTCTTCCGTGTGATACGTTAAAGCCACATAGTCCTCGCTGTTGTGCAACTTTATTCCTAGCGATTTACTAGCTAATGACTCCATTAGGTTCCACGTTATTAAAAACAAAATGCTGGAATCTATTTGATTTCTAAAATAATTTGCTACATCAAAATGTTTACCTAAGATTTATTTAGTGACTATTAATTATATCTGTGATATTTCCCACCCAGAGGCACCTGGTTTAACCTAACGCAGTGAATTGGGAAAATAAGAATTTTGTTATTTGTACATTTACATCATTGCTAACACGGTTTTTTCAATTTGAGAAGACACTTTTTTTTTTGTTGGTGCTTTTGAGGTGGACACAGAGACCCAGAACCCCTTTAAGGGCGGCCTCGCTGCACAGCACCGCCCCCCCCGCCCCCCGCCACGCTGCCAGCTCCTCTAGCTCGTGTCTCAGCTGCACAGAGATGCCGCGTGGACACCAGGCGCTCACAGGGCAGCCCACACCTGGTGACTGAGCCGACCGGAGCGGTAGGCCCTGTCATTTGGGCTGGATGCCCAGTGACTTTGATGGGCTCTTCTTGCCCCAGGGCTCCTGACGCGGGTTTGCCTGGTCCATGTGGGGCCTGCACCGCAATTCAACTTCTTCCTCGGCCCAGTCCTGTTTCTTAACCACAGGTACCCATTCTGAGTAAGGCATCTGGCCTCTGAGACTTGATGTACTTCTGGAAAGTCCCGCCTTTGGTAAATATAAATGTAATTTTGTCAAAATCTTAGGCTTTGAATTTAGCTCTTTCTATTGTTGGAAAATGTCTATCTTTTCCCCAAACAGCTAAAACAAGTTTTAAAAAGTCACTTGTTTTCTGTCTGAAAAGTTTTCCTTCATTTTATATTTCAAGTGAGCATATTAAAATGTTTGTTAAGAAGCATTATTTTAAAAGTACAAAAATAAATTATAAAGTAAATCTTATTAAATAGAGTATTAAAATAATGAAGATATACTGAAGATTTAATGAAATTTATATATATATATCTTGTAAGCTATAAAATAAGATAAACTAGTAGGCTATTAGTCATTAGTTAAATAATAATGATGCAATATTTAAGAAGTGATTTATAGAAAATAAGTCTGCAATGTCTTCTGAGAGATCAGAAAAGTATATGATATTAGACAGGAAACATCATATTCTGATTCTTTTCAAGAGGCTTTGAGCCAGGATGGACATATGATAGGGTTCAATTAGAAGAAATGTAGCTGAACAGAGCGGGGCCAAGTGTGTAAACGTTACATGAAGTCCCTATTCAGATGAAAAGTACTGCAAGTCAGTGGTGTTCACTCAACACCTTTTGCTGAGATCAGACTTGGACACCGTCAACATCTGTTCCAGTTTGCATGTGGTTTCATCCAGGACACATATTTAATATCAAGTGACAGGCACAGGTCATTTATCAGGAAGTCCTGGGAGGTTACCCATCCCCCCATTGGGGCTCTTTTTATTGCAGTAGAAATGCACAGAGTAGGAAGGATCACAGCTCCATAAAAACCCTGCTGTCGGGTGGAAGCTGAGACAGGATGGCTGCAGACGCAAAAGACCAGAGATTCAGGCGAAATCATAACAACCAGAAAACCTACCTGATCTAAGATGAAGATGACTGTGCCCTTAGAGGACCTGTCAACATGGATTGAAATGGTGCCAGATGTCCCAGCATGATTGTGACGGATCAGGGTGGCAGGCCGTTCAAATCAGAGCTTTAATCCCAGTAGCCTCAGGTGCTCGGTGCCCGCTAGAAATGTTCTATGTGCTTGGCCAGGGAAGGATTTGCATTTCAGTCCTGACCTCTTTCTTAGCCATGTGTGTGAACAGGCAAACCATAACCTACTGTTAATTTTTCCCATCATGTTTTGGGTTTTCTTTGCTCTAAAAAAGTGATTTATTCTCTCTGAGATAACTGTCCACATGTGTTTTGGTAATGTTTCATGATCTGAAAATCAGATTTTTATTGGAGTGGGTTCACAAGAAAGAGAAGGGAAGGAGAGGTTAGTTACCTACTGTGTTTTTCTTTCTGTTATGCAAGTTTTATTTGTACAATTATAATTATTTTAAGAACTTCAAGGGTTAATACATCCCACGAATCACGTTAAAGCATACATCCAGTTATATCTGTTTTTTAAATTATAGACCTGGTTTAGTGAGGAAGCTTTGTTCTCCAAATTTAAACTATTAATTATCACTGCTGAATCAAACCCTGAGGTTCTTTCTGGATCCTTGAAATAGCTACCATTTCTTGAGCAGTTACCATGTACCTGGCACCACTGGAAGCATGTGTCTGGTAGTGACTGATTTAATGCTCATGTCAGCTTTCTAAGTGGCTATCATTTCCATGCTTGCCTCACAGACGAGGCCTGGAGCACGACATAATTAGCCAAAAGTCACATGGGTGAACACTGAGGAGCCACAGTTCAAATCCGCACTAAGTTAGCTCCTGCTGTCTTAGCCAGCATTTCCCCAATCACTCTGAATACTTTATTTCGGAGTCAATGCCTCCTAGACTCAGAATGTTGGGCTAACATTTTGCTAAGACCCTTGCCTGGACGGCATGCCCTTCCATTTGTTTAAAACTTATTCACAGAGGCAATGCTATTTGCTTTCTTTGTGTCAGCAGCAGACATATAACCCCTAAATCTTTCTATGAAGAAGTAACAAGCAAACAAAAAACCCATAACAGAGAGAGAGGAAGAGAAATGGATGGGTAGGGAGAGGAGAAAGAAAGAGAGTGCTCCAGACAAATCTGTGTATGTGCCAGCACAAAATCTCCCAGTGGTTGTCTTTTTCCAATTAAAAGAGGCTCTCACAGCTGCGGCACCACCTCTGTTAACCCAGCTCATTGCCCTTTGAGACCCTGTCTTTTGTTATCCTTACTCTCTGTCAAATAGTCCATCAGCTTCCATAGCACGTACAAGACCAACTTCAGGGCTGCTTCCTGATACAGCTGTTTTCTGTTAAAAGGCTTGGAGTTATATAATGCAAGTTTACTCGATCATAAGTTTTACAAATACATTTAACTTAACAAGGCTCTAAAAGAGTCGTAAAGTTATGCTCAATGGTGGTGGAGAAACATCATCTCTGCCAGCAAAGAAAAGCTTGTCTCTCTGCCATACTCCTGAACAACCTGAGGTCAACAGGTGAATGCTGTCTTCTGCCTGCTCTCACGAGCACTTTATAAGGAAAGCTTTGAGGATTCTTAAAATCCTCATCCACATACAATTAGCTGGGGAATAAGCACAAAAGCTTTGGGGACCTGCAAGCCTCTTCTTTCTCCTTTACTGTATTACATGCTGAAGTGCGGAATACGGAAACTCCCAGAATTTGGCATCGACAAATCTAGCTGACAACACTGAATCTCAACACCAGAAAAAATTGGTGGCTGTGGCAGGATTGGAAAAAGGAAGGCACTTGGGTGGTGTGTGGACATAGGTATGTGTCTTTGCGTGTCAATATTTTATTGGTTGCCTGGAGCTACAAATATGCCACAAATATGGTGGGTGGTTTAAGCCAACAGAAATTAATTTTGTCAGAGTTGCGGGTGTGGGAAGACTGAGACCAGAGTGTGGGCAGGGCCCTGCTCCCTCCAAAGGCTTTGAAGAGACAGTTCTTTCTGCCTTTGTCTAGCTTCTGGTGGTGGCCTGGGTTCGTCGGCTTCTGGCTTCATCCCTCAGCCCTGGCCTTTCTTCCAACAGCAGTCTTTTCTGTGCTTTCTCCTTTTTTGTTTCTCCTAAGGACCGTTGTTGGATTTAGGATCCTCTCCAATCCAGGACAATCTCATCTCAAGATCTTTACCTTCATGACATTTGAAAAGATGCTTATTCCGAGGTAATTAATATTCTTAAATTCTGGGGGCGAGGGGTCAAACATATCTTCTTGAGACATAATTCAATCCACTACGAATGTGTTCTCATTTATAGATTGCATTTCCCTGTGAAAGTTACCATTCTTAATAGTTATGAGTGAAAAATGTCCTTTCTATGGTAAAATGACAGTAGGTGGCTGGCTGTCTTTGTAGGTGTACATATGAACACATGTGTATCATCTACGCTTTTCTGATAAAATTAAAAGTGGGCAATTCAGTTCAGTTTCCACATTTTCTTAAACATGTTCCAGGAAATCCTAGTCTGAAAACCAGGTGCTTAGAAAACTGGCTCCGACTTTCTGAAATTATTTCACTTTGATGAAATGAAGTGGTCTCTAATTTTTATGTACTTGAAGGTCAAATAATTTGCACTTTTATAAATAATGCATGGGTATTATTTATAATTCCAAACTCCTTTTCTAAAACTCAAAACAGACTTTCTTATGCTAGTTAATATTTCAAGCTCTTCCACAGTGGCACTGCGGGCCACCCGGGTGCTTGAGTGGGGTATTTTGCCACCTTTTCATATGGTAGGATTTGTGAAATGTTACAAACATTGTATTGTGTTTTTTAACACTTAAAAATAATATGACAACATGAAGATGAGAACTTGTCTCTAACAAAATGTAATTGAGACACAGGTAAAAGTATTTGAGAGGTGGAAACAGTAGCTCTTTAATGTCAATTGGACATATACCAGGCTCAGATGGAAGGATGTTAGTTCAGTCTAAAGGAAAATGACAAAGACAGATACAGAAAAATAGCATCAATGGTTCTATCTACATGACTGCAGAGTCATCATTCATTTTCATCTTTCCTGTAACTTCCACTTCCATTACCTGACACATTTTAGAACTACAGTATAATGCGAAAATGGGGAGTTTTGCCTAGTTGCAGTCATAATTGTAGCAATAGGATTAGTAGTAGCGTAGCAGCAGCAGCAATTCTAGTACTAGTAGTAGTTAAAGGCAATATTATAATAGTACAAGTAAAATCTTATTGTATTATATTAAATGTGATGATGCATGAGTTGTTGTTCTATAAACTATTAAGCTCTAGACAAATGTGAAGTATTTTCTGCATTGTGGTAGTCTTCATTTCCCAAAAGATGCTCAATCATGCGCTGGTTAAGTGGGGATGTCTCCTGGACCCTCTTGGTAACTTGGTTCCCATTCGTAATTTTCTTTTACTAATCAGAAAATTAAGCCCTTCAGTCTAAGTTCAGTTCCTGTGAAGGGGTGGATGAGGTGGAAATATAACAGAAAGACAGTCAATGATTGTTTTGTGCTTGAATTGAAAAGTTCAGGCTAACATGCAGGCCCCTTCCACATCATTTCTCCTTGCTGTGAATCCAGATGCTTCCCATGTTTTTCATGTGGCTCCTGAAGTCATTTATGCCAGGGTCTGGAGCAGTGGTGATGAAATTCTGAGTGCTATAGGAAAGAAAAAGCTTAATTATTATTATCATTATCATTTTGATTGAAAGGAGTTGAGGGTTGTCGAAAGATCTACTCTAGCCTCTCCTTGCTCAGGACTCTGTCTCAATGAGGTAGATAATCAATAGCTAAGTCTGGAGAGACTGGCACCTGTCTGCAGAATCCCTCCCTCACAATCACACATAATATTCTGTCCCTGAAACACTTCTTCATTTACTGTTGCTTGTGTTCACATCAAACATGCAATTAAGAAAATTGATAAGAGATTTATTTGAAACTGGAAATGAAAAGGTAAATATATAAAAATTATAAATCCTTCACCAAGCCTACATCTAGTGTAACATCTGGTTCTGAGTCAAGATTTTCTTTGAATAATATTTACATATGAATACTTTAAAAAAGCACTATGAGGCCAAATGTGAGCTAGCCAAGCCAGTCCACTGTTTTTATGCCTCCCACTGAAAGGCGGGATCCCCTGCAGTGGGTGGCATGGATTTCCTCTTTGTCTTGTTTTTGTTATTTTGTTAAAAGATGCTTTATTTCAAACCTGAGCTGAATCAACATAGAGCTAACATATATCAACTGGAGTTCCTTTCATGTAAATGTGTGGGAATCACAGGGGGCGAAGGGGATTGTGAGTCAATAAAGTCATAGAAACTTAAGTCATGGATTTGTCTCATTTTATCCATTGAAATGATCATTGCTCTTTTTGGGGGATGATGGGAATATGACATTATATCTTGGCAAGAGTGTTGGTCTGAGTAATAAATTTTATTTAATAAGTTCCAAAAGTCAGTAATAATTCTATAATAATTATATTGGTATAACATATAAAACAGTGATTTGCACTCTCCTTTATCATCTTCCCTAATTAATTTTTACACAAAATAAACAAGTATGCACATATTGTAGTGAATTAAAGCATACAATTAGGGCATGGGAGATAGGTTAGGATTTAAAGTCATCTTACAGTAGTTATTTGTAAGAGTGCCAAATATTTTTTTAGCTAAACTAAAACCAAAAGCCCTGTTGATGTCTCTAGCAAGAGAGTAGTTCAAATAAATTGTTCTGAGAAATGATGCTTACCTTAGCATGTTCAATTACCTCTCCCATTTAATAGACTGACTTAGGAGGGCTGTCCGGAAAAAGGTCAGCCACGGCTAATGTAATAACAGTTTGCATAACATTGGCGTAACCTGGCAGCCAAGGAGAGTGGACTGGAATGTGCATGTGTGAAAAATGATGATTCATTCTACTAGTCAGTGAGGGTGGTAGACATTGTTGAGTGAGCATGTGCACTGTGTGGCCATTGCATTCAAAATGACTGAGCAAGTAGAGCAACAAATCTCCATCAGATTGTCTGCATTAAGCTTGAACATTCTTCTGTGGAAACTATTTGGATGATTCAGAAGGCTGCAGCTATGGGCAACTGGTGATTGGCAGCTTCATCATGACAACACGCCCACTCCTGCATCACATCTTCTGAAGAGATTTTTGGTGAAACATCAAATCACCCAAGTGACTCAGCTCCTCTACAGCTCAGATTTGGCACCCTGCAACTTCTGGCTTTTCCCCAAACTAAAATCACTTGGAAAGGGAAGAGATTGCAGATAGTGAGATTCAAGAAAATACCATGGGGCAGCTGATGGTGACTGGGAGGACTGTGTGAAGTCCCAAGGTGTCTGCTTTGAAGGGGATTGAGGTGTCATTGTCCCATGCACAATGTTCTTGTTCTTGTACCTTCTTCAATAAATGTCCCATGTTCTTGTGCCTTGTACCTTCTTCAATAAATGTCTTTATTTTTTCATATTACATGGCTGGATACTTTCTGGACAGAACTTCATATACCCAAAATCTATTTAGAGTCTCATAATCTTTCTTGAATATGCAATTACTTGCCAGAATTTGACATTTTTTTTTTACTAGGATATACTTACACAGACTGATGCTACAATTAAGGCTATTCCAGCAGAAACTTAGTTGAGCACACACCTCATTGTAATTAGATATGACAAACCCATCATTAATGCATAGGAATTATGCATCATAGGAAGAACCTGTGCCCACAAAGCCCTCCCAAGAATTTGGGCCAATATCTTCCTTGTGTCTCACACAGGCATAACTTAATCATATTTGGTAAATTTATAGGAGTTGCAGGTACAACTTGTGGATATGAATGTTTCAGATTTGGATTTGCTTTTTAGATGTGGTATAGAATTACCAGCAAGAACAATTTATGAAAAGAAAAAGTAAAGATAGAAAAAAGAAAAACCCTTGAAAATAATAGATGTTATTAAAAATGCAATCTGAGATTTCTTATGACTTTCCTAGTCAGAAGTTAATTTTCTGACCTTAGTACATGTGCCACTCTGGGACTCTCTGGGTTTGTTGATTGACAAGAAGGCTTATACCATTAATTTCCATGTCTCACTACATCTCTGTAAATAAATCCACCAAAAATAAAATGAAATCATCATGTTTTGTAATAAAAATTTATTTTTTAAAATTATGATCACTGTGGAAGGACTCTTTTAAAACTTATCCTAAATTTGAAAATAATCAAAAAACAAAAACAAAAAACAAAATCACATGTTCTTTTAATGTCATACTGCATCATTGTTTAATATGCACTTACAAAGGAATATTGAATTTTCTAGGGGATTTCATCTTTAATTTGCAATTTACTATTAATTAGGGACTGGGCTCCATGAAGTTAAATGTTAATTTATAGTCTTCATCCTGTACAAGTAATGTCAGTCCTATAGAGAAGATACTCTAACTACCATGACCTCCAAGATTTAACCTAACTCAGTTTCATGCTTAAATTGGCCAACTCTTTCAACGTGCCTTTACTGTATCAACTCCTGCTCTTAAAATGCTATCCAGAATGGCCATTTTCCTAGTTCTCTCATCAATGAGTCAAATTTTTGACATGTACTCATTCCATAGGCAATTCATAATAATCAATCTACATAAGTCATTCTCTGTGAACATGAGCTATTCTTTCTAACTTTTTGAAAATTATATTTTGACATAGGAGGTCTACCCAGAAAGTATCCAGCCACATGCTATGAAAAAGAGATATTTATTGAAGAAGATACAAGGTACAAGAAGCATTGTGCATGGGACAATGACACCTCAGTCCCCTTCAGAGTAGGCACCTTGGGACCTCACACAGTCTTCCCAGTCACCATCAGCTGCCCCCTTGTATATTCCTGAATTTCACTGACAATATGCAATCTCTTCCCTTTCCAAGTGATTTTAGTTTGGGGAAAAGCCAGAAGTTGCAGGGTGCCAAATCTGAGCTGCAGAGGAGCTGAGTCACTTGGGTGATTTGATGTTTCACCAAAAATCTCTTCAGAAGATGTGATGCATGAGTGGGCGTGTTGTCATGATGAAGCTGCCAATCACCAGTTGCCCATAGCTGCAGCCTTCTGAATCATCCAAATAGTTTCCACAGAAGAATGTTCAAGCTTAATGCAGACAATCTGATGGAGATTTGTTGCTCTACTTGCTCAGTCATTTTGAATGCAATGGCCACACAGTGCACATGCTCACTCAACAATGTCTACCACCCTCACTGACTAGTAGAATGAATCATCATTTTTCACACATGCACATTCCAGTCCACTCTCCTTGGCTGCCAGGTTACGCCAATGTTATGCAAACTGTTCTCATTACATTAACCATGGCTGGGCTTTTTCTGGACAGACCTTGTATATGTGTTTCTTTGTTTTCAATTTAGAGATCAAGGAAAATAAGATACCATTTACTAGTTAAAGATTAAAGAGATATTTAAAAGAAGACAAAGAGCATCTTCTTTCACTGATATGAAAATAGGACGTAAACTAACACCACAATATTCAAAAACAAATAGTGATGATTAGATTTCTCTTCCCATTTATTCTGTACTTTGTGAGTTCGGATTTGATATTTTGCACATGGGGTCAGCAGTTGGCTTCCATGACATTGTCTGCTTTAGAATGCAGAGGACTCCGGAAAATCCTGAAGGAAGTCAGGTAACTTGGACAATGTGGGAGTTTTCTAAGTGATGCCAGCTCAAACTTCAAAGCCTGTTTCCATGAGTTTATTTCTTGAAATGTCAATAGTTAATAGAACCTGATAGAATCCTTTTTACTGAGATACCGAGGCTATCATTCTTTGTTATAAACCCAATTTCCAGCTCTTAGCTTATAAGAAAACTTTGAAGCATCTGTTAATGAAAGGCCCAAATGGTCATGGTTAATTTATTACCGTAATCAATTTGAGAACGGAGAGTGAAATTCTCCATTGGGTTATAATGATCTGATCAGTGTTTCCCCTGAGGGTAAAACACACCAAGGATGGCAAGGGGATTCACAAATCTATGAAATTTATAATCGCTTAATATTTGTAATTATTGCCTTTTATTTATATGCAATTAAACTGATGTAGGTTGATCTTCTTTGATTTGAGAAACTCTTCCCTGATAACTGTTGCAGCAATAAAAAGAAATGGAAACATCAACTAAACCGAATTACTTCAGCATTTTTTACGGAGTGGAGGAAGAAATCTGCCTGTGTACCCACCGATAATCAAGCAAATATTCTCAGGACCCATAATTCTCTCTTAGTAAAGAAATCAAATATTTTAAAATAGTGCACTCATCAAAGTGACAGTGTAATATCTTGAACAAACAGAGACTATGAAACAATGAGAAACTTAGCTATTCAGGAGTGAAAATTTTTGTTTCAATATCATAAGCTTAAGAGTTAGGTCATAGCACATAATGTGATTCTATAGAGATAAATAATTTGCTATTTACATAGATTACACAGAAAGTAAAGACTAATATTTACTATTCTTAGAGATTACTAAGTACTGGAAGATTATTTGTCATGTTAACACAGAGAAAAAATTCTATTTTGTATTAATATAATAGTTGACAGTGAAGGATTAATAAGTTATAAATAAGCATATCAAAATGAGTCAACTTGGAAAATTTTTGTCATATTTTATTCCATTTTTCATGACTATTTGCAATTAAGAGGAACCAAGACAGATAAGATTCACTGCAAACTTTCTACAACTTGCTATAAATACATGTTTTGTTCTTTATGATAATTTCATCTTGGGTGTGATATGAATCTAAGACAAAAATATCCCTTTGGCTTTATCCCTTCAAAGCCAAAAATATGCCCCACGTATCATGTACACACAGTTGTAATAGTGACAATGTGTCAGTTTAATCTCGGTATCCTAAATTTATCCATTAATTAATTCAATTTAACATTGTATTAGGGCTTCAATTAACTAAGGATCTTGAAACTGTTATTTAATCAGATATGCTTTAGAACATATGTGGTGTTAATGTGAAAATGTTTGTCAAGACTGTAATTTAAGCACATTACACTTTTTAAATTTTAAATATTTAACATAAATACTATTAAGTTATCTCAGCACTATATAAATATAGAACTTCGAGACATTCATATTTATAGTCTTTTCATGGGAAAATAAACCCAATCTTTAAAAGTCTTATAAAATTTTTTAAAACATACAATGTATGTTTGTATTAATAGCCCATTCAGAAGGGTTCATTCACACATATACCTGTTTTTGAACCAATATAACACGCCGGTCCAAAAATTCATTTTGACTAGATGACCTTAAATTATTATGGAAAATACTCTTTTGTTTCGTATAAGTTTTTTTCCCCCTGTATTTTGGCACAAAGTGCTATACCTTCAGTTTCCTTATTTTCTTGGGATTCTGGGACTATTAAATTCATGCAAGCACATAATCAGAACAGACCTCCTTGATTTTGAGAGAACTTATAATTTAATCCATTAATGCTCTTCAGGGGTTAGTGAACGTTTCACATTTACACAAGAGAGGTTTGGAATTTTCTCAGGCCCAGACGCGCAGGCGCAGAAAAGGCACGCAGCCCCCGCCGCAAATCAGCAGGACGGCCTAGGCAAGCGTGGAATCCAAAACCCCCATCCAGGTCTTGAAGGGTGGTGCTGCTTTCCTCGGGGTTATGATAAATGTTAAAATTTATTTCCTTTCCATTATAGATGAATAGATAAATCAATGAAAATGACTAATGAACTAATTAGCTATGGACAGACTAATGGACCTCACCATGACCCCGAAAGAAAGAAACAAAAAACAAACAAACCGATGCAGAATTCAAAGGTGGAGGAGCGAGGCAGCGACAAGAAAAGCCGAAAATCAGCAAAAGTACAGCCCTAGCGTCACTTGGGATTCACTCCTGCGAACCAGAAAATCCCTCCCTGGGTTTACACAGCCCGCGAGGAGCATTTTAGAGAAAATGTCCTTTATTGGCCTGGCAGTTGAGTCCACTTGGGCATATCAGTGGGACACCTGCCAAACCCGTCAATGTATAATTTACAAAAAATTAAAAACATGAGTCTCATATAAATAATAAATAGATGCCAGAATGCATGTAAACTTATTAACGAGGGAACAAGCAGAATAAGAAATTTGATTCAAAAGTATTTGAGAATCAGTATCAAGAAAAGCATACTGAGAGAGTCTGCTACGTTAAGGGCAGAACTGGTTCGTGTCCTACAGGACAATAAAACGACAGCTGGCCTCTGACTCACTGTGGTTCGACTTAGGACTGTTTGACTTTACAATGATGCAAAACGGATAGGCATTCCATAAAAACCGTAGTTTGAATTTTGAATTTTGATCTTTCCCTGGGCTGGCGATACGCAGTATGATACCGCTGTGATGCTGGACAGTAGCAGCGAGATGAGTTTGCCCAACTGCAGACTAAGCGTGTGCGCACGTTGAAGGTAGGCCAGGCTCAGCTCTGAGTTTGGTAGGTGATGTGTTTTACATGCATTTTTGACTTAATATTTTCAATTCATAAGGGGCTTTTAGGGAGACATAGCTCCATCATAAATTGAGGATCATTTTTATAACATTTGGCATTATCTTCTCTACCCGACCAAATTTTTGCATCTTTACAAGACAAATATCTATGTTAGCCTGGAATTTCAGAGCTAACCCTAATCAATAGTAAATTACATATCAGACGAGCAGTACCCTCAGAGGCCTAAATAATTCTTGGGCATGCTATTATGGTTTATTTCAGTGTAGTATTAAGAGGCATGCCGTCATTCTCTTGCCTGTTTTCAGGGTTGGGGTCCTTTTTCTCAATACTGAGTAACTAGCAGTCAATCAGCTACGGCCAAGTTTTTTCCAAGGAAGACTAATATCTTTTGAGTGTTGAGAATAGGGATTTCAGGTTGCCACCAATAATTTTTGTTTGTTCTCGGTAGTTTATATCATCAAGAAAGTGGACATTGTTGCCATATACCATAAAAAATTGAATGAAGACCTGAGAATGGGAGTAATTTCATCTTCGACAATATCTTGTCTTTTTATAGCAAGGACTCCAGAGAGTGATTGGAAGGTGGCCAGGAAAAATAACCTTGGCTTCAGTGACTCTTTGCCATTGTAGTTGTTTCTAATTAAGTGCCTCTGGAAATTTTGTGCCAACTTAAATTTCATGCTAATATGCTCATTATCTCTGTGTAATAAAAGCAGACCGAGTGAATTTAGTTGCACAAAATAAAGCTAGGGCTATAAACACAGATACTTTGAATACAGGTGATCATGGGATGAGACTTTGTTCCAAAATAGTGTTAATGGTCTTGTTAGAAACCTTGTTAAACCTCACGCTCACTCTTATACCCATTCACGCACCAGCACACAGGTACACCTACCCACACAAACGGACTCAAAATTCTTTCAAAAGTACCATGGCTCTGTTTATTTTTTCTTATTTGTGTATAGCTCCCCACTCTCGGAGTTTGTAGCAAACATTTGACCTTTGTTTAATTGGAGGCAACTGCTAGGAGTTTTCCCTCTGCTCCAATTTGATCTTCCTCAGCTCCTGACTTGATCTGACATGCTAGACAGAAATGTCAAAAATGCCCCAGTAAAGTCCCTGAAACACCTGCACACTGTCTGAGCTCGATTGTGCGGTAGCTGATGTTGATTACGACAGAAGCACTGGGCTTTTATTCTCAGGCTTTCTAACTGACTCACAGAAATGGGAGGCGAGGAACCTCAATTGTTTCGTGTTGTTTCCATGAATACATTTTCCAGGCTACACAGTTCAAAAGATGGAATGGCAACATTTGTGGGACAGGTTGCGTATCTGATATGAAAGATTTCCAAACAAAGGAAATTATCTTTAATTACCCTTTTTTTCCAGGCCTTAAAAAGGTATTCCAGTCTCAGAAATGATTTTGTAACTCACTCAATGTTTAAAATGAGTATCAGTCAGAATAATTGGGACCCTTCTGGTGTCTCTTAGAAATTGCAGAGTGAGGGCTTCTAGAGGGGAGAATTTCAGGCTCAAGTGATTTTACTCTTTCATGTTCCTTCCTAAGAGGGACTTCACTCCTGCAGTTGGATGGCAGGGCTGATGTAGGATTGTTTGATTCTTTTACCACCAAGTCATGACATTTATCATCTTTCTGTTTGCCTGTTCCTTTGATTTTACACTGATGCTTTTCTGATTATGAGACCCCTGTTATGAATTGTGAAGCATTTGGAGGACACCTTCCCATGTTTGCGAATTATATCTGTGGCTTAATTTTTGTCTTGTCTGGAGTGATCAGGGACTTTTTGGCTTCTTACAGACCCAGCATGGAAGCTTCCCTACAGACTGTGTGGAGGGAATCTATGCCCTTAAACAGATGTAGAAGAGGAAACCTAAACAGCATGTTCACATGAAAGTGCTGGGTTGGCTAATAATCATATTGAGCACTTATATAGCTGTTTTCATTTCCCAAAGCATTTACAAACAGCAACTAAATAAACCTTTCAGCATCCCCATTAAGTAGATAAATAAGTATTATTATCTTAGCATTCTCTTTGGTAGAGAAAAAAATCTTTACTGGTTTATAACTGCAGGAGATTATTTCAGAAAAACGATTCTGACTCCTGTGTCCGTGAGCTAGTCTCCAGCTCTACCTGTTCCAATTTTCTTTTCAAGAGAACTGATTAATTGGTGCTCGTGTTAGCCATCGTCAAAGTTCAATCAATGCCATTTCTCTCTGGTGTTGTAAGTTCAAAGAGTTCCTAAGAGCTGAGTGCCTGGGAAGGTTTCATTATAGTCCCAACTTGATAAAGGAAAAATGAAAAAAAAGTCTGAAATCTGTGGAGAGAGCAAACTGCCCAGGCCTCTCTCTTGCACTTAGCAAGTTCCCCTGGTCTGCATTAATGATGTTCCACAGACACGTAATTAAACCCTCACTCAACAAGGCCTGGGGGAAGATGACATACTGCTTAACATCTGGCGGCCTTCAGAGTTTGTGACTCTTTCCATCGCTCGAGGAACATTTATTCCCCTTCTTATAGTTTTCTCAGGGGCATGGGGAGTCACTGCCTACCTGTGCCAGCCTCGGGGAAGATTTGTTTCTGAAGATTTTTCTGAAGAAAAATTAATGGTCTGCTTTTATTCAAAGAAAGCATATGGACATACTTTCCTGCGACTGAAGTGCAGTTGGTTTACCCGTGTTGGCATGGCACAAACATGCCACCATGTGCCACTTTTGGTGGCCTTCGCCTTTTAAAGCCTCAAGGTGCAAGACCAATTCTCATTTATGTTTTCTATTTTATTTGGAAGCCTTCTTAGGATGCGGAGAGCAGTGGTAGAGGGCTCTAGTGCCAGACCAATTTGCCAAGTTGTTTAATCTCACCAGGTATTAGCTTCTTAACAGTAAAACGGGACCGTTGACGATACCTGCCCAAGTAGCTTCATCAGGTCAGTGATACAGCATTTTTATTTATTTTTAAAATAAATAAAATTTTATCTGTTTATTTTTAGAGAGGGGAAGTGAGGGAAAGAGGGAGAGAAGACATTGATAAATTTGTGGTTGCCTCTTGTGCGTCTCCTTCTGGGGACCTGGCCTACAACCCAGGCATGTGCCCTGACTGAGAATCAAACCCGTGACCCACTGGTTCACAGGCTGGCACTCAGTCCACTGAGCTACACCAGCCAGGACATGATACAGTGTTTTTAAAGCGAGAGCACTGGGATGGGATTATAGGCTGAGTAGATATCAGGAACTATCATCACCGTCACCATCGTTATCATCATCTGACAAGATTACACACAATTTAAGAAGAAAAAATAAGAAAGTTAGTGCTTGGAGAGACAGTAATTGTATAAACCCAAGATTAATTGAAATCTGTCAAATCTGTCTCGGTTTTGCTTGGTCCCTCAAGGACTGGTTCAGCCAGCCACATTAGAATCAGAGATTTCTGGAGTTTAGGAGGACCTCAAGATATGATACCACGTTAAGCAAGCCTTTAGTTAGAAAACTCAGAGGAAGCTCAGGTTCACGTTATATAAAGAGCTAGGTAGAAGAAGGGATTGAATTTCCCGAGTGTCTGGAAAGTTCTGTGATCCAGAAGCAGGTAGAGAAAAATGTCATTAGTGGCAGCTAAGTCAACAGATGCCTCATACCTTCATGAACTTCAGAAAGTCAGGGTCAATCTTCAAGTCAGTAGACATTGCAAATCCAGAGGAAGTTAGCAAAGCCTGGGGCACAGACGACCTGGGAGCAGGGCCAAGATTTGTTAGCCTGCATCTAAATGGTGGTCAAACAGGCTCCTGACACTGTGGAGGTAGCACCGGGCTGTGGGCACCCAGCAGAGCCTGGATGGGCATAAGCAGTCGTCACTAATTAACACGGCAATGCTCCTTTGTTTCCTGTGGTCTACCAGAGAGCCACAATAGGGGAAGTGGCACAAACTCAATGAGACTCAGTCAGAGCAGATCAAAGACACTTAAAGCAAAGGAGCCTGGGTCTATTCAGGTTGTTAAAATATCCTATCTCTTAAGGATTTCAAGAATTTTGCAATTTGAGATTGTGGATACACTTTGCAAGGGTATGGACTTGGTAAGCTGGTAGATACTTGGAGTTTCTGATGTTTGGGTTTCACCCACTTACTCCTTCATTTGTTTGGATGTTCACTTCAAAAATATTTATTGAAACACATGTAACCATGCCTGAGACATTTGCAGTATGATTTTACATCCAGCCAGAGTGAATGCATTCTGTGTTGCATATTTAAGAACCAAAAGAAACCAAAATGCATATTAAGTTAGACTGGGGGACTTAAAACATTCTTAGTATTTTTATAGTCATATTCAATAATGGTAAAACACTTATTTTTTAAATATTAGTGTTTTAGAACATAAGTAATACAGGCATACTCTCTTACTGAGCATGATTCAAAACACAGAGAAGGGATTAAATCAAGGCATAAAAGTCTCCCTTCATCTCCCCCTACACATCCCACCCTGGTTACTGTCAATGACTTGATGTACTTTTAATTTTTTGATATGTGTATGTGCATATAGATATATACAGCCTCACTAAGAGCATCTTATACATATTATTAAAGGACATATTATTATTGATGACTTAATGACGTGCCTTAGAGATTTTTCCATGTCAGTGTTTTTAGGTCCTATGCCATGAAATGTTGGGCTGTAACTTATTTACTGCTAATTATGCATTTTCCTTACCTTTTGTTACTTCAACCAACAACACAAAGAACATTTTTATCCACTCATTTTTTTTGGCATATGTAAACTATAATTGCTAAGTTATAAGATAAATATAATTGCAATTTTGATGTTTACTTCCAAATAGCTTTTAACAGATTCCACCAATCTATACCTATAATTCCACTAGTAATGTTTGAGTCCAGAAAGGGGTGAAAATTATTGGTGTTCTGTGAAAATGTGTTTGTGTACTTGTTACCAAAATATTGATATGAATGTCAATTTTTTAGTTAAACAAATATTGTAAAAACTTAATAATAACTTTTTCCCCAAGTATTCACAAGGTTGATTTAGGATCTGCATTGCTATTGATTGAAGCAGTCTTTGCGGAATTGATGGTCTTTAGGCTCCTGCAATATTTTCTTCTCTTTTAGAAATAAGTTTCACTATTTCAGCAACTCTAATATCCTTTCTCCAGCCTTTTAAAAGAGAGAACTGAAGGAGTAGTTGAAAGTACCAAAGTCTCTGTGAAAGCCCGAGGTAATCCCACCAAAACCCATCAAGTGTCTGACAACTTCGAACAATGTTAACAAGTGAGCATGTCTTTTCTTTTGTATCTGAGGGGTTCTGTGTAACAGGTCCCATTCGGAGATGACAACTGAAGCAAAGAGAGAAATGGATGAGTAAATAGAAACAGGTGAATAAAATGTAGCAAATAAAAAAACTGGGAAACAGTGTTAATAGTTGAATAAGAAACTTCAAGAGGCATGGCACAGACTTAAGAAAAGTGAAGTTAAATAGGAGTCCTTCAATAATTGAAATACAATCTCCAGGTTGGCATGGCATGATTCACCAGGATGGCTTTAAGTCCGTGAGGGTGGGAGGGGTAATGGCAGAATCAGGGCGGATTCATCAGGATCCCAATGCAACAGCAACCATTCTCCTACTGTTTTCCAGAAACTGAGAGGATGGATGGAGACTGACAAAAGGATCGCATAGAAAAAACCCACATGAACTATAGCAGTAAGGCATTAACTGTCCTTATATTAATTTAAGATCCATTACCTTTTTCTTATTTAGTATCATAGGAACTCCATACTATTAGTAGGGAGTAGTAGTTATATGTCCCAGTGACAGTGAGATACAGAAGGTGACTTCTGTCACAATTATGTCATCAATCAGCAGAAGACGTCTATATGATACCCCTTCTCCTGGTATTCTTACCCTTGTATTGTCCCCTATACAAGGTACACTGGGCTGACCTGGGTCACTAATGGGATGTTGCAAAATGGTGGTGTACAACTTCTGAGACAGGGTCATAAGACATGATGGCTTTCACAGTATTGTCTCATGAATAACTTACTCTGGGGGGAAGCCAGCTGCCATGTTGTAAGAACAGTCAAACAGCCTCTATCTACTTGAGGAAGAACTGAGGTCCTGGCAGACCACCAACCCTACCTGGATAGGATGTGAGTCCCCTTGGAAACAGGTCCGCCAGCCTCAGTCAAGTTTTCAGATGACTGTAGCCTTGGCTGGTGTTCTACTGTAACCTCAGGAGAATTCTTGAGCCCAAACTGCCCAGCTAGTTTGTTCCCAGATTCATAACCCACGTATCCTGTGTGAGAGAATAAACACTTACTGTTTTAAGAGGCTAAAAATAAAATCAGCAGAAGATATGATCCCCCCTAAATTTAGGTTTCTGATTCTGTACCTTGTGTTATTTCCAACCTTAATACCCTGCCTGTGAGACCAAAACAAAGTTTTTGAGTCCATCAATTGTTTTAAATATTCCGTAAGCCTATTGCATGATTCTAATATTGCTTGCAGAACTGAGTTTAGTAGAATGTGGTTCATCTTTGCACTTCATCCGAAGGGTCTGGTTATTGAAGATCAAAGAGGACCTCGTTAGAAGGGCTGTGCCCAGGAGATATTTGACAGCATAGGTCATGGAAGAGTTAGCCATTTAGAGAAAGGGCTGCCGGGGAGAGAAAATATTCCATGTCAGATGAAAGCAGAGGGTAGGTTGGCTTATACCTCAGTGTGTTGAGCTGCCAGATTTGCTAAATTGTTTAATTGCGCATTTTACCCTTGAGACTGGCTTGAATATTTTCTTTATAAAAGCAGCAATATATGTGCTTTCCTTCTGACAGAATTGGGTGTTTTATGGATTTAATTTTGTTTGTCCTGGAGATTGTAAGAATTCACTTTTACCAGGTTTTTGGAAAGTCATAGTAGGTACTTTGTGGCTACTTAGGTTATGCCTTTCGGTGTGGATGACTTCATATAATCCCAACAGAAAGGGAGAGTGGACGTTGCCTTTCTCAGGGTGGTTTATTTTGGAAATGCTGAGAAGTCAAGGCCCTGACATTACCCACCATCCTGTCTTTCCATGCTTTAATTCCACTATGTTTTTAAAAAACATTACAATGAGTCTGAAATCTCATAGTACGTCAACAGAAAAAGGAATCACTTAAGTTTCCTGTGCTGTGATACTGGGATTTCACTAGGTGCTGGCTACGGTTCTTTCAGAGTGTCTTGTTTCATGTCTTCTTTTTAGTCACAGTGCCAAGTATGTGCACAGCAAAGAGTTCAACAACCCTTGATAGGTGGCTCTTTGCTCAAATCAAAGATTTAAAGTGTTTTAAAATATCAGTCCCCACTTCCTCTTTGCCCCACATGTCTGAGCGTCCATTCTTCGTGCATTTAGCAAATATCAAGCACCAATGTGGTACCACCACCTCCTCATTTGCTGGAATTCTAGGAGCTGGTGAGACATGGCAGCGGGTAGTCCTCATAACCACAACTAAAACTTTATCGCTTACAAAGAGTCTTTGAATCAGCCTTTTATTTATTTCCCATAGGAAGTCTTTACATCAATTTTATTAATTTCACCTGGAAAATGTTTAAAGGTGGGAAAATGAAGTTCAGGGCCTTTCCAATGAAGGTCAGGAGGAAAGCCTGGGCTTGAACGCGGGGAGCCTGACCGTGCATCCAAGCCTCTGTTCGCTGTGCCGTATTGTCTCTCCAAAGAGGAAGGAGCATGAATTACCATCAAAGCCATGTTGCCAGCAATTTTCTAGAGAAGATCACATAGGCTGTAGCTTAGTAAGAGATGCCTGTGGTGTCTTTTCCATTAGACTTTTGTGAAAAACAGGACTGTGTAGTGTTCTGGTGTGCAGAGCAGTGCAGTCATTCCAAGATGAGAGCGTCGGTTTTCGTGGTCCTTGTAAGTAGATGCTGCTTTTCCTTTCCTCCTCTGACGTACCTGATGATCCTGTTTTCACCATACCACAGCTCCAGATTGTCATGCCACCTTCGCTTAGATTTTCATCAGGTTCTTAGTTGTGAATAACTTTAGAGTTTGCTGCGCTGCAGTTGTGAGTATAAATGACATGTTACTGAATTTTCTTTCAAGACATGCGATTCCTTTAAAACAACCATCCTGGGGAAGGACGGAAGAGTGGTTCTGGCTTCCTGCTGTCCCCACCAGTAAGCACACCTGGCAATGCTCTGCAGGGGTGGGGAGAGCCATGCCCTCTTCCTTGGTAGAAAGAAGAAGTATAGTTAGTTCTGGATCCTCAAAATGGCAAAATTAGTATTTCTTAATCTTTTCTTTTTCTTTCCTCATTATTCTAATGACAGCTGGTATTCTAGAAACATACCGCCTTCCAAAATTGAATCAGGAAGAATCAGAAAACCTGAATAGATAAACAACAAATAAAACTGAAGTAGCAATAAAAAACCCCCAGCAAACAAAAGTCCTGGACAGGATGGCTTCACAGGTGAATTTTACCAATCATTCTCAGAATTAACACCTATCCTTTTCAAAGTATTCCAAAAACTTCAGGAGGAGGGAAGACTTTCAAGCTGTGTTTATGCTGCCAGCATTATCCTATTTCCCAAAGAAGATGAAGGCACAACAAAGAAAGAAAATTATAGGCCAATATTCCTGCTGAACATAGATGCTAAAATCCTCAACGAAATATTAACAAACTGGATCCAGCAATACATTTAAAAGATCATACACCATGAGCAGATGGCATTTATTCCTTTAAAAATCAAATAGGACATTCATTTAACAAAGTTAGCCATAGTTGTTACTGGTCTAACTCTATGAATTCTGATCAAAATGTAAAATCAGCTCTTTTATTCAATTGCATATACACAGCAGAGCCTCGAATTTCACAGAAAGTTTAGCTAGCTCTCAATTCCAACCACACATAAGGGTCACTCAAGTGAAACCTAACATGCTAGTGCCCAGTTAGCTTTCCCGAGACTCGGATGTAACTGGTCTGGAGAGAGTCCCAGCCAGTGATGTGATCTGCAAGTCCTGCAGGCGGTTCTGACAGGAAGCCAGCAAGGGAGTCTGCTGTGCATCCAGAGCTCAGGAGACAGGGGCTCTTCTGCTGTTGACGGCCCATTCTCTGCTATGAGCACCAGAATCCCGCCAATCCCTGAACGTGAACCTGATAGTTTCTGTGATAAATTTAAATATATTTACATGTTTCTCAAAGTGGGGACCAGAGGCACATTTTTTTCAGCATCAACTCTGTTATTACAAATCAGAATATTAGAGCCTGAAGCGTCTCATTTTTAATAAATTCCCTCAGTGATCCTAATATATGTTAAAATATGAGAACCTATCTCACTAAGCTATACCATATAGCTACTGTGAGAGGGACCCTGTGTTTTTAACATCTCCTTTGTAATCGAATGTGGCCGTTATCTATAAATGCCATTGAGCTATTGAAGTGGTCAGACTAGTGGTCAGACTAGCTTTGCTCTGAAATGCTCTGCCTTTTGAATTTGTCTAATTGCCTCTGTGTGTGTGATGTCATTTACATTGCTTCCCTAAATCTCCTGCACACTAGGAGCTATGTCTATTGGCTTACTTGGTTTCAGGCTAACCCCATTGGGCAAGAACATTTCAGGGGTGGCATTTTATGCATCCTGTTGCATCGTATCAGTAGGCACACCACATCACAGCACATCACTGCTAGCTGGCCGCTTGTGATCCCTGGGTTAAGGGGGAGACAGCCAGATCCATGCTGTGCAAAACGAAGTTTGCCCCTTCAAGACCAGGAAGCGACGACACTTTGACACTGCACTGATATCCAGCTCCCTGTTGGCCTTTCACTGACGGGGGTTTGCATCCATAAATTGATGATTTTATTAGGGGTTATGAAATGGAGAAATTCTATTATTCCTCCTAAAATATTTCCCATTTCACTTTTCTCTCTTTTATTACTGATTGACAGGTAATACATTTCACTTAGTTGTTTCCATCTCTGCAGCTTCATGATGGTTAGGAGTTTTTCAGTAAATACTTGGTGAATAAATGATTGAAGTGAACAGCAATATCTAGAGAGGCTGGATAGCCTTACCAACATCACTCGTCAAATTAGTAATGAGAAAGGAAAACATAGTCTTGACAGCTGTCAGTTGGGAACTGGCCTGCTTGAAGGTGAGACTTTGGCATTCTCCTGGTGAATATTTAAATTTGCTCAGAATACAACATCAGACAATGTCAGTCTGAGACCCCAATGAGGAGGGACAAAAGCCAGAACCTGCCATAATCTTGTCTAACTACAGACCAGACACAAACACTGCAAAGTCCAGAAATAGCCAAACATTTCTTCACCCAGCTAATAGTTGCAGCTTCTGCTTCTTACAATTACAGCTTTTGCTATGCTCCATCCCTCCCTCCGCCTCGATATAAATTATCGGTACATCTGCATAGCATTACCTGTGACAGTGGAAACAAACCCTCAAACTGGGAAGCTGAAAACAGTAGAGATTTATGCCTTCACAGTTCTCGAGGCCAGTGTCTGAAATCGAAGTGTTGGCAGGGCAGTATTCTTTCTGAAGGTTCTAAAGAAACATCCTTCCTTATCCGGTGGTTGCTGGCATTCCTTGTTTTACGGGACCATCACTTCACTCTCTACCTCCGTATTCACTTTGCCTTCTCTTCTTAAATCTTAGTCAAACCTCCCTCTGCCTCATTCTTCCTAAGACCCCCATGGTGGCATTAAGGCCCCACATGGATCATGCAGGGTAATCTCATATTAAAATACTTTTTATGACACCTGCAAAGACCTTTTTATTAATGTAAGGTAATGTTCACAGGTTCCAGGGATCGTACCTAGAGCAATGTGCTTCTTCTTGGAGCCTCTTCACTCTCATTCCTAACTACCTCCCCCAAGTCAAACTTCCATTTTAATGGCGTACCACCATGGTCTCCCTGCTGATGTGGTCCTCCTTGTTACAACAAGTCAGGAGGCCTGCTGTGTGGCACAGGGGGCTTCCTGGTGGGCTCTGGCTGGTGGATGAAATGGGTCTTGCTCTCATCTGGTTCCAATCTCTCCAGATCTTCTTTTTTTCCCCCTTAAAACATCTAATAATCCTTGAGGGATCTAAGTCAGTGGTTTCTATGGGGCACAGGGAGTTATTAAAAAAACTTTGCAATTTACTTGTAATTATAACACATTTGAGGGCATTTTATTCTTTCACAAAGTTACAAAGAATTGTCCTGGTTTTCTGTTGTTAGATATAATTTAAGTGCCCTTCTGCCCTTGGACTAGAAGTATAAAGTATTAAACTATTTTTAAAACTTATTCTGGATGTTAAAGCTTATCTTTTAAAATGCATTGTCTCGGATAAAGGGCAGAGGTCATCATTCTAAATGACATTTTGTTTGAAATTATATATTATTTCTGATACCTGTGGTTTTTCTCTTAAAGCTTTTATCACCTGAAGTGACCTCTCACTAAAGGCTTTTGCAAACGGGAAGTCTCTGATATGTACTTTAAATTCAATTATAGCAATATATTTTGAGCAAAGACACTGGTATAGATGTTTAAAACACTGCATTGGCATGAAAGTGAAGATAAAGAAAAATTATGCTCCATCAACCATACAATACTATAGTATGAAAGTTATTGAAACAATATGTTTTGTCAGAGACTAGACATAAAAGTACCCTTTTCTTAATGTTTGCATTATAATTTACAATTATAGAAGTATCGTAAGAACTTTTTTTTGGCTTTTTCCTGAGAAGATGGAGGTTGTGGTTGTGGTGTTTCTTCTCATGTTACTCTTGTAATATTAATTGTCTAGTTATTCCCTTTAAAAATAATTGAGGATAAACAGCATCATGAATACATGTGTGTCTATACCTTAATGTATGTCTGAAGGTCATTAGTGTTTGGAGAACCCTAAACAAAAATCCATGCTGAAAACTTTGATTAAACTTTTAAAATGTTTTTATCAAAATCTATACCAGTGGGTTTATATGTCAGTATAAGATTGATGAGAAATAAGAAATCTGTGTTTGTGGTTGGCTAGAAATATCACGGGGCTCCTGGTGGAGACAGGGGTCAATCCAAGACCTTTCATCCAATGAGAACCGCAGTTATCAAAGTCTCCCATTCAGATGTCCAGTTAGAACCACCTATAGGATTTTTAAAGCATAGTAATGACTAGACTAAATCTGGGTATTGGAGGAGGAGGAGGACTGAATGGGGAGGTTAGGACAGTGTGGGCTTGTCCCCACATCTCTGCCTAAATTAGTGTGTGGTGTAAAGGGAAATTCTGGGTTATTTAAATCAGATCCAGTGCACATCATCATGGACAAGTTAACAGAAGAGCATGGAGCAACCAGCTGGTGTGATGTTTAGAGGCACTGGTCACCTTGATGGCTGAAGGTGTGTCTTTGTTTAAAATGTGAAACAAAAAGGGTAGAAAAAGTGCTACCGTGGTTTCAGAAGAAGAAAGGCCGTTTTATTTTTATAGAAAGGGGAAGAAAGGGAGAAAGAGAGGGAGAGAAACATTGATCAGTTGCCTCTCGAATGCCGCCAACTAGGGACCTGGCCCACAACGCTGGCATGTGCCCTGACTGGGAATCGAACCAGTGACCTTCTGTCTTCAGGCTTGCACTCACTCCACTGAGTCACACCAGGCAGGGCAAAGAAATCTTTTTGAACTGAGATAAAAACAAATTGATTACCCATAAGACTGTGTAGGAGGATAAAGGAAAACTGTCGAACTGCTTTCTTCAAGGCCTGAAAATAACATTGTGCACCTCAGAAGATGAAGTGAAAATTTTCTAAAATGTAAACAGGATGAGGGAAGTTCTTAGTAATAAGTTTACAAAATGTGTGAAAAACTTGTACATTGCAAACTAAAACTTTGTGGTGAGAAATTAAAGACATCAAAAATGGGGATATATACACTGTGTGTGTAAATTAGAAGACTAAATGTCGTTAAAATGTCAATTTTCCTCAAACTGATCCATAAATCAATCAAAATCTCAGCAGGCTTTTACTTTTATATGGAAATGCAAGAAACTTAATTAGCAAAACTAATTTCCTAAAAGACCTACAGAATTAAAGGGCTTTACCTGATGTCAAAATATATCTTAAGGTAAAATTTTTTTTAAATAGGCAAAATAGGCAAAATAAATTTGAGTAAACACTTTATAAAAAAGATATAAGAATTCCTAATCAGAGGGGAGTGACCAGAGGGGAGAGGGGAGGGAATTTCAGGAGAAAAAGGGGAGGGAGTTAGAGGAACTAGTATAAAGGACACAGGGACAACAGCTAAGGGGAGTGGAAATGGGAGGGAGGTGGGGAGCACTGGCGGGGGGTGGGCTGGGAGTAGAAGACAGAAAACTGTACTTGAAAAATAATTAAATTAAATAAAAAAGAATTCCTAATCAAAAAGGAAAAGTATTTGACATTGTTAATCATCAAGGAAATGCAAATTATATACAAATAAGTGTAGCCAATTTTTTTAAGAGTAATAACACCAAGAGTTGGCAGGAATGTGGAGCAATGGGATATCCATGCGAGTGGAAATGTGAAATAATACAGCCTCCTTGGAAACCAGTTTAGCAGTTCCTGATAAAGTTAAACACATACCTAGCACATAACTTAAGCATTCCACTCCTACATATTTACATAAGAGAAAGGAAAACTTATGTTTACAAAAATACAAGGACACAAATTTTATAGCATATAATCTACTCAACATAGAGAAATTACTGAAGTGTCCAACAACACACAAATACATACCCAAGTGCAATGTTGATTGTCAATAAGTTCAAAATGTACTACAGATACAAGGAACAAAATGGGTGAATCTGAGAAACGTGATGCTGAGAAAAATAATACAGAGAAAATAGACCATGCTGTTCAATGCCAATTGCATGAAGTCCTAAAACAGTCAAGGCCAATCTATGTTGACATCCACTGAGATGAGTGGTGGTGTGTGAGTTAACTACAAGAAAGGCAAACGAGGGGATTTCTGGAGTTGATGAAAATATTCTGTTCTGATTGTGGTAGTACTTCACTGTCAACATGCAGTGAACTGTGCACCTAAGATGGGTGCATTTTATTCTATACCTGATATAGTATAAACGATACCCAAATAAATTTGATTTGAAAAGAAAAAAGAGAATGAGGATGATTTCTTCATAGGAAAAGATCTTCAGGATAAAATCTTAACTGAAATAGGTTGACTAGTACAATGTATTTTATATAATTACAAAATAAATAAAATGAAACCTCTCAATTAAAAAAACATCTTTCACTAAATATTGAATGTGAATAAAAAAGCAATCTAACCGTGTATAGAATTAGTCATTCAACCAGAGAGAGAGAATTCTTTCCCACAAACAGATGCAGTTTATTGTACTTTTTAAAATCACAAATGTAAAGATATCACTTGTACCAATTTATGAGATAAATCATCCTCCCAAATAAAGCAAATGAGGGAAGTCAGTGACAGTGAGAAAACACAAATTTTGTTCTTTTAATAAAGATCCGGTACAGCCTCCTCACTCCTATTTCCCAAGGAAACAAATGAAGCATTTAGGGAACTGAATTAATTCAACTGAATAAAAATAACAATACAACAGATTGTTCTTCCAATAGCAGTTCCGGCAGACCTTGAACTCTCTTCAGAAGTGTTAGTCATTGGGCAATTTGCATGTAGGCCCATAGGTGATCTCCACACAATCAAGTGTGACAACAAATGACAACTGATGGAATTTGGATATAAGAAACTGCAGGTAAAACAAGCCTGTTAAACGGTCCTGCCCAAATAACTGTTTCCAAAACTAACTGGACTGCACTAAAACCGAGGCCTAACAGAACATGGATGTGTGGCTACATGAGCGGAATTTCCAATGGCAATGCTGGATTTTTCAAACTCTGAATGAAGAGGCTGCTGAAAGCTTGCCCCGATCAACTGAAATAATTATAACTTTAAGAAGAGGCTAAACTGGCTAGTTGTTGATGTTGTATTAAGGGACAGCCAGTAAAAGACTAAGCCTGCTGCTATTTAAGAGGTGTATTTTATACCAGGAATCTAGAGCTTTAAAAGAAAGTGTCTTCTTAATTCCATCATCCCTGAGATAATTGGTAAAACACAAAGACTCTGGCTTCCAGCACCCGGTGTTCTTACAACAGTTAGGAAGTTAATTAGGAGGCCACTGCCTTTGTCCTACCTAACACAGGAAAGCCCCAAGTAAGGAAAAAACTATGTCGGTCAGTGTCATATCCTGAATTCTAGGCACTGAGAATGTCAGTATCCAGTAGAGATATTAAACTTCACAGAAGTTCATGCTTTTCCAGATTTTAGATGTTGTCTAATGATTTATGGAGTCAAGTCATTGCAAAAAGTTTCTAAGTGATAGAGAAACAGTTTGGGAGAAAGAACTGAAGAAGGGCCCTAAGTAATTCATCAACACCAGGTTGAGCATGTGATCTATTAAAACAGTGAAAGAAAAACTTCCAAAAGAGGGTGCACTTGCTGAGGCATAAACATATTTAAAATAGCCTGGAGCAACTGGAGATATTGGCATCATAAGACTCATTCCGGACATGTGAGAGCAAGGATTTATTTGTTTTTTCCGGCATTGTTCTTTCAAATGAGTGGAAGTTAAGAAAGTGGATCCCGCTTGTGACCCTGAAATTTTTCAAATGCAGTAGTGAAGTCCAATGTGACAACTGAGTCAGATTGTGCATAAATCTGAAAGCCAGGTCCCCCAAGGCCTGATGCTCGGGAAATGATAGTGGGTAGATTATACAGGATCTTTAGTAAAAGAACAAAATCTGTGTTTTCTCACTGTCACTGACTTCTAATAAGGGTGGGGAGTTGCATTTGTATCTCAATGGTGATTGATCAAAATGCAGCCAAAAGAATTGGAAAAATTGTATGAAAGAAGACCTGGAGCCTCTGACATTGGAATTCAGACGCGGGAACTCACCGTAGGACAGAAGTCGTGCTGGAACTGGCAACTGACAGGAATATTCAATGCTTTTTTTAATGTTCTATATGAACTAGCCCTGATGTTGGAAAAGTGAAATGGTTTATTAAAAGAGAGTTAAGAAAATACCTGGGTCCTGAAATTAACAGGAAATTGGCAGCCTGCTTAAACTCTGTGTTAGGGATTCAAAGGAGAGGCCAGTCAAGGGGGTACTTATGGTACCACACGTAATTAGGTCCATAGCAGTGGTCAAAAGAATACTAACCAGACATCTACTGAATGAAAATTTCACTAATAGACCAAGGATCTGTGAAGTTGCCAAGAAAAAAAGGTTTTTGTCTTCAGCCTCTATACGCTCCACTGGAATTTTTCCCAGCCACAAGTAAGGTCCATTCAAGAGTTAATCCTCTAACAGTAAAATGAACTGGCCCAGGAAAATAGGATGATTATTTAGGGTATCTTAAATACTGCTCATTTGAGCAAGACAGCCAAAGGCACTTTCTAACTGCTAGAACCCTCTGTGCAAACTCTCACACACACAAGTTTGCGAGAGAACTGAAGTAGTAATGGGAGCAGAGGCAGGAATACTGTAGTGAAGATTAACAAGACAGCGAAAATGTATGTTAAGACAGAATGAACAAAGTGGACATTGTCTTTCTGCAACAGGTTAGATGCTGACTTTGATAATGGTGATATTAATAACACGTACTGAGAAACTTTGTGCCTTTTGGAAAATTTTCCTTCATTTTTGGTGTATGAATCTAATCAAAACTTGCTGCGTGGGCTGTGCTTCTGTGTTTGTGGGTACTCGGGCTGGGTACTTGCTTTTATTGTGGCTGCTTATGTAACAGTTCTAAAGTTGCATCTATAAATATCTCCTGTGTCTTTTGGTGACTCAGATCCACCTCAGGGATATCAGCATCCTATTTCCTTCCGTCTTCATCAAAACATACAGCATCTAATTACACAGATTTTGTATAATCACAGCAACATCTCGTTTTGTTGGGTAGTCACTGTGGACAGAATTCTGCATTTTAGGGAAAGAACAAAGACCACATTTTATGAAGAGTTGGCAAGGACACCCAACCCACGAGTTTCTTATGAAAAGCAGGTGTCATCCCGTGAGTCAATGTAATCATTTGTGACTTTGCAGAGAGGGAGCAAAATATCATTTGCCTCTGATGTTAATTTGTCAGCCAAAGTTCGTACATTTTGGGAGGTCTGTTTTATTTGGAAGGCTAGCCCTGCCTCGAGATAGCAAACAAACAAGAGGCATCTTTAGTATTACAAATGGAATGCCCAAGATTAGGAGCAAATCAAAAGTAGAAATTCCCTATGGTTTAAGAGAAATGCTATAGAAAATTTAGCATCTCTGAGTACAGTTTTAGAAACTGCCTTTATTTTGTAAATGGATAATAAAATGGAAAATGTCCTAGGTTGGCAGCAAGGGAATGCAGAAACAGATATGTTAAAATCCCTATGTTGATAGACACATAAAGGCAGATACTCATGATTATATATTCAATCATTTTTATTTATCTAATAAGTATTACTGCATGCTGAACTTGGGCCAGGGGCTTTCCTAGGGGCTGGGAAGGAACACAGGGAGTAGCAGACACATGGTCCTGCCCTTTGGTAGGCAGGAGAGACAGACAGTACACATCAATATTGTCACATGACACCCATGGTGCTTAGGTGTGAAGTGCCAGAAACTGACAGGTTGGGGATATAATTTTGAGATAGAGTGGTCCAAAATGTCCTCCTTGAGGATGAAATTGAGCAAGGGTATAAAGAAGGTAAAGTGCTTTGCTTTCAATATCAGAATCAGAAGGAGAAATGCTTCATCTAGATACATCTAATTGGTGAATGGATCACAGGAATATGATATGAACATGTATAATGGTAATACATGGAAAATTCCTCTAGGGATTATGTTGAAGGTGATGACCTGTGACAGCAGTTTGGGTAACTGGCAATCGACAGGTTAGGATCACTGAAAGATCATTGTCCCTCATGGATAATGTCACTTGCAGTGAGAAAATATTAAGACAAGTGCAAAACACTACCATTCGGTGTCACTCGAATGTGAAAGTCATTCTGAAATGTAGCAGGAAGCATGACACAGGCATAGCCACTTATTCAGCAGACAAAAATTTTACTGGACTATTTCAAGAATGTATCTCCTTCAGGACCGACTGAATAAAACAGCCACATTCTGTGTTAAAACACTGATGTGGACAGTACTGCTACCACTCAATCCACAGAGTTACAGAGCCATAGAATTTTAATGTGGGAACAAGGTGTTGGTCATTTATTTTATTTACAGGGCTCTGAGACTCCTGACAATCAAAGACTTTAGATACGAAATCCACATTTTCTAGGTGCTGTGTAAAGGCACCATGACACATGCCCAGCAGCGTAGGACTGTGAGGTGCATGGGTCCCCCGGAAGTTCCCAGTCCCCTGGGAAGCCCCATCGTTGTTATCCACAGTGCTGATAAAAGAGATTCACCAATTTCCAGATATCTGTAATAATTTCCTTCTCATGGATCCTGCCTGTCATAACACAGTCAATTTTAAGTGTTACGGTGCTTTAGAGAGGACACACCGTATTATTTAGGTCTTCAGTGAAACACCAAGAAGAACGCCAAGAGCTCATAATATCACACATAGAAACTGTCAATTTTAGGGCAGTTTTATAAGAGACCATCTTGAGGTTTTATGGGAATGACTTCTTGGCAGGTATACTATATCCCTGGTGCTTATTCTTTAATGAATATTGGTTGTCTAAATTATTTTGGAGGCCATGCAGAAGACAGTGAGTCGGCCAGTTCAGCTGTGCAGGGATGGCAGTAGGGGTGACAGAGCATGTTGGAAGTGAATACAAGGATTAAAATATTATGAACTTGTGGGAATCAAGCCAGTATCCAATAAATGCTATAATTGAAACGTTTAAGACATGGCTTGGGAATACCATAGCATTAAATGAGCTGAGTACATTCTTACATTGGCCTGTCTGGGATTTTGTAAGCAAAGTGACTAGGGAACCCAGATATTAAGGGAAATTTCCATAACAACATGAAACATGTAAAATGATAGAACATAATTATTTCCCTAGAGACTTATCACAAAATGGACCCAAGGAAGATTTTAAGGGAGACAGTGTTGATTGACATGTGTTAGATTTCAGCAAACTATAAGTATTAAAAACTAAGTTTAGAGTTAATTAAAGGAAATGAACATTATTTCTGCCCTTCTGATATATTTCATGACAACTGAACAGTTGTTTGTCAAGAGGGAAACTCTACAGATGTCCAGATAAAAATATAGAATTGAAATTTTAAAATGTACTCTGCAACCACTGACATATAACGCTAAGATCATTGGTGAATTGATAGTTATGTGATACCAAAATAAAATCCACCAATCACATTTAAGCTGAAGGGGAGAAGTGTGATTTTACCATGGAAGACTCCAGCTGCCATTATCTTTATTTATGTGTGGTCAGTCTTAACTTTGATAATAGTGGGATGATTATATATTGATTTTCGGTGTCATGTAACATAAAGTACAAAACATCACCTCATGTGCTTCTAGTAAATATATTTATCATTAATCTAAATAATGTTCTATACTTAACTTTCATCTTCCAGGAATGACGAAGGATACAGAATCAAGCTCCTAATATTCCCCACCTTCCGATGTTCCTCTCTTGTTCTAGCAGTTCCCTTTGAGTGTAGGCTGGCCTTAGTGACTCACTCCTAATGAATAGAATTCAAGAAAGGTGATGGGCTTATCACATCTAAGTATAGGTCACAAAAGAATCGAGCTTCTGCCTTGCCTGCCCTCTCACTTTCTTACTCAGATGGAAGCAGCTGCCATTGGTGAGCCATCCTGTAAAGAAGTCTGCATAACAAGGAATGCAGAAATGTATGCCCACCACCACCTAGGACGTGAGACATCTGATCCCAACTTCCCAGGAGGAACTGATTCCTGCCCACAACCCGTGGGTGAACTTGAAGAGGATCTTCTCCCAGTCAAGCCTTGAGCTGACTACAGCCCCACTGGGGAGTGAAACTGGGCCAGAAGCCCCCTGCTAAGCTGGGACACACTCCTTTTACAAAAAGACTGTTTGTAATACATGTTGGTTGTTTTAAGATGCTAAGTTTGGGGATAAGTTGTTACATAGCAATAGTTAACTATCACAGAAGCCAAATAACCATAGGGAAGCATTTAGACATATCTGGAAGGTGGGAGGGAAACTCTATAAAACAAATATGATATATTCTTCATTAAGGTAGAGTATCTCCACTCATGGCATTATTGACCATTGGAAGAAATGTGAGATTCACGATAGAGTTTTGATTTGTATCTTGATTTCCACAGAACAAAGACAAGAGACATTTTTGAGACAGTAAAAAATTTAAATACGATTGGCCATTGAAATATATCCAAGAATTATGATGTTAGTTAGGATCCTGTTATTTTGCTTCCATAAGAAGATATTTTTAGTCTCATATGAATACTTATTTAAAGATGAAAAATTATATTTTCTGCATAGCACTTTATAGTTCAATGTGAAGGGAGGGATATATGTGGCTATGTTTCTGTTAACTTCATTTTCTCCCTGGAGGTGATTAGTAGCATTTCAAGTGCACTAATCATGAATCTTCATTTCTGTGGAGCTACAAATATTGTTCTAGAAATGTACATAAGAGGCTTATATTTAGCTAATGGGTTTTTAAAATAATTTTATTCAGGAAGCATAAGTGATATAAAAACTTGGCTTTGACAAGTGCTGGAAAACACCTTCTGGAAGTGATAGTCTTAGTTTGTAGCCATCCTGGAGTTTCTGTGCATGGCTTGTTCATTGCTCTGTAGACTTCTGGTTAGAACCTGTTCCAATTTTTGGTCCTGGGCCCTTATTGTGAATATTGCTAGAATAAACCCAGCAGTTAACTGGCCTGTGATGCAGGTGCCCCTCGCTGTCAGCTGGAGGACAGCATATCCCACCAAATCCTTAGGAAGAAATGGAAACTCTTACCCTTTGCCCAACCTTTTCTTGTGAACTCACATAGCATATTCTGGCCAGCTTTTACTCTCTCTCTTTAGCTGGTAATAAAATGAGAGCAGGCCAGTTGTACGTTAACTTGAAACTTCTTGTTTTCTTTACATTCCAAAGGCATTACTAGCCTGTGGTAGAAAAAGTTGACTCTCAGTAGAAATGTATGCTCCCTTAACACAGAGTAGAGTTGTTGCCAGACAGATATGATATTTTCCAGTTTTCTTTTCAATCAAGATGAGTCCATATGGGTGGCCGATGATACTGAAATGTGAGTGGAAACGATATGTGCCACCTCTGGGCTGAGAAGAATAAGAAAGAGTCAGTTGATGAGTTTCAGACTCTAGGAAGTTTTGAGAAGTCATGTGTTTACAATGACAGTCTTCAGCCTGTGTCCTGAACAAACCCACAACTGCGTGGTGTAAATACAAACCTTTTGTTGGCTTAGTTACAAACTTAAGCATTGTGCTACAGAAATAAATCCTTCTTAAAACGATAGATTTTTAAGGACTTCTAGCTTTTCATTCTTCTTAAAGGCTATCTTGATAAACTTAATTATTCAAGAAAGTGAGCAAAATCTGCTTTCATGAGTGGATAACACTTGAAAACATGTGACATATTTTGAATTAAGAACAAAGGAAGTTGTTCAAAAAACTAAATGGAAATGAATAGTAATATTTTTGTTCTATAAAAGCTTTAATTCATTCCTTAAGTTTGTCAGATATATGGAGAATCTTCTCATTTTAGAGAAAATTGAGAATTACTGACAAATAGTATAAAGTTAAGAAAAGGAAAAAAACACATTAAGTACCTTAGACAAAATGCCTATGTTATTATTGATCTTGAAGGGAAAGGAGAAGAATTAAAATGAGGTGTGACTTGGTGGGTCTCAATTCTGGAGCACCCAAGTCTAGGCTAATACGGGCATGGACTGGAGCTATTCTAACTCTGGCCATCTCTCTGCCTGCAAAGCTTCTTTCTTAATCTAAATCCTTTCCTGGATTGCAGCCCATAAAGAAACCCATTTTTAGAGTAAGATTTCAAATATGTCCCAGATCCCAGTGGCATTCCAGCCAGGCCTCTCTCAGGCTGCCATTACATATCTATAGTAGCTTAGAGGTATGACTCATTGCTTCCAGTCTAAAATATCTACTGACACTAATTTCTTTCCATTAGGCTAATAGCAAAAACTGATAAGGACTGAGTATGGACCAACAGAGATAAAGACCTAATGGATGCTAGCTTCAGCCAAACAGAGGATTTATGGTTTCAAGTACCCAGAAGTTCAAGCTAAAATTGTAACCATGGCCTACAGGTTTCCCCTGGGAAGTCTCTTTCTCCTCTTTGCTTGGGTAGGTGGGTTAGAAGGCCACATTGAGAAAAGCAGCCCCTGGAAATGTCAGGCTTAAAGGCATGTGACACCAAGACCCAAAATGAGAGCCTCTTTATTGATTGTTCAAGCAGAGTTAGGTATTAGCTGATTGGCTTGGCTTAGTTCAAACACTCACCTACCTGAGTCCCAAATCTCAGCGGGGATCATAACCCAGGAGGTGATGTCATCCTCAGCTGACTCTCAGGGTTATTGATGAGGGAAGGTGACCCCGAAGGAATGGAGGTTGTGTTACTAGAAAAGGCAATGGAAATAAATGAACTAATAACTCCTAAATGCTTACTGGAGTCAGGATCTGTGATATATATTTTATGTGTATTATTCCACGTGGTTCCCAACTTTTCATATGTGAGTCATATGATTATTAATGGTACTATTATTCTTATTTTCCAGCTTAGGAACCTGAAATTAAGTAGGACTGAGAAACTTGCCCACACTACTCACGGGTAGAAGAATTGGAATTTGACTTCATGGCTCCTTTGTTCTGGAGCCCAGACTTCAAAACTATGTTCTGTAAAATGCAGCTTAATCTTTTAGGTTCAAAAGTGTATCTGGAATTTTTATGTTATTTCACATCCTTCTGTGAGAAGTGCTTACAAGGACCTTTCATCTCCTTTCTGCTATTTTTCCCTCTCTACCCTTCCAAAAATATTTTTCAAAGAGAACTAGAGACCAAAAGTGTAATTTACATTTAATTACCATGAAGCCTTTGTTTCCATGTGCTCAGTTTGATTTCTGGGGTCTTGGAGTATTAGAATCATTTTTATTTGACTTCCAGGCAAGGAAAACCAAATTTGCACCTCCTAGTTTGCATCAACCTGAGGATCTGGAAAAGGTTTTGTGTGCCCAGACTGTTGGTTAGTGACATCTACCAAGATTTTCCTCACTTAGCTGAGAAGAGTGCATGTCAAATGAAACCCTACATATTCCACTTCTCCCTCAATGCTGTGGGTCTCTGCCATCAGGTGATGGTCTTAACGCCTGCACAACATTGCATAGTCTGAAACTGAAAATGAGTTCTATGGAATATGGAGAAAAAATGTAAAGTTTATTCAATATAATTCCTTAGGACATAAAATTATAATTATGAATAAATGGGATTAAAACATTGAAATGTGTTTCCCCTGAGAAAGGAAACCTGCTAAATGAAAGTTTTATGTATCAGCGCGTTTTGTTAGAAAATTTGAATTGCTAAAACAACATTCTGCTCCTCCCTTCCCCACAAATAAGAAATGAAAACTGGGAGATTGCATTTTCTCTATTACTCTAGCCATTGACCTGTTAAAAATACTGTGAGATGGTTTACCTCAGAAATTGGCATTAATAGGAAAACGACAAGAAACTTGCAGCCCCAATGCTGCTATTTCCAGAATTGTAAAAATTGCATAGGCGTTTATTTCAATTTCTCATTTAGAGTGGCAGGGGAGAGTGGCTAGATATCAAAAACGCATTCTCTGATTCTTAACTGGAAATGAACTCATGCTGGTCGGTTCTGGGAGAACTGTGTGGATATAAGAACGGCCGTTCTGAGCCTAAAATATTTTCCCCTCTTAATTCTCAGCGGTGCTTCAGGTTGGGCGTGAGATAGCTCTTAATAAGGGAATGTTGGGATGATCTTCAGGTTTCCTTAAATAACCATCCCTATAAAGCTTGTGACTACACACATTGCGGCTTCTCATTCCCTAGCCTTTCAGAGGCCACTTCATTAATAAATGTCAGTGGATAGCTCAATAGCAACAACTATTTCCTCGCTTGGCAAAAAAAAGGGAAATAAAGGGAGGAAAGGAAGAAAGGGAAAATCAATTTCCAGTTTACAAAAAAGAGTACTTCCAAGTGTATGAAGGATATTGCCTATTTTACCCCATTTCTCCCAATAATCATCCCAGTATCTTCACAAAGTTGATAATAACATTAATATCTATAGAGGGTTTTTCTAAGTTAAAATGTTTTTGGTTTTTCAATGAGTTTCTTTTAGTATTAGAAATATGCCAATTTTACAGTCGAGGAAATGGGTCTTCGGAAAAAGTGAATGACTTACACAGTAATCCCCTCATTTGCTTTCCGTGGTTTCAGTCACCTGCTGTAGACCTCAGTCTGAAATATTGGATGGAAAATTCCAGAAATAAACAATTCATAAGGTTTAAATGGCATGCCATCCTTCACATCATGATGAAATCCCACGCGGTCCCACTTCACCCTGCACGGGTCGTGAATCAGCCCTTTGTCCCCTGTCTTCACAGTCTTTATGTTCCCTGCTCCTCAGTCATTTAGTAGCTAGCTCAGCTATCAGATCGGCTGTCAGCGTATGACAGTACCTGTGTCCCAGTCACTCTTATTTTACTTGGTGATGTCCCCAAAGAGCCAGAGGAGTGACGCTGGCAATGTGAACATCCCAGAGAGGAGTTGGAAAGTGCCTCCTGAACAGGTGCGTGCAGTATTACAAGGTATTTTAGGAGACACCATATTTACATGCGTTTTGGTACACTGCATATTTTATTATTAGTTATTGTTGTTCATCTCTAAATGTGCCTAGTTTATAAATTAAGCTTTATCATAGGTATGTATGTGGAGGAAAAAACTTAGTCTATGTACAGTGTAGTCCTATCCAACATTTCAGGCAGCCACTGGGAGTCTTGGACCATATTCCCCATGAATGAGGGGGAGCCACAGTATAAAAATGTGAAAGGGGAAGAGGCAAAGTTGAGACTTGAATGGGGGCCTTCAGATTCCACCTGTGCTGAGGCATGTGAAGCTGTTTATGTGTTACACCAGAATCATGCCTCGTGTGAATATTTGAGCCTAACACCATGTCTTAAGCTGTGCCCAAAATGTCACCGTGTAGTCTTCAATTCTAAACACCCACAGAACTTTGTCTGCACCACACGGCCTACACCACAGTATCCTAGATTTTTATTTGAATTCATCCACTTCAGCACGGTTCCTGTGACTTTGACCTTGTTAGCATCCTTTCAATTAAACTCGCCTGCTCATTGCTGTTTTTAATTCTATCTTATACTTCTTATGTCTTCCCCCATAGACTTGAGGAAAGAGTTAGAAACATATAATAGTTACATTAGTAACTGTTTGCAGGGAATATGTCCCAAGAAGCCCCAGGGGATGCCTGAAATTGCAGATGGCACCAAATCCTATATACACTATATATTCCCCCCTAAATACGTCCCATTTAAGTTATTGGAAGCATCTTATGGCTTCTTATGGCCTTAGAATATCCATATTGCCAGCATCACTACTCTTGCACTTCAGGACCATTATAAAGTAAAATAAGGGTGACTTAAACTGAAGCACTGAGGTACTACAATAGTTCATCTGATAAAGATGCCACTGAGCAGCTAGTAGGTAGGTAGCATACACAGCATAAATATGCTGGAAAGGGGTGATTCCAGGAGTGGAACAGTGTAAGATTTTACCACGCTACTCAGAATAGTGCACAATTTAAAACTTATAAATTGCTCATTTCTAGAATTTTTCATTTAATACTTTCAGACTCCAGTTGACAGGCGATAACTGAAACTATGGTAAGCAAGACTGTGGATAAGGGGAATAAGTGTGTACGATTATATTTATCAGTAGTTTAATTCACACTGAGCACTATGTTTTATTTTACTGAAATCAAGCTGCTATGATACCAGAACATACTTTTTTACCTATTTTTAAAGAAGGAAAAGGCAAAAAAAATGGACCCACTAGTATTTCAAATGTGCTTAGTAATGTTCACATCAGCAAATACAAATGACTTTAAATGCAACAACTGAAAATACCTACCAAAGGCGTCCAGGCTGATAAGATGCAGCAGAAATGTCTCACGGAAATACAGATTGTTCTAAAATGCAAATAATGTAGTTCAAGCACTATTTAATCAAATATAAATAATATTAGTATTTGCAGGGCAAACCTTGATTATATTGTCTCTTTGAGTGGCACAGCTCGAACTCTAGTTAAATGGAATTTAATTAGACATTTAAATATATATTAAACATACATATTTGGAAACAGGTTTAACAACACATGTTAAAACTTACCATATTTAAATGGCATCTGATATGTATTTCTTTAATCTCCTCTGTGCAAGTTTAGGAACAGTGGCCCTCATTGACATTTCATATAGACCCTGCTCATCAGACAGGCTTTCTTGAGGGGGTCGGTTCTAAGGTCTTTGTTTCCCATCTCCCTTTCTCTTGAATTTAGGATTCTTCATCATCACATTAAGGGCAAGGTCTTAAAGAGCTATACTCTCCCATTTCTCATTTCATCTCTCTCTCTCTCTCTTTTTTTAGAAATACTACCTCCAATCATGCCTTTACCAGTAACAACCAGATGATATTCTTTAAGATCCTCCCCAGCCCACAGCTATTTCATGGATGCAGAAAGAAGTGTTTACATACCTTTTGACCTTTATGAGCAATGCAAATTCAAATAATATATTAGAAGGTAATCTGCTTGAGATTGTCTCAGATCCATCTCTGAGCGGCTGAGCAATAATATCAGAGTCTCTCCATGCTAAAGCAGGCTGAGATAGTGTGTGTGTATTTAAATTTGCAGGCTATGATATCAAATATTATTAAAAAAGTAATATCCTGACCTTCCACGATGCAACAAAATTAGTATTAGATGGATCAATGTGTTAATGAAAAAAATGAAGGCATCCAATGACACTTTGATGGACACACACAGAGATAAAAACCTCATCTGATTAGGAATCAAAAGAATCCAAGAAAACCACGGATAACATATCACATGGTCTATTTATCCATATATTTTTTCAGCACATAAAGGATATTGTAAAAATATTAATTGGTACATTCTTAAATGAGTAAATGGACACATTTTTACAAGCAGGGTCATTCTAGCACAGGCAGGAAAGGGATGCAAAGAAGGTGACCACTAAAGTGAAGAACAGGAAAGACCGGGATCATTCCGGTGAGAAGGTGGTGGATTACTTGTACATTGCTGAAATAAAAAGGGGAATGACACATATTAACCCCATCTGTTTTTTTGAGACAGTTTGCAATCTTGTGGCAGGTATTATTTTCATTTTGCAAATGAGGAAAACTACGGCTCAGAGATGCCAGCAAGTTTTCTTGATTAGCAGATGCCAAAGCCGTCACTCTCTACACTTCATAATCTACGTAATCTTGCCTTCGCATCCATCACTGCCACAGTTGTACCCATGGCGATTTTATTTGTAATAAATCTAACCATGCTCAAGCACACATTTTATTGTGCTCAGAAAGTTTTGTCTTGAAGAACACTTTGAGTTATTTTTGTACATGGGAATATGGGCAGTATGGAACACGATTGATGTTTTCTGTCAACCTTTCTGTTCCCTAGGTGAACAAATCAGTAAACAAGCTAGCTGACAAAACCAAGACCCTGTAGCCTTATTCCTGTCTGTACATATGAGTGGCACAGATGCATATACTCATTTATTTCTACAAGTTCCGATTTGGAAACAGTAGAGCCAGCCGTTGAAATTGTCTCTCCTGTGTGTCTTGTCCTGCACCCCCATTCTCAAAATCCACATTCAGGGAAAACCCAGTCTTTCTGTTCCTTCTAGAAAATATATTAACAAGGGTAAAAAAGCCCCTTGCCCTAGAAATGAGAAAGTTGAGGCTCAGTGCAGCTGGAAGACCCTCATGCTGCAGATGGGAACTGAGACCGTGATTGGGCTAGAACATTGGGAACTAGGTTCATTTGGAGGTAGGGATGAGCTATGTGGCAATTCTCTGGGGGAGCCCAACTTCAGTGATTGCTAAACACTCCTCTGGTTTTCTTAGAATCTCCTGGGGGAGCTTGGAAAAATGCAGATTTCTAGGAAAAAAACCTCCCAGAGAGTTTGAGGGAGTGGGTCTGTGGTGGTGTCTTAAAACCTGGTTTGAAAATAAACGAACAAACACAACCAAAACAATTGTCCAGGTAATTCTAACTGTTGCCCAGTAGGGAACCACTTTTCCAAGGCACATAGCTGACCACTTTAAAAATCATCACTGGGGTATGCATAATCTCATGGATGTCCTAACCTCGGAGTCCTCCAGCATGACCGACTGCACTGGACTGGGTGCCCAGAGAGGCAGCTCACGGGGCCCCAGACCACTCGGCAGCAGGTGTAGCGGCCTAAACACAGAGCCAGGGGCCACCTACTGGCTGTGTGACTTTTTGCATAAATACTTTGTGCCTTCTTTTCATCACTTATAATTCAAGACTGATAACTATAGTACTTAGGCCCAGTTATTCTTATGAGGATTACACACGTCAATTTTTATAAAATGCAACACCAATCAGCATATTGTCAGCACTACAGGAGTGTTCACCATATGAAACGATTCCATATCTTTTAATCCTCAGCTATCAAAATACAACTTTTCTTTCTATTCATTTCATTTTCTAAATAATTTCTCTGTCTGTGACACTAAGAATATACAGTAGCTGAGGGTTTTAGTTTTTCTCTAAAAAAGTAGAAAATTCCCTTCTACTTCTCCATATAGATCTTGGTCCAGACAGGTTTGTGACCTGCCTTTTCACAGAAGTGCATCAAATACTCACCTCATTCCATCCAGTTGCAGTTTGCATCAATTGAGTCTGGAGCCATGCTAGCACCTGAAAGTCCCCACTGTCTTGAGCCTTTCTGCTGTCTTATTAATGCCAGCTTGTGATACATTGGGAGGCTGAATCCCCCAAAGGTAACCGCATCATGAGTTTCATTAGGGCCTAGGTTTTGAACACAGGAGATCCTTAATACCCTTGTTCCAATTTAATAAGACGCTAATGGTCAGAGAAGAATTTGGCTGCCATTTTTAAGGGCCCCGAATGGTTTATCATTGATTCTCCATCAGTGACACACACGCACACACAAAGCCTCTGCAATGTGAGTTGGCAGGCTGAGTCCACCCCGCGGGGAAAAGGCTGTGTGCATTGCATTGTACTGTGTTGCTCTGTGAGGGTTGTTCAAATGCAATCTGCTCGTTCAGATTCAATGAGAAGAAATTAAAACTTGAAAATAAAATCAATACTTATCTCTTTGTGCCTACTCAGTGACTATCGATGCTGGCTTTCACGGCTAATAGATTCAAGTACCACCGCTACCGAATGCTGAAATTTATGGACTTCTCCATAGTCATTAATTAACAGTGTGTGCACACAGAAAAATAACCAGGCGGAACACTTAGAAATGAAATTATTGCCAAAGCACTGACTACATAGTTTGTAAGTGGTCAGTCAGATGAATAAAATGAATAATTGAATATGCTTTACAAGCAGGCAGTAAGGATACACAACCCAACAGGTTTTTAATTTTCTCTGAGGAGCCCACATTATATAGAGGAATATGTATCGATCTTATTCTTATCTACTTGCCAAGGTCTTTCTTCCATTGCATTTTCTCTGTGATGGTTCAGAGGGGCCTCTGTATCAACGTGAGCAGTCTTGTAAAGAATGCTTTGAGGAGTCCTTTGCAGTGAGTAGCTGAGGACCTCATTTCAGTCTGGGAACTTGCATAGAAGAACAAAAGAACGTGAGTTTATGATGGAAATTGTAGTGTGTTTTGACCCTCCTTGTATGTGTTATAAAATAATTTCCATGAAGAACTTTTCCTAGAAATCACATGTTTTGCCCTGGCTGGTGTGGCTCAGTGGACTGAGCACCAGCCTGACAACCACAAGGTTGCTGGTTCAATTCCCAGTCAGGGAACATTCCTGAGTTGTGGGCCAGGTCCCCAGTAGGGAGTACATGAGAGGCAACCACACATTGATGTTTCTCTCCCTCTCTTTCTCTTTTTCTTCCTCTCTGTCTAAAAATAAAATAAATTTAAAAATTAAAAAAAATTAAATGCATGTCTTGTCAGTAATATCTCTCCTCAGTTGGATCCTTGATGGTTCCTGAGGATAGTTCTTGAGAATCTTCTGCAATATGTCTGAAAGTAGGAGAAAAATTGGTTCTGACCAGAGGAGTGGACGCTGAAGTTACATTATGCTTTGAAGCCAGGTTTATTTTTTAGCTTTGGTTTCCTTTGGTTTCTTGTCCTTTCCTCTATCAGCAAACTTTCACTGTAAAGATCCAGATGGTCCAACTACACAGTCTCTGTTGCAACTACTCAACTCCACCACTGCTGTTTGAAAGTAGCCACAGACTAGACATAAGCGAATGGCTGTGGCTGTGTTCCAATAAAACTTTATTTATTTTTAAAAATAGTATTTTTTTTAGAGAGGAGAAGGGAGGGCGAAAGAGAGAGAAAAACATCAATATGTGGTTGCCTCTCATGCACCCCCTACTGGGGACTTGGCCTGCAATACAGGCCTGTGCCCTACTGGAAATTGAACCTGTGACCCTTTGGTTCACAGGCTGGCACTCAAACCACTTTGCCCCATCATCCAGGGCCAATAAAACTTTATGTAGAAAACAGAAAGTGCATTGGCCTCCAGGCTGGTGTTTGTTGACCACTGGTCCACATGCTCCCCAGCCTAATCAGCAAAAGCTTGGAATGATTGACATTCCTGGGTAAAGCAGAAGTGAAGAACTGATGAAGATAAAGGGTGAACAACCTTCTCCAGCTCTTTTATTTCCTTGGCAGAGTTGCTTTCCTCCAGCTGTGGGGAGTTCAGCTTCAGCCCTGCCTGTTGTTCTAGTGTTGCCTGGGGGAGGGCATCGAGGGTCATTTTACAAGGCTTACCATTTCAATTGACAGGTCTGTTCTCTATACAAGGGCTGTAGAGGAACTAACTCCAGGTGGAGAGAATTGAAGCCAGAGTTTATAATCCCCAATGTTTTGACACTGTGATTTTTATTTTACTTCTCTTAAAGGTCAAACTCATTTGAGCCTTGAGGCACACCACTTGGGGCAAAAAGGAGTTCCTTTGGTAACTGATTCTTGTCCTAACTCAAAGGAAAGATGGGGAAAAGGAGAAGGATTGATATTCCCCAGGCATAACCTGATAGAACAGAAGAAAATGTTTTCTTGGGATGATGATCTTAGAATGTGGTGAACCTAAACATCATGGTAGTTGAGAAACATGCCAGCTACCTCTGCTGAATGCATTTGGATTGCACAGATTGGCCAGATTCCAAAGCTTATTTGGACCAGGCAGAAAGGAGCCCAGCATTCCACAGTCTGCTAGTGTCCTTCAGGTTAGGAAGAAAGGAAGGAAGAGAGGAAGGAAGGGAGGGAAATAAAAGAGGAAATAAAGAGTAAGGAAAAACACTCGAACACAATTTCCTGTTCCTATGTTAAATGTAGGAACACAAAATGTTGTGCCTATGTGGTTAGGCATGTTTTGTGGATCTTAATATTAACTAGTATTGAAAACAAGCAATAAAACTTAATTCTTGGAAGATACTTGCTTTTGGAAGATAATGCTGCCAATCAACTAAAAGGGCTTGCTTATCAAGATTAATACATTGCTCATCAAAGCTTTCTTTTGACCCTGGTATTCCTGCTCCCACTAATTCAAAGCTGTTATGTCATTAACTCTGCCTTGTCTTAAAATCATTCAGTCTGGACCTTTTAATAAACATCTCTTATTTCCCCCTTTGATCTTATGAAGTCAGTATCTCTCCTTATTGCAACAAATCTGTAAACTTAGCTTTGAGTGATCAATGGATTTGAGCTCTTTCGGGAAGTCATTACTCAACAGAAAAGAATGTTTTCATTAGTAAAACCAGCCATTGTGTTGGCTATTTCTATACCTGTGTGAGCAAAAGAATACACACAGCCAGTTTTAAGTTGGTCATATACATGAGTCATTTCTGAATTTGATAGGAAAAGAAAAACAAATAGAACTACTAAAATTAGTCAAAATATACAACTATTAAGAAAGACTCTTAAGTCGTATTTGTATAACTAGCTAGCTAGTTTAAAATAGTTTGACTTAAATAGGATGACTAAAAAGTTTTAAGCAAGGGTTTCTTGGATGCTTTTAGTCAAAAAACAAGGTAACCAGATGTAAATGTCACTGACCTTTCCCTACGAGAAAGCCATGCTCTTGTCTAACCTGTTAGTACCCCTCTGTCTCCATGCATTAATATCAGCAATTGGGCCTGGGACGTGTTATGTGACTAATTACATAAAATGTCAATGCTCTTTGGTCATACAGGTTACCTTGTGTGTTGATATCTGTGCATCTATCACTGTGTTGGGCAGATGGTGGCTTCAGGTAAGGCTACATTCAGGTGATCTGGTGGTAGACAACCCGAATATCCAAAGCCTCTCGCTTTCGATTTCAACAAATCTCTTCAGAGGTCTGGCATGGTTGATTATATCTCTGCTTTCAGTTTCAAAGTGGCCCTATGTTGCTATTTCCAAAATTAACATTTCACATTTATCATTTTCATAAGAGGTACTATGAGAGGCACTTTCCTGCATAAGCTCTTTATTAATGATGGTTTTTACATTGCTGCTTTTACCTCCCCATTCATCTAATGTCCAGCTGTCAAGGGTCTGGAGGCTTCCAGATATTTAACATTACAATGGCTGTTAGCACCACCTGATTTGAAGAAATCATCCCTAGAGAAAATGAGAGTGTTCCAATTTTTAAATAGTGAAAGAACTAATGTTATCAAAATACATGATGATTTTTTTCATTAAAGAGTTAAAAAAGAAACAGTTCATTTATACTGCACATAATGTTTGGATAAAAAGTTGTTAATAAAGCAGTGTGGTGAGTACAGGCTTTCTGATTGATCTTTGGAGAAAATCAACACAGACCCCTCTTTATAATGAAGATCAACTAATAAGCAAACATTTATAGTGATGTCTATATGCCTAGCACTGAGAAGGTTATCAGAATATTTTATTCTTTCAAAGTTCCTACTATTTTTACCAATAGAAAAAAATCACAAGTAATCTGATAGAGAATTTGGTTGAATGGTTTTATAGTCAAGAAGCTCTGCTTCTCCTTCCCCCAGCCAGGTTATTGAGGGAACTCATCCACCCTGCAAATTAATGTAAGGAGTTTAGATTAACCTAATTTGCCCTGGCTTTTCTCCTGATGGTTCATTTCAATAAACATTTACTGAATAGTCACTATTTAACAGAACCACTGGGTTCTATTGCTCTGGGTTCTATTGCCCGCTGCCAATAAGAACTGTGACTCCCAGGGCCAGAGTCTTATGAAAAAGAAAGAAACTATTTATTTAAAAAATCATACAGGTTTGAACAAGGGGCAGAATTCTGCCATCAAATCCCATGCTCTTTAGAAATAAACAAACAAAAAAAAACCACCCATGAACACACAGCCTTGCCTCCCTTTGCCAAACCAGTCCAGTCAGAGGTACCATGTGTCAGGAAAAAAAATAAAAGTCTGTAGCTTAGCTGGGCAGATGCCCATCTATGTTCTTCCTTCTTCCAGGTATTTGTGCTGGGCTAGCTAGGCTCCTGCTCCTAATCCAAAACTGCATCCTCATGGTGGGTTGGTAGGGGTCCTTTCGCATCATTTCAAACTGCGTGGCCAAAACTACATGGCTGCTACATCCTGCTTTTCTGCTCCTTTCTAAGCAGCATGGTCAAGAGAGCTCCATATGGCTAAGAGCTCTAGCATGGCTGCCACACTTGTGTTTAAATCCTGGGGTGGATCTTCCTCTGGTGGATCTTCCCCATTTCTGACTCCTCCCACACTGGGTTACACCTGCCAGTAGTCTGGTCTCTTCTGCCTTTCTTGGCCGCCATTGTTAGTCTGGGCAAGCTTGGCTCCATAAACCACCTCCAAGCTGCTTGCAGGGGGCCGCCTCTGGGATACAACATGGGTTTGAGTCTTACTCCTCTCCCTGGCTCTGAGGGCTCTGCAGGAAAATTATTTAACATTACTATGAAGCTATCCAGCTGTTACAGTTACGCAAAATAACTCACTGGCCCTGCTCTGCTTCCTCTTCCCCCAGCAAGGCTATTGAGGGAACTTCTTCATTTTGGGGGACCCGATATCCCATGTTTATATGTATATGTATATATATATATATATATATATATATATATATATATATATATATATAACTATTTATGTTCTAAATGTTTAAAGCATTTCAGACCTTCTACTATGAACATGCCAGAGAAGACATCGATGATATTCGCTCCACAGAGAATACATCTGTAAGGTGGAGGGTTGGCTCCAGTTTTCTGCTTGGCCAGTTGGTTCTCAATTAGAATCACCAGAACATGGAGAATAAGGTAGTAGATAACAATGACATTTGGGAACTATCAAAAATAAAATTCTAACATTTGTTAAATGTTAGGATTCCACACCAAGTACTTTACCTGGATTGCTGCACGTAATCCTCACAATATCCATGCAAGGTAGAAATTATTATTCTTTTCATCTTTTTAAGCAGAAGGCACTAAAAGTTTAGGAAAGTATGCCCAAGGTAACATGGCTAAGAACAGTAAGTCTATCTGAATGTCACCAACATAGAGAAGCATCAAGATTGAAATAATTGTTTTTTGGGGTATTTCAGAAATAGTAATGAACACAAATGTTTGTTGAATGCTTACTGCATGCCAAGTTATAGTCAGAACACCATCACTATGAGTTAAGAGTGATGATTTTCTCCCCAATTTTACCTGTGAGGACACCGACACTCAGTGGCACTAGAAAACAACACAGTTAGCATGAGGCCAACCCAATATTGAAATGCAGGGCCTCCACTCTGGTTCTTATATGTTTACATATCCTTGAACATAATTTGGTTCAAATGAATTTACTCAATGCTCCCAGTTTCAGTAGAGGCCCAAACAAAAAGTCTACCAAGAAATGTTCTTAACTTTAAAGTATCAATATTCTCAAATGAGATTTTGATATTTCCATTTCTTGATCTTGGTAAGGCTACTGTTTTGTTTTCTTTTAATTTGGGAAACATGTAGCTTTTGCAAAGGATAGTGAAAGTCAAGAGACTTTGATCAATGAGATGGTGGAAATGGAGAAGGCCTTGACTTAAACTCAGCACTTTTGCAAGTCTAGTTCCAGGGGAATTCTAAAAATGAGTGTGAATCCTAGCATTGAATTGAATACAGAGGCTGCGAGAAATGGCATTCGGTTCACCTATGCTGATCATTTAGATTTCCTTTCTGACTCTCAGGGTGTGAGACCTTGGTCTATTCACTTAATCTCGAGGGGCATCATCAGTCCCTTCATAATATATATTTTAAAAAACTACCACGACTTTTTTAAGACTCTTTTCTATTCTGAACAGAAAAAGTTCCGCTGCTATGATTTTGGCAAATATCATGCTGACACACTAATTTATTCCTCAAAATAATCTGTTTTATTGTAGAAAAAATTAAAAAATTCAAACAAGAAAAGAATTTGGCTTTAATCCCACCCACACATTACCCTTCTCAAAATATTACTTGCTGTAGCCAGCCATCTGAGAAATGAAACAGGAAAAATTTGGGAATAGAAAATAGTTGGTTCTAAAAAGAAAAGTGACAGTGAACAACCCATTGAAATTGGGCGTCAGTCCCTGGACTAGACCTCTTTTTCAAGGGGTAGTATTCAAGTGTTCCGGGTTGAACTGTGTCTTCCCAAAAAAGAGATGCTGAAGTTCTAAATGGCTAGTACATCAGGATGTGAACTTATGTGGGAAATGGTCATCAGAGAAGTAATGGAGTGAAAGATATGGTCCAGGCATGAGATGGCTAATATTTATGAAGGAAATTATTCTAACCCTTTTGATATATATATATATAATATATATATACACACACACAGAGATATATGTATATGTACATATGTATGTGTATACATCCATACACACATGTATGTGTATATATGTATATATACATATAGGTATGTATATATAGACATGTGTGTGTATATATCCTGAGAAATGCAAACTAGAGAAGTAACTTACAAGGTCTGTTTTTTATGTTAAGTACTTTATATGCCCCATCATGGAAGGAGCAGACAATACAGGTCAACACAAATGTGCACCCAAACTCTGAATCTCATGAGTTAGAGGGACACTTGCAGCCCCAGCTTGTGGAACTCCGTTGCTTTCATTTTTTACTTTCCCTTTGTGACCCTCTTTTCAGAGGCCTGTTTCCCTCTCGAGTGGGCTTCATCTGTTGCTGTATACCTGTCAGGTCTCAAATGTTGTCCCATAATTCTTAGACAATGATTAAATGCTAACCAATTTATCATTATCTCAGAGGCAATTTAAAGCCTTACGAGTTGGATTTTTGTTCTCATACATCTGGGTAAAGGAGGTTGTCTATGATAAAATGTCTATGTATCCCTCAGAGAGGCAGAACAATGTTATGATAAAGGGCATAGGCTCTGGGGTCAGAAGAATTCCATTTATTCATTCACTCATTCATTAAACAAATGTTTATTGAGTTGCTACCATAGCAACTAGGCAGTGTTCTAGACACTGACTAGATGCTAGAATATAACAGGAAAAATGTGAAAACCAAACATCAAAATCCCTGCACTCATGTATCTAATATTTTAATGGAGGAGTTAGTAAAAATAAGACATATTAAGAAATAAATTATAGCACTGGTTGGTGTAGCTCAGTGGATTGAGTGCCAGCCTGTGAACCAAAGGTTTTCTGGTTCAATTCCCAATCAGGGCACATGCCCAGGTTGAGGGCCAGGTACCCAGTAGGGGGCATGCAAAAGAGGCAACCACACATTGATGTTTCTTTCCCTTTCTTTCTCCCTCCCTTCCCTTCTACCTAAAAATAAATAAATAAAATCCATTTTTCTTAAAAAAAGAAATAAATTGTATAGTATATTAGCTTGCTAAGGACAGAAAAAAGAAATAGAATAGTTAAAATTTTTGTAGTTTGGGTACCTCTCACTGAGAAGGTATTTTGGTCAGGAGAAGACATATATTTGCCTTGTCTAAAGTGTATATAATATTTTTGCCAATTTTATAATAATGTATCTCCATGGGATTGCTTTTCCAGGGCTCATCCAGTGTTTGGGGGGGCCTTATGAAAGCGGGGATCTTAAAATGTATTCTTCTCATGGTGAATTCACAACTGTATCTGAAAGTTATTACCTGGATGGTATGGGAAGTAAACCCTTCTAATAAGTTTTTCCAACTGTGAAATGAAGATAATAGCATTTATCACCATGTTAAGCACATGATCAATGTCCACATTCCTTAAATCCTAAACATATTATTATAGTTCCTGATGTTTTTGCTTGTTTGATTATTTACTTGTGCATTTTTAGAGAGAGGGGCAGGGAGGAAGAAAGAGAGGGAGAGAAACATTGATTGGTTGCCTCTTGCATGACCCCAACCAGATCTGGTTTGCAACTCAAGCAATTGTTACCACTGGGAAGTGGACCATTGACCTTTTGGTTGTCAGGACAATGACCGACCCCCTGAACCACATCAGTCAGGGATCACCATCAATTGTTTTTTAAGCAACATGCTGGTTACATCAAAATATCCTCATGTACCTGAGCTTTAATCTATGTTCAATGCTGGCCAGGAGAAAATAAATGATATGCATCAAACACCCACTTTCTTAAGCATCTTTTAATGAATGTATTTATTCAAGTTCCTAACAAGCTATAAGCATGTGAGGTATAGACATTAATAAACTCATCTTCTGGATAAAAATGTAGAATCTCAGAAAAATTAACTAAATGATCCAAAGTAACTCAGCTAGCAGGGGCAGAACTGGGATGTTGCCCCAGATATGTGTGCCTAAAAGTTTATGCTATTTTCACAAAGTCTGAATGAATAAAGATCATCTGCAGAAATGAATTATTCATAAGGCAAAGGTAGCACTCTTATCACTCAGTCTTGACCTTAAAGAAATTAATTACCAACACAAGGCATGATATTTACATATTTTTACCTGGTCCATTAAGGACTCAGGACAAGAGGAAATTGACAAAGATAAAAGGAGAGCTGAATTAGATTTTCAGCCTAAATTAATGTTAGTAGGTTTAATAAAGTGAAAACAGGCTAAGAGCACTTGCTGAAGAATGCTTGGGAAAGCAAGCCACATGATGCCACCCAGGGCTCTTTACTAAATCACTACTCTCATCCAGAGTCTGCATTTCAGTCTGGCAGGGTCCCCCAAGGGCTGGTTTGGGACACAACAACTCACGGGATTAGCCTGCCCATTGCAAAAAGCCTGCTGCTCTTGCAGCAGTTGGTCCAATTCTCCTGATTCCCACTGCAGATCCATCTGTTCTCTAATCTCTGGTGCCAGACTTGTCCTGTGGGAGCCATGGCAGCTGGCAATGACCTTGTTGAGTATACTTGGCCCTGCTCTTACTAATGTGATGATTAGGCATGTGGTGGAAGGTTGTTGTTTTGACGAGCTAGAGAGAAGTGAAAAACAAGTATTTCTGACATGGCCACTATGGCCACATACTTTCCTGGCAAAAATGTCAGCTTATTTCACTTGATTTGGGGCCACAGAATAATAGGGTGTATGCTTGTTTACACAGGATAGACTTCACTTTAGAAACCCATCCACATCACTGTTTCCCAAAATGAGAGTCAACTGTTTGGCTGGATTGACTTATCGTGAGAACTAGGTGGTTGAGTTGGTGGAAGTATGGAGTGGTTTATTGGCTTTGCTTGAAACTGCTTTCCTTTTCTTGCCCAAATGGTTCAGGCAGAAAAGGCTCAACTGGCTTCAAACAGGAAATCTTAGAATATTCCCATCAGCCTAATTAGAGTTAAGTGTAGTGGACAGACAGACTTCAGACAGGTGTGACATACACCTTCCCTCAGGGAAGCCATTCCTCCAACTAATGTGGGACACTGTAAAGTTAGTTCCTCCCTCTATCACCTGGTTTTTACCTCTCACCAGATAGTTGCTATAATTCTCCTCATTTTTGGACTAAGTCTTTTAACTTTTTTGTCAAATCTGTCACTTCTAGAACACAAGATGCCACTCATCCAGCAGAACCATCCTCTAGACATCGCCACAATCTAGACATCGCATATGACACTTCCCATGGACAGCACAAGATTGACCTGGACTTTGAAAAACCCCTCTTCCCTCTGTGAAGACCTCCTTGCTTTGCTCCTTTGGCAGATAGGAGGAATCTCTGGGCCTGGGGATAGGCAAGACTCTGTGTTTGACAGCAGGAAGCAGCTACAGAAGATGAGACCTTCATCTATTTACCCTTGTCAGATTACAAGGTCCAAGGTACTCAGGGGGAGATTTTAGCATAGTTAGCTAGGTATTAATAAAGGAGTAGAGCAAGGAAATCAGACATTAAACATAATCGACTGGGAAGCATGAGCCTGCTTGCTTCGCTAGGAAGTTAGAGCTTCACACATTCCTCAGGGAACCAGCCGTCTGTTCCCTGCAGATCACTGGAGGAAGGGCTAGAACAGTAAAGAGGGAGGGAAACACATGCACAGGACAAGTCAAAAAGGCACAGAGTGAGGTGCTTCTAGGAGGCATGCACCATAGAAGCCAAAATTGCAACCATAAGGATAGCATCAGGATAACCTGGGGAGAGAATGGATTGGGTAGGGGGTGGACCCATCAAAAGCCCATGAAAGCTTGAGAAGTTGATTGGCTATTCTGAAAAAATGCTTCATCATTCCCAAGCCCAAAATAATATAATCTCAGGGAACAAAGCCCTTCTCTCTCTTGGTGACCTGCACTTAGCTCCCCTTGTTTGCATGTTCTTCCTCCACAGTAATCATGTGGCTCTAGCAGCCACGTTGCCCGATAGTGATTCAGGCTTCAAGTGCAAGTTCCAAGTGGGAGCCTGGGTAGAGAGGCAAAGTTAAAGATTGAAGCTGAGAACAGCACTAAGCTACCTGGATAAGGACCGAGACTGCTTAGCTGCCACCTGGGCTTCAAAAGACTAAGTTTAATATGACACAGAATCTCTGGACATTAGCCCTACTTCTGCCTCCAATTTTCTATGGTAGGACAAACAGAGATCAAACATTGAAAAATCCAGGGGCCACCTTCTATTTTCACTCAAATAAGTCTTACCTCCAGACTGAGAGAGAGAGAGGGAGAGAGAGAGAGAGAGAGAAAGAGAGAAATGGCTGACTTTTGGGAGGCATGAGGCAGTGTCTTGGAATTAATAACACTATGATTTTCTCATTGTTTTAAGCTAGTAAAAAGCTCACATTCAAGAAAGTTATTTAAAATGTTAGTTTTTTAAAACCCAGCCCTTCCCATAATTTCCTATTATGGCTTCTCCTTCTCAAACTCCCATACCTAATATCGAAACTGATATAAATGAATTAAAACAAATTCCATGGCGAGGGAAATAATTACTGAACTTTGTAAACAAATATCTATGTAGTTCGATAGATGGAAAAAGATATTTATAGTTTTTTTAGATAAAGGAACAAATTAGAATTATTTAGTATACCGCCAGCAGGAAGAAGTGAAAATTGTGATTTCCCTACTCAAAAGAGGAAAAACAAAAAAAATCTGTAAGGTAGGCTACAAAATTTGTAAAGTAGCCATACATACTTCAATATCATGAAGGTTTATCATCATATTAAAACACAGAATGATAATTTATGTTACCAACAATCATTGTGACTCATTAATAAAAGCTTTGACTATGGGTTCCAGTTATGGAGATGAGAAAATGATATGTCATATTTTTAAAACATTCCCATAAAAAATGGGGAACATCATTGCCTCTTTAGAAAGCAAGCTGTGGAGACCTGAAGAAACCAATTTTTCCCTGTGAGCAAGTTTGGATGGACCAGCAATGAGCATGAATTGTGGAGGCCGCATGGCCGGGCTTGAATCCCAGCTCACACAGCTATGGAATGTTGAGCAATGGTAGACATGATTATGATTGTTGTCACTACTAGTGCGAGTGATGTATGCATTTAGATAAACAGGAAACACCCATTTATAAAGGCAGAAGCTAGAGGAATATATCTAGCAGTGAGATTGTCATACTAAGGAGAAGAAGGCAAATTGTGTGTGCTTTGGTTTTATCAGTTATAAAATGGGGACAGAATGCCCTAGAGCAGTGCCGTAATGAGTAGATGGGTGTGTTTTAATGTACAGTGAGGGCATAACCTGCCAATTCTTTTCTTTTCCCCATTTCCTCAATCGCTCTGGCTATTGGGACTACTTAGTCCAAATCCTGACTCTTACACAGATGATGGCAGTGCCCTCTGCCTTTCAGCCTGGTGCTCATGCCCTGGCATATCTTGACCTGATAGTTTCATAATTCTGCCTGAACAGCCATGTCAGTTGTCTTCTTTTGAAGTAGAAGGGAAAAGTGTTTGTTGGTTCGTTTTCATGCAATATCCTACTAACTGTGTTGTTCCAAAGCTGTCTGCAAATCTGTTCTGGATCCTACTCCTTTACCCTGATAGGCTGTCTGGGTAAATGACATTCTTAGATTATTAATGACAGATACATAAGTATTTGCACAGGGGAATATTGACTGGATTTCCACCTGCCATTTCCAGGGAAACTGATCTGGCAGGAATGGAGTGACTGAGAAGTTGGGATATTAGCTAGTTAACTGAAATTTAATCGGAAAATAATCAATTTATAAAGTGACTAATTAAACAAATTAGGGATGTTCTCCAAATATTTGATCTCACTAGGCTTTTGCTGTTGCCAAGATTGTTTTCAGACTGGCAAGGGTGACTTTTGTTTACCCATTTTTTGACTTGGGAGTGGGTGGCCTATCTCTTAAAGGCTGTTTACTCTCTTGTGGATTTAACCCTGCAAGAAAGTGGGATCTGCACTAGCCCTAATCACGTACTTCTTGTGTTTTGAGTTTGTGGCAAATTAATCATATGCTGAATGAACAGTCGCCAAATTGTCTTTCAGTAATAGGTTTTGATGAATTGGTAAGGATCCAAGAGTTTGAGTTTGACATAACTTCTGGTTTCTATTTTACAGCTTCACCACTCACCAGCTGGGTGATTTTGGCAAGTGAACCTTTCTGACCTTCAATTATAACATCCATAAACTAGAGATAATGAGAGCATCGTGATGTAAGTTAGTGTGGATCAACAAGGGGACCCATGCAATGGAAGGAACACAGTGAAATACATAGTAAGGGCTCAGAACAGTATAAAATATCATCCTCTTTCAAGTTTCAGACCACTATGATCTATCTACTCTTTGCTCCTATTATTGGCAACAGGGGAGGATGGAAGGTTAGACTACCACTTTTTTTGTTCCTACTATGTGCCAGGCACTGTGTTAAGAGTTATAAATATTACCTCACTTGCTTCTTGTAACAGTTCTTAACATGATACTCTAAAGATGGGGAAATTAAGTTTCATAAGCCTGCAAATTTTGCTCAAACTTTTACAGACAACTCATGGAATAGCTAATATTGGAACCCTTAGCTGTTTAATTCTAAAACTCCATAAGTGAACCATGTTGTTCCTACTGTGTATCAGCTCTTATTTGCTTGTTTGCTTGTAGTCAGTAAACCTGTTCCTTCCCTCATATCAGTTATGTTTGGTTTTTAAAACATGGACACCCATTAACCACATCACGAGCTTTAACCACATGGGTTTTTAAATCAGGATGAGTTTAACAAGTGATGTGAACATTTGATGCTCTTATTACTTCTTTTTTAAATCATTTAAAAATTTGTCATTAACATAGTAATTCTCTAGGGTCAAGGTAATATATACTTTAGAAAGAGTACCATTCATAGATTAGTATGTTCATGTTGAAGGGAAGGTGGATGAGCAGGGGACACACTATTACAACAGACACAAGCAGAAAGATGAAAATGGGGCATCATCCTGTATTGTGGAGGGTAGTCACTGATAGCTCAAGGAGCCTTTCGTATACATGTATCTCATTAAATCCTTTGAGAATAAAAGGTAGAAATTACTAGCCTCATTTTACAAATGAAAACATTACATCTGAGAGAGGCTAAGTGATATAACTAAGGGCATATATTTATTTATTATATAATAAAGCTGAGCCCAGAGCTTAGATCTTCCAAGAATCATTTTGTAGCACTGGAAATAATTGCAATTAGGGGCTAGAGAAAAAGATTCCTGCTGTAGCAGAGGCTCTTACGTGTCTCCCCAAACCAACTTTCCTCTCTTTTCTTAGAGGCAGGACTTCTATCGCCAGAGCCCATGACCTCTATTCTCCCCTCAACTGTGGTTGAATTAGCTTCTGAGAGACTTCTTTACAGAGTAGCTGACATATACCCTTTGTTCCTTTTTCCTGCATTCTTCCTTTTTAAAAAAACTAACACAGGAATATGATGATGGTAGTTCAATCTTGGGCCATGCCTTTGAAAACCACACTATAGAGAAGGTGGAGAAGGAAGACTGAAAACACCCTGAGTCCCAGAAAACTGGGAAGACTCATCAGGCCCAGACTGCCTGCTTCTGAACTTGTCTGAGAGAAAAAAAATAGAGTTCTATCTCATTTCTGCTACTTTTTATGTTGAGTCTCTATTGTAACCATATTACATCCTAGGTGATCTAGCAGCCATTAAGTTTTGTGCTCCAAAACATGAATTGGAAGACCAGAGAGGCTGGATGAATGGAATAAAAGGCCAGGGGACTGATACGATGCCCTTTGGTAAAGAAGCACATCCAAACAGTTTACCAGATTCAGGAGGTGCCTGAGAGTTGTCAGAACAGCGCCTGAGTGAACATGCTATGATCAAATGACAGGTAAACGTGTGCGTACTAAGGAGACAGAAATTGGCAAAGACCCACCCGCACCATAGGACCACAGGACCTTTTCTCCATAGTGTTTTGCGGCTCTGCCCAGGTTGGCAAACACAGGGTTGGGGAAACAGCCTTATTGTCAGGTTCTATTTCTTCTACTGAAATGTTCATCTCTTTGAAAGAGGGATTTCACACCAGGCACAGCTGATACGCAGGCGCTACAATGAGCACCATTCTTAGCCTGTTTCTGCGGCCTGTCCGAAACAACTTTCTAAAGGGACCTAGTCACAGAACATAGCTGCTCTGTCAGGAAATGTCACCTGCCACCTACTCACACCAGGCACACAGAAGTAATACATTGTTTGCACTTCATAATGTGTAAATCCATTATCATACACAACATCTCACTCAATCATTCCACATTTTTGTGTCTTTTTCAGTTTTTATAAACTTTAAATTTTAGAAGAGTTTTAGTTTATACAAAAGTTGTAAAATAATTACCATATATGCCACAGTTTCCCCTTTTGTTGTCATCTTAAATGAGAATAGTATCTGTCATCATTAATAAACTACTACTAAATATTATTTACTGAAGTCTATATTTTATTCAGATTTCCTTAGTTTTTACTTATTGTCCCTTTTCTGTTCTAAAATTCTATTCAAGATACTTCATACATTTAGCCACCAAGTCTCTTTAGGTTCCTCTTGTCTGTGAAAATTTCTCGGACTTTTCTTATTTTTGGTGCCCTTAAAGGTTTATGGGGGAGTAGTCCAGTGTTTGACAGAATGTTCCTCCATTGAGATTTGTCTGATATTCTTTCATGATTATATTGGGGTGATGGGTTTTGGGGAGCAATACCAAAGAGGTAACGTGCCATTTTCATCACATCATATGAAGAGGACACACTAGTAACAGGATTTATCACTGATGAAGTTATCTCAATCACCTGGCTCAAGGTAATCTTTGTCAGGATTTCCTACTATGGAGTTACTCAGACTTTAATTTTTTAATTATTAATTTCATAAATTTCTAAAATAAGCTGAGCTACTTACATAAATACAGGCAATGTTATAGGACAAAGATTAGCAAGTAGATTGTGTGGATGGATGAGAAAATAAGGACAAGGAATAAGAAGTCCACAGAAATGCCCCTGAAATTCTGTACCATCGCTAGAGGTAGTTTGCTTAGAGTCGGAGCTCAGAAGGGGACACAGGTATGTTAAGGGACCTATAGCTTTCTATACATTTTTGTCCATAGGGTTGTCCTAGTGCTTGGCCACAGAAATGTCTTACATCAACCCCCTGAGGAGGATAATGTGATGTAGTAGTCAACATTTTAACATATCTGTCTGCCATGCATATATCCTTCCGTGTAAGCCAAAGCCTTGGTAACTAAATAGAGTTCAATACACAATATTGGGTCCATTTATGTAGCTCCTTAAATCTGGCTCATTGAAGGTTCAAATTTATGATGGTTTTTTTTTGGTAATGGGCAAACTTCTTATGTTTTGGAAAATGCACATCAACACTATTCTTTATAATGAGATTTTATGATAATTTGGTATCCAAAAGTAGAGGTTATACTTTCTAGCAAAAACAAACAAAAAACCAAACAAACAAATAAACAAACAAACAAAAAACAAACCCAAGACCTAGAGTGAGGATATTTTTTATGGCACTATGGTATTCTCCAAAGGAAAGCAGAACTTATACTATGTTTAGAAAACCAGCAACCCTAACTAGAACACATGGCCACGGGAGTATTTTATAGATGGGGACCCTGACTTAGACGGGTGTGTACCTGTGTTTGGATGCATCAGTAGTACATCTTATTGACTAATAAGAGGCAAGGTCATGGCCCCAAAATTGATGGTCTCTGGAATTTTCCTTGGGGCATATTGTGTACCAGAACAGATTAGCAGATACTATTTAGTGGTGAATATCTCAGCCAGAGCAGCTATATATTCTCATTTCAATTTGATTTCCAAAGGTAGCATGGCCACAGAGCCCACATGTTGATACAGGTTTGAATCTGGCTGACACAAATGGATATTCAGTAAATTTGTGTTTTATCACTGCTATTATGATTACTATTATTATTATTATTTATATTGCATGTGCTCAAACAGGTGTTGATTGAGTAATTGATATATAAATAATGGATGAGGATAGTAACAGCAATCATTCATTTGAGGGGAACACTACATGAGGTCAGACATGAGAAAACACCTGGTGCTTTATCTAACATGTAGTAAAGCGTGTAAGGACAAAAATACAGTCACCAGTTCATCACATCAGCTTCATATAGTTGAGGCACTACAGTTCTTTATTTCTAAAATTTAATCCATTTTAAACATATACCAGACTTCTAACAACGTAGTTGGACGGGGCAGGAAAGGAAACTGTTAAGAGGCATTCCAATTTCAGAAATATTAAAATGTGAGAAAAACACCCATGTATAAGCCATGTTGGTTATACACAAGCAAGTCTGGCATATTTTTTATGAAGTACTAAACTGAAATTTTCAGACTAATAGGAGCTTCGAATTTACAGAGCAATTTTCTCAGGGACAAATTATCCTTGAATGAACAGACCTTGAGGTTTGATATCTGAAGTGAAAACTGAATTTCTTATCTCCTGAGGAGTAGCAGCGCTCTTAAGAGTTCACTCAGTTATCAGCCCATCCCTGCCTACAGCATCAGATACAAGAGTCACAGACATGAAATGCTGGGGAAAACTTCTTAGAACAATTACTCCCGAGGACATACATGCACAACATGATCTATTTGTGCTAAGCATATGCAAAAGTCTGTGCCAAATCTGCAGTTTGCTTAATGATGGAATAAAGACCACTTAAAGTAATGGATATTTGAAATCCATCCTTCCAATACAATTATTGGAGCAAGAGATGTTAATGAGTCCCATTACTTCACTTCACACCTCCCAGCAGGCTGCTCCTTTGACTCCTGAATGCAACTCTCTGCGTCATTCCCCGTGAACTTCATTCATCAGGTGGGTCTGCTCCCCAGCTCCTAGCACCTCATATGTAACGCTTCAATTAAATTGGAAAGGGTAATTACTTAACGTGACAAATAGAAGAATGCTAATTAACTAAAAAGTTCATTTCAGGGCACTTAAACTAGAGTAGTGCAAAGGAAGAGGTCATGATTTAATGTATTTGTTTGACTTGCTTTTGTAAAACACTGTTCTTCATTATAATAATGCCAAAAGAGCAAAAATGTGTTGCATTAACAAAGAATGACTCTTGGTTACTGAGAAGATCTGATTTCTCTGTTTTTATTCACCAAGTATATCAAATTCATGGTAGTGAATAAAGTTAATGATCTTTGATTTTTAAACAAATATTTTTTATTTAATTATTGTTCAAGTACAGTTTTCTGTCTTTTACTCCCTTCCCAGCCCACCCACACAGTGCTCCCCACCTCCCTCCCATTTCCACCCCCCCTTTTTGTCCCTGTGTCCTTTATACTTGTTCCTGTGAACCCTTCCCCTTTTCCCCTGAAATTCCTTCCCCTTCCCCCTCTGGACACTGTCAGCCTGTTCTCTATTTCAGTGTCTTTGGTTATATTTTGCTTGCTTGTTTGTTTTGTTGTTTGATCTTTGATTTTACTCTTGTTATAAATATTTCAAGTGTACCTTAAATGTTACTTATGTTCAGGATTAAGAATCAAGCCTACTATATTTAAAGAAATCCCCTAAAATTAAATTAATTAAAACTTATTCATATAAGTACTTAGATAATTTCCATTAATGTTATATATTTGATATGAATGTACAATTTTATGAGTAAAGCTGCTACAAGCATTTATGTACAAATTTTCATTTGGACAAAGTTTTTTGACTCCTCTGAGTAAACACCAATAAGCTCAACTGCTGTTTTCCACTAGCAATGAATGAAATTTCTTTTGCTTCATATCCTTGCCAGCATTTGGTGTTGTCTGTTTACTGGATTTTGGCCATTCTAATTGGTGTTAGGTTTTTTTAATTGTCTTGTTTGTTTTCTTATTCTTGAGTTTTAAGACTTATTTTTATATTTTGGATAGCAGTTCTTTATCAGATGTATCTTTTATAAATATTTTCTCTTAGTCTATGTGCTATATCTAAAAAAATTATTACCACATATAAAGGGCATGTAGGTTTTCTTCCATGTTATGTTCTAGGATGGTTTTGGATTTAATATTTTGACCTACGGTCCAAGTTGAACTAAATTTTGTGATGGGTGAAAAGTTTATGTCTGTTTTTTCTTTTGCATGTGGATTTTCAGTTTTTCAGTATCATTTGTGGAAATCGCTATCACTGCTCCATTGTATTGCTTTTGTTTCTTTGTCAAAGATCAATTTCCTATATCTGTGTGGGTCTATTTCTGGGCTCTCTATTTTGTTCCATTGATCTATTTGTCTGGTTTTTTTTTGGTCAATATCACACTGTCTTAATTACTGTGGCTTGGTGTAAGTCACGGCTTTGAGTACTGTCAATTCTCCAACTTTGTTCTCCTTTAATATTATTAGTTATACTGAGCTTTCTGCCTTTCCATAAAAACTGTAGAATTGTTTTATTGATATTCACTTAGTAACTTTGTAAAATTGTGATTGATATCACATTGAATCTGTAGATCAAGTTGGGAAGAACTGACATCTTGAAGATAATGATCTTCCTAACTATGAACATAGAATATCTCTACATTTATTTAGTTCTTTCTAATTTTATTCATTAGATATTACAGTTTTCTTCATATGAATCTTGAACATATTTTGTCAGATTTATAATTAAGAATATATTTTCTGGTGTTAATGTGAATGGTATTCACTTTTTAATTTCAAATTTTATCTGTTTTGGCTGATAAATAACATCAATAGTTTTTGGCTGATAAAAAGTCAACAAAGTCATTGACTTTTTAAAAAATAATAACCTGGCACCCAAAAACTTTGCTACAATTGCTTATTAGTTCTAGAAGTTTTTCCTGTCAATTCCTTCAGATTTTCTTATGCAGATGATTATGTCATCTGTGCACAAAGATGATTTTATTACTTCTTCCCTAATCTGTATATTTTTTATTTCCTTTGTTTGTCCTACTGCATTTTCCAGAACTTCCAATAAAATGTGGAAGAAAATGGCAAGAGGCAATATTGTTTCTTGGTGGAAAAACTTTGAGTTTCTCTTCATTTGCTCACATACTACCGATCACTCTACAAAGCTTCCAATCATAATCCTGGCTGCACTGTTCCATTAGCACTACACAGACAAAGCCGACTTGTGAATCTCCAAATAACAAAATCCATGGATAATTTTTTGTTTTTGTCCTATATGACTTCTCTAGATCTTGAAACTCTCTTTTAGTTTTCATAATACTATTTCTCTTTAGTTCCCTTCCTCTCTTTTCCACTTCCTCCTCATTTCCTTCCTCTGATGGTCTTCTTCTTCCACTCTTTAAATGGTATTCAAGGTTTTATCTTGGGCGTTTTTCTTTCCAGACCTTACTTTGTATCTTTGGATGATCCCGTCTTTTTAAAAAATTTTATATCTATGTATACATTCACAAAGAACAATCTATAGCTTGGGCCAAGACCCTTCCTGAATTTCAGACATTGATTTTTCCTAGTCTTCTGTACACCGTCCTTTTTCTGTGGCCATTAAAAAAACCTCTAAGCACAGCTTTCTCTCTCTGCACTAATTTTTCTTAAATATTTTCATATTCCTCAGAGCTTGGTATGTAATGTACTTTTGTCTTCAGGCAGATATAGATGATAATCTTTTTCTGGTTGTGAGTAATAAAAATTGACAAAAGCAACAGTATGATCCCTTTATATTTAAATAGAAGAACACAAAAAAATTATTTTTACCAAACATTACCATGATTGGATCAGAGGCAGAGAGTAGCGTTCTAGTGATTCAACCAACTGTACGAGCCCAACCGATAATCTCTTCTTGTTCAGCGTTGGCTGTGCTTCCATGTTGTAGAGAGTGTACCTTGAAGAAGGGATCAGAGGTTATAGCCTTGTTCATCAAATAGTGTGAATGGAGTTCCCTACTTTGATGATTCCAAAATAAAAATATATAGACCAGTTTATTTTTATGGTTTTTTGTAGAATTTGGAGCTCTTACCCAAAATGATGAGTGCCCATTTGGACATGAGGTAAGACGGGTGTGTGAGGACTGATGGTCTAGGTGCTAGTGAAGGAGCCTGTTAGGTCAGCTAAGGAGTAGAATTCAGTCTCCCTAAGAAGTGTCATCAGATTGATGACTGAAAATGAAAATATTTAGAACACACACAAGACGAAAGCATGTTAATCAAGCATGACCCCCAATTTTCTGGGGTCATCATCTGTGGTCGTGTGTTGGAGACACGACTACATGTTAAGAGAGATATAGTTGAGAGGAACAATTTATTGAGGGTTTTTACATCTTTCCCTTGGACAGTTCCTGATAACGAGAGATTTTCCACAGGTCAAATAACTGGGGATCTACACATAGGAGAAAAGAAGGTGTGTGTGGGTGTGTGCTAATATTGCCTTTTTATGTTATCACTATACATCTCAAAATCAACACAAATAAATACCAAGACAGGCACAAATAATGCCACTTTTTCATTACAAAATCTTTTATTACAAAATCATATGCTTATAATTCTGTAACCTAACAACATCACACTCAAACATACCATATGATATTTTAGGTGAAATGTTCAAATTAAAACTATAAATTATTACAATATTACCCTACCAACCACACTCAAGCCGGCGTTACTTCTACCAGATCCTGTATAACTTATCTTACATCCAAATACTGTTTTTCCAAACAGATCTCCTTCTTGTGGATAATCCGCTTTTGTATCATGTCCAGAGGTTGAAGCTGGAAGCCTAGGAGTCAAACCGGACATCCTTCTTTCTTTATCCCTGCATGTTGAGTCTATGTTCTAAATAGCCATCAAATGCACGCTCACTTTTTCATCCTAACTAACTCAGTTATGGTTCTCATCCTGGCTATGAGGTGGGGTATCTTCCTCTACATCTACCCTTCCAAGCAGCACTCTGAAAGCCACCAGAGTAATGACTTATATATTGAATGCTCTTCTTTTTTTACTCCAATTAAATGATTTTCACTGCTAAAAACCACAAAAAACAAATAATAAAACACTGGGCTAAATGACTTCAAGCATTCTTTTGGGCTCCTCCATTTAATGGTTCCACAATTTGTATTCAGATTAGATACAAGGAGAATGAGTGTGTAATGTAATCACTGATAGCCGTTATGACCAACTTGCCTGTAGAGTCACACCTGTTCCCCTTTCCTCTTTGAGATTTTCATGCCTATCTAGAAGCCTTGTGGCCTGAGATTAGAATTCAATACTACCATAATTAAATCATCAAATGAAAACCTTTAATTTTTAGTATGTGCTTGGCCCTTTAAGGCACATAAGTATTTATCTAAAATGGTCCTGATCGAAGACAGCTCTATTCTCATAAAACTTGAGTCATCCTATTTCTTTACTGGTAATAATAAGAAAGTTTTTGTGATATTTCAAGAAGGTACCACAGAGCCATGCATCATCAGTGCCTCCTTTGTTCTTAGAATACTCTTCATATATCTGTAATGCATTCCTCCTACAAGAGTGGGAGGCCTCGAATGTTCATTATATAACACAAGGACTTATGCAAGTGTTCATTGTTAAGTGGACTTTTTAAATTCAAGTCAGATGCCTTTTTAAATCCTTGGTCAGTATATAAGCATCTAAGAGTATCTAAGTATTATACTAAATAATATCTCATATGTAGCACATACTATCTAAAATCTTATAATTAAGAAATAGATCTTTGGGGGTGATTATCTTATTCTAGATATCTAGATATATTTTATGTGTAGGGAGTAAATACCTTGAAGCCTAGAGTCCTACAAACCAATGAAGCTGAGAAAACAGTAATTGCAATAGATGATGTCATTTCTATTAATAAAACCCAGTGCACACGCTGACATAGCACATATGTATGTTACAGACATAACATCCACTATGTTATCAGTTGGCTTACAGAAAATTCATAGAAATGACCTTTCTAGAAAAAGCAAAAATGCAACTATTATGAATGACTTATCTTCCAGAAGATACTCACTAAAAGATTGTTCCATTCATAGCAAATGAAAGTATATCATATACTTAAAGAAACAAAATTTCTCTCAAAAGAAAGATAATTTTCTCTTTGTCTCTCATTTGCATATATATGTAAATGTTTTGCATTGTCAATATAATTCCTAGTTGAGTCAATGATGAAATGAATAATAGAAATGAATGAGTGATGCAATCAATAAGACTAGTTTTACTTCTTTATTTACAGAGGAGTAAATTAAAAATAAGCAAGGTTCAATGCCATTCTCCTTGTTTTTTTTTTTAATTTTATTTTAAACCACTTTAGTATGGAGAATGTGATAAAAAATGTGTATTGGTGTCAGTCTGCATCCTGGGATCAGTTTTCCTTGTCTTGCATTTACATCCAGTCCAGACCCTTTCCCATTAATCAGAATGACCACACAGAAGTGGCCACTCTCGAGGAAATATTTTGGAATTCATTTACCTCAGTTCAACCCCTTTAATAATCAACACAATGAGTGTTAGAAAAAGGCAACATAACTGAAATGAGTGGTCTTAAAACTATGTGGATTGGCAGCCCTATCTTAGAGAAATGCCCCATCTTTTCACGAACAGGGAACATACAGAATCCAGCATCCTTTACCCTTTGTCCTTGGGAATTGGCCCCGGGCCTTGACCATTGAAGGGATCTGTGTCCTGGTACAGGTGCGGAAATGTCTTAGATGCCTGAGAGTAGATTAGCTTAATTCTGCAACTGACTTAGGTGATTCCTTTGTGCAAGGTATTTCGGGATCTGTGAAGAGAGAAGCCTGGGGCTTGATTGAGCTGAGTTGAGATGATACGACTATTCATGCCTGACAAAATATGTCCAGGTATTTTGTAGACTGTGGGCTGAGAATTTCCTTCTTTGAAACCTGGCCATAGGTCCTGTGGCGGAGTACCTAATCTGTAATCATTGGCATCTACTAAGATACAGAACCTCGTAGATGGGTGTGATCAAATGGATATAAACTAGTTCACCATAAATTCTCTTCAGTGTCACTTATGTGACATTCTTCTAACAACAACGTGCTTGGCCCAACTAGTATTTATTAAATATGCAGTTTAGTTGAACAATACTTCAAACTAAATTAAAATCAGCCATTTGTAAAATCAACCAAATGTACGCAGAGATCTTTGTAATTGAAATATAGTTATTTTAGTACATTTGTGGTAAGAAAATGTCTTAGCAAATGATTAGGTGAAAATCACCCTTTGGTGGACATTTGAAAAGCTGGCTCTTAAAAGGAGTCATATGACATAGTGAAGAAAAAGAAAATTGAGTTTTGAAACTCTGGGCACCTCCGTTGTAATACTAGTTCTTTGACTCTTGCTCGCTTTTAACTGACTTCTATAAATGAGTAAAAATAGTTTTATTGATTAATTAATTCATTATTTCTTTCATTCATTGCATCCTTGATTTCATAAAGGATAGCATTAATAATGACGAACATTTACTATTCACAAGGTATTTGTTTTAAACACTTCCTATTCTTTAACATATTTAATCATGAAAACAACCTTCTGAATTAGAAATGGTGTCCCAGAGACAGACTGTGAACTGACCCAGGAAAATTTGTATGTGCACGGCTCTTAGGTTTTGCTTCGTAAATAATAGTAATGGCCAAAAAATTGAAGGCTCTAAAAGTTACTTACCCTCCCAAACTTCCCAACAGTGTACGACAAAACCAAGTTGTTATGGGTTGGGTTGTGTGTCCCCAAATTTGTATGCTGAAGTCCCAGCCCTTTAGTACCTAATAATGTCACTGCTTTTTGAGGTTGGGGCTTTAAAGAGAAAATGTAGTTAAAATGAGGTCATTAGTGAGGGACCTAATCCAACTTGACTGGTGTCCTTATAAGAAGAAAGAACTTGAACACAGACATGTACAGGTGGAAAATGTAAGGACTCAGTAGAAGACAGCCATCTATAAGCCAAGGTCAGAGGCCTCAGAAGAAACCAACTCTGCAAACACCTGTATCTCATACTTCTAGCCTCCAGAAGTAGGAGAAAAGAAATTCCTCTTGTTTAAGGCACCTATCCTGTGATACTTTGCTGTGGCCGCCCCTGAAAAGTAATGCAAAAATCTTAGATCAAATTTGGTACCAAGTACATCACATATTAACTTAACATGTATTCACATGCACAAAAAAATCATTTCACACATGATCTGTACTGTTGGCTCTTTCCAATTCTCTTTCCTTTTATATATTCCAACTATTATTACTTTGCAGAAAGTTTCCTGAAGAAGTGCCAAAACTGCATAGAAAGAATTCTGTCACACGTACAGTTCAAAACTCCAGAGTGTACCGGACACCAGATGGTTGAGGAACTTAGCCTAATGTATCATTCCTAAGAGTGTAGGTTGCCTGGATATTTACATCCTGATCATCAACAGTGGGGAGCATTTTAAAATTATTTCAGAGAATCCAGCTACCCTGAATGCATTTAATTTCACCAAAAATCCATTTCTAATATTTTTCATGCTGATTAACATGTCACTATGTTTAATAATTTTTAAAAATCCATATATTTACATGTAAAATAGTAGTCATCAAGGGATAAACTATTTTTAACAGATGGAAATAATTGGAAAGTTCATACCAGCCACCGAGAAAATACACCTTTTCTGAAAGAAAGGTAGATGACTTCTAGACTGTATTTTCATGATAATGTGTTGGCTGACCATTTCTTTAAATGCACTTATTTGAATAGCACCTAAGCATTTGTTTAATTAACGTTAGTAACACACATGCATATGCTACCCTGCAGTACAGACCAAAGTCTGTCATTGAAGGTAAATGTCAACTTTTCCTCGTTAGCAGGAAGCAGAGTTGGGATCCGAACTCAGGAAGTCAAGTATGAGAGGTTGCGCCCCAAGCCACTGGCACAGTAAGCCCTGATTTTGATTGATAATTCACAATCAAGACAGAAAATTACTAACATTATTTGGTATATGAATGGAGAGTTGGGGAGTATTTTTTCCGGAGTAGATAATGAGTTCCGAAAATGAGGAGCCAAGGTTAAATGTGTACAACTGGTTCAGCCCCCCCAGGGCATCTGCTCACAAAGGGGCTCCCTGTTTGAGGTCAACTGCTCTGTGGTTACCAACTTGAAGCCCTTAATAATTTTGTATTTGAAACTATGTTTTGTAAGTGAAGTCTAACAGGACTAGGGAGCATTTCAGGGACTTGAAGTCTCTGCTCAAGTGGATCCTGCTTTCTGCCTCCTCTCCTCTCCTCTCCTCTCCTCTCCTCTCCTCTCCTCTCCTCTCCTCTCCTCTCCTCTCCTCTCCTCTCCTCTCCTCTCCTCTCTCCTCTCCTCTCCTCTCCTCTCCTCTCCTCTCCTCTCCTCTCCTCTCCTCTCCTCTCCTCTCCTCTCCTCTCCTCTCCTCTCCTCTCCTCTCCTCTCCTCTTCTTTCCAGCATTGATTCTCAGCTCCCTCCCCCCCACCTTGCTCCCACCCAATGGCCACGACAGCCCTTGACTGCTGGCAGGGGTCTGGGGACTGATACTGGGAGGTAAGGATTGCATGTGTGCACACTGCCAAACTGTGGCACAGGGCTACCTGTAAGATGGCTTTTACTCTTAGAGCGACCTCATACCTAAGAAATGCAGTTTACATAGATCTATACCATCAGATCTATTAGCAAATGAAAAATATCTTGACAGGTAGAGAAAGAAGCCACGGGAGAAAGAAAATAGCTTTTGTGTGCATGTGCTTTGATCAAAGGTTCAAAACATTTTCATTTTTATCTTGCACTGAGTTCTAAAAATTATGTAGCCAATCCTATGAAAAGAAATACAATTATGTCTTCTAAATGCAAGGCCAATGTTCTTTCCGATGCCCCATGTCGTAACATTGTCTGACAAAGAAATACAGTTATACTGTGTATTCATGTCATATTGTCCTATTTGGAAAAGGGAAAAAGTAACTTGGGAGCAGAGCAGGTTGTAAAGTTCATGGTGCAATAGACCATCTAGGCAAGGGATTGGAGGCTGTAAGACAAGGGTGTTAACAGAACCAGAAATACTATGAAAGGTTTGAAAATGTGATGGAAGCATAAACTATTATAAAAGTAAGGATATAATAAGATTTTCTAAGATTTAACTAAATTAAATTGGGAAAGAAAGGGGCAGGGGATTGCAGCCATTTTATTCATTAATTTAATATGCCACTATGGAAAAATCTATGACACAAGATTATACAAAGACTCAAGTGAGTCTTCCTTGGATATGAGGAATTCAATGAGAAAAGAGCAAGACTAAAGTGAATACATTATCTGAATCCATAGGAATTCTTCTGTGTTGTGAGCAGGAGAAGTTAATGGTGGGCGGCAGGTTCAATCACTCAACAAACAGTGACTATTTCATGCCAACCCTTTAACAATGACATTGACCAAAGATAAAAAGACATGCATGTTGCTTTGTGACTTTGAGTGGAAAGCAGTCTTAGAAATAAAAAATTAAAGTGCCATGATGGCGGATAGAGTTGGCTGGAGAAATAAGGAGGAAGTAGCTAACATAGTATAAGGAGGATGAGTTAGCAGGTTAAAAAAGTAGCCAGAACTTCAGGCAGAGGAGGCTTTGCTAGAGTTGTTTGGGGCCTAGTAATGAGTTCCGAATATGTAGGCATGTTCTTTTCTTTTGGTTGGTGGAAATTTCATGTTCTCCCTTACCTCAGTTCTAAGCTAAGCAGCTGGAACTGGCATTGGAAAATCTTTCTAAGGGTTTAAATAAAGAGAATGAAGAGATTAGAAGTACAACTGGTTGGAACTTGAAAAAGCTTGACATGTTAGACAATAGAGAGGGGACCCAGAGGGGATATTGCACAGAGGGTGATGTGTCTTAAATACACAGTGACTGTCTTCTCAGACAAGGACTACATTTAAGAGATATTTCATCATCAATGACAACTTTACTCCTCAATATAATGTTAGTGTCAAATGAATCAGTATAAACTTCATTATATAATTATATACCCAATATTATTTCTTTAATCGTTTTCTGCATTGTCCCATTCCAATCTTACAAACTCTTGGGGTAACCGGTAGATAAGATAGCTATTACCATGGCCAGTGAACCCAGGGGCATGAGTCCCCAGTCAGGCGGAGCGCTGCCGGTCTGAACCTTAGATGTCTAGCTTGTCATGAGGCTTTGCATCTTAATATCTCACATTTTACATATTAACGATCAGTGCCCTGATTGTTATTCTATATTCTTTGTACTCTTAAAAGTCTCAGTGATCTATTCCTGCATGTCTCTTCAAATTCTCAAAAGACACATGTGAAGGAAGTCTTTGGCCATTCCAGCTTCTAGTTTCTGTAGTCCAAGTTCAGAGATATGGAGATGCACTCAAACAGCCATGAACTGGAAACCTAACCAGGATCAGATTTTAAACTGAGGTTTGAATTTGCTCTAATTGTGCCTGTGGTAAGTTCTTTCTAGGTGAAAGCTTTGCTTTATCTTCCTTTTGGCTGCATGGACAGTTCCTCAGGGCCCATTTTAACTCAGTCCATATTTTACACACTCCCAGTACATGTAAACTCAGAAACAGTACAAGCCTGCAAAGGGAAAAGCTGAGCTGCCCACGGTGGTTCTGTCTGTGAGCATAAAGGACGGCTAGGAGAAAGAGGATTGCAACAAAACAAGTGTTCCCTCTGAATCCAAAATGTCCTCCCTACAGCATTAGCTTAAATGCATTTGGATAAGTTAAACATTCCCTATTTTTCCTTCCTTAAGGAAGTTAATTGCTTTATGCCGTTTTCATCAGGCGATGGGCACTGAGTTACAGCACTCCTCACTCAGCCCGTTGTTCGTGTGTATAATAGTGCACCTGTTACTTAAAAAAATCCCTGGGCCACAAAACTGTTCAGCAAAGCAGACATCTTCAGACAGATGCAGAGCCTTCAGAGTCCTCACACTGAATCATGCAGGATTTTCTGGTGTATGTTCATTAAAGGCAGTGATAAAGCAGCTGTCGCTGAGTAGGATGTTGTCAGAAATCAGTGCAAAGAATAGAGATGATTACTCGGGTGCCGTTCACCCATTAGAGTGAGCTTTATGCTAGTGTTTCTCTTATATATCCTTCTTTTGATAAGATTATAATTTGCCTGACTCAACACGTACTCCAGACATCACCTCGATGTGACAATTCTAAACAAGATAACTGTACAATATGTGTCTATAAACTCTGGCTCCCTACGCCCCCACCGTGGGGTCTCAGAAGGAAAGGCTTGAAAAAAATGTTACAATCGCAGGGTTGATTTTTCCATTAAAATAGAATCGAGCTGCTTCTTGTTGTAAATGACTGTTCCATGTCTATTTACTCTATTTAACAAACTTAACTGGTTTAAGCTGGTTCCCGTGACATGGGAGAAGAAACTGGCCAAAAGAGTATTGAAAAGATAACACATTCTTTCTATTTCAGTAATGACACCAGCTTGGGGTTTCAAAGATTATTTGAGTTGTCTCATGTGGGAGAATGAGACAGAGGCATACTTCCCAGCTGCAAGGTGGGCCTAGCCCTGGGGGGGGGCACTGTGGGGTCCAGCAGTGTGCTGGACAACTAGCAACTAAGGGCAACGATCATAGAACAAATATGGAACACCTCTGAGGTAAGAAGCTCACACAAATGTAAATGTTTATTGATGCAAAAATAAAAATGAAATCCAAAGGATGGATTTTAGCATCTCAGATAACAGAGCAGAGAGCTGAGGACTACTATAGCCCCACAAAGCAGTCATGATGTCTAATAGATACCAGGTAATGGATTTGATTGATGTTTTGTGTGAGTTAACTGGAGCTTTATCTTTGTCTTTAAAATATTAATGAAACATGTTGTATCATAAGGTAATGAAAAAATATCTCTGGAGAGAAATTTGACTCTGAGTAGGTACAAATGCTAGGAGCCCTCTCTCTTTTTAGTGGGCACATCAACATAAAGGATTTCCCATTGTCAGTAAAATCTAACTTTGGATTCACACTTCAGACTCATGACGATGGAAAAGCAAGTTTTAGCAAGTAATTTAACAGGTAATATTTTTTATTTTTTAAAACATTGAACCCTAGAGACATCTTAAAAGAAACCTTTGCTTGAGAATTTATTAGCACTTTAAAAGAAAGAACTGTCTGCAGTTTTGTGACAGTTATTTAGGGCTTATTGATGAGTAAGACCATCCCATTTCTCAAAAGGTTTAGTCTAAGTATATAGTAGAGACAGGGAAACATATAAAACAGCCAGCTATTTCTAGCATAACATCTATATAGAATGTTTTAATTCTTTCAACAGTTTTATATGATTGTTTCCTAGACAGTAAATCATGTCTTATGAAATTATGCTCCTCTTTTGATTAGTATGTACCTGGTAAATGTACTTAATAAATATTTATATATAGAATAGTTAAAGGACATGTGTAAAGAAAAGGGGAAGTTCCTAGGGGACAGTAGTAACTACAAATGTGGTGCCATGATCCTGCCTCCAAGCACAGTGAGACATGTAGGAAGGAATGGACAGGCTTCAGGAGAAAGTAATTTCCTCCAAGTTACTTTGGATTTCATTTTTATTTTTGGATCAATAAACATTTATGTTTGTGTGAGCTTCTTACCTCAGAGGTGTTCCATATTTGTTCTATGATCGTTGCCCTTAGTTGCTAGTTGTCCAACACACTGCCCGGTCCCACAGTGCCCCCCCAGGGCTAGGCCCACCTCGCAGCTGGGAAGTATGTCTCTGTCTCGTTCTCCCACATGAGACAACTCAAATAATCTTTGAAACCCCAAGCTGGTGTCATGTCACAGTGAGCAACTTGGGTCCTGGTGGTTGTTGGAAATTCAGTTTCACAGTCCATTTTCTGCAATTCAGGAATACAAAGACGTTAAAAACATACGGCAAGTTTGTTTTGTGGTGAAACCCGATCTCATTCCACTAAATTTCTTTAGATTTTCAAATATACTCCAATGTATATAAGATTTTTAGTACAACTCTTAATGTGTCTGGTGTAATTTCCAGGTGCTGTACCAGTCTCCAGATGATGCGGGTGTTATTGAAATATACTGTATGTGTAACCCACTATTTTTCTAAGATGGGTCAAATTTTGAATTTCTGAACCCATCTTAACCCAAGGGTTTCAGGTAAAGGATGATGGCCATTTGGGAATTTACAAAAGGACCAAGATGTTATGTCAACTTCAAGTGTTGGGTGAGTGAGCCCGAGATTTGAACCCATGTCTCCCTGACTTTTACCTGTGACTCTTTCCTATCTTCAAAGAGTCAGAGTAGCAAAAGAGAAGAAGTCAACAAATCTGTGGTTGTATGTTTAATATTTTTTAGGCATTGCTGTAAATGGATTTGTTAATTCAATCCTTTACATAATTCAGTGATGTAGGTACTATTTTTATCCCAATTTTGCAGATGAGAAAAAGTCCAGGGAAATTATGCAACTTGCTCAAGGCCATAAATAAGAGACAGAGGAGGAATCATGAACCCAGGTAGTCTGTCTCTATACCTGTGGCCACAACCACCATATAGTACTCTGAAGACAAGACTATGTCTAAGACACAGTATAAGACAAAGGAATGCAAAGTTCCTTGAAAAAATGCCAAAAAAAGGAAGGAGACAGAGAAGAAAATATGTAAAGAAAGCAAAAATAAGAAATGGGAGGAAAGTCTTGTTTAAATACAAAGCTGGTAGAGCTCAACTGAATCCCTTAAAAAGAAAGGCATGGTGTTAAAGTCTAGTGAAAGTTCCCTGGGTAAGATACCCATGACTTTGAAAGCTTGATGTTATCTGCTTTGCATAATTGGCTTTCACGAGTGCTTTATAAAAAACATGGCTTAATTATTCTAATTTCCTTCCTTTTCAAAACCTCATATTTAAAGTTTCCATGAAATATTAATGTGAAAGTACTTTGGTGAAAGTACTATACAGAAGATAACTAAAAAAGTATTGATGAACAGGTTTGTCTTAGTCTAAACTCCTCAAAAACAGAATCTGAAGCAATGCTGTGTTCCACTGCTGTACAGGAGAACAAGAACCTCAGGGAGCAGGAGGAAAGAACACAAGCAGCGAGCCAATGAAGAGAGAGGATGAGGCTGATCACTGGAGCTTGAGGACTGTTCTCTAAAAAGCCACCTCTTCTTGGTTTAGTGGTGGGGGCAGGGGAAGAAGTCATGTTCTGTTTCCATCTTCCACTAGTCCAAGTTTATCCGACTTGGCATCAAGCTTCTAGCACCTCCAGCTTGCGGTTGTGCAGGTGTCTACAGAGTCTGGTTTGTTGATGCTCACTCCTTGGCATCAGCAGGGAAGCCAGGAGGGGGTTATGCAGCCTGAGCAAAAAGTTAGATGGGGTCAAGTGGTACTTCCTTGGCATTGGTTGGAGCTCATGCACAGCACCCAACAGAACCATAGACAGACAAGAAAGACTAAACCAAAAGTGGTTGGTGAATAAAAGAGTCTGACACGTGGTCTAATGGGCTGTTACACTTTAAATGGTTCTTTCCAGGCTAGGTCCTACAGGATCACATGGTGCAAATCTGAGGCCACTTGCCCTTGCAGTTGGGGAAATATTCCAGTACAGTAGAATCATTGCCTGTTCTCTTTCAAATAAGCATTTTCTTATTCTGTATGATTGCCAACTTTAGGTAAAATCATTCGTTCTCCTTAAGTAACATGAACTAATAAAACTATTTCATAAACTCTATAAAAATACATATTTTCAAAAATGGATTCTTATCAGATAACCTCTTTTATTCTATTTCCTGTTTCTTATAATGTGTTCATTTCCTTTTCATTTATGAAGTAACTGTAATAAAAAATGGATTTTGAAAGGGTGAAAGACATGAATGGCTACTGAGTGGCGTGTTTGTGTTTTAGTGTTCTGCGTATCAAATGCCATCTTCCATTAAAGATGATTTCTCCTGGATTTTAAATTTTTAAAAATGATTTTGTTGTCAGCCCACCAAAGACTTTGGAATTAAAGAACAAGGGTCATTGGAGTGCCTGAAAATAAATCTTTAAAATACACTTTTCTTTTCTTCTGACAGAAATTAGGAAAAGTTTGGAGTTGTAGGGTCACAAGAAGCTGTTCCATACTGAGAAGCCTTCATTGACTCACGTTGCAGAGCTTGGTCTAGCAGTCCTTGTGGGCAGAGCCGGTTCACCGAGGTGAAATGGACAGAAGCTCATAGGGGAAATGTGACTTTGCTTGTGAAGGCCCAAATGACACGTTTGCCCCTGGAAAGAGCCAATTAAATTGAATGATGTCAGGGCGGTGAGGCCAGGAACGGTGCTGTGACTTAACAGATGTCTTCAGTGTGTGCTGCAAATTATGCTAGGAGCCCTGACTGGTGTGGCTCAGTTGGTTGAGCACAGTCTCGAAAAGCAAAAAGTCGCTGGTTCGCAGTCGGGGTGTGTGCGGAGAGGCAACCAATCAATGTTTCTCTCCATCTCTTTCTCCCTCCCTTTCTCTCTCTGGAAATAAATAAATAAAATATTTTTAAAAACAGTGCTAGGAGATTCCCAGCTGTGAGGTATTTTTCTTAACCATGTGTTACGTGATATACAGACCAGCACTCTGGGGGTAGGGGGCAGGAGAAAGTGTGGCCTAGGACAGTGGTTAAGAGCTCGGGCTCTGTGTTTGGCTGAGCTGGGGTTGACTTCCAGCTTCCCCTGCTCAGTAGCTCTTTACCTTGGGTGGGTTCCTTAATTCTCATGAACCTCTGTTATTGAATAATTATTTTTATCATGCACTCACCTTGTAGAGTTGCGGAGAAGATGACTGTGGTAATACATTTAAAGTTCATGACCCTCAACAAATGGTTCCTAGTACAAAGTTGTTGTTACTCCAAATTTATTTATTTACGTACTTCAGAAGCAAACCCACCACTCATGTCTTTAGTTTTCAAGCTTTGGATGTCATTTCCTCCTTCTCACAAATAATAAGGGGAAAACTGTTACTGCAAAATGGGCAACAATCAGTTTCACAGCCTTAAAAGATGCTTTTTAATTTACTATTCCTACTTGAACTGAGTGTGTGTAACACGGTGAATCAGTGAGTAAAACAATTTGTTTCCTATCCAATCCATGATATTCTATGTCTCAGCTTCAACCCTCCTAAAAATACTTTAAAGTGTATTACAAAGAGCCCAGACTTTACCAAATATATATGTGAAATCAAGAAATCCATAACTCTTTAAAACAGATCTTTGTTCTACCACCTGCTATTAATATTTTTCTCACTAAACCTGAGACTTCACTCTGGTTGAGAGTTATATGCAAATGTCAGGTTGTTATTTTGCAACAGAGGCCTCCCCTTGTCCTTCCTCCTCCTCAAGCATATTCTGAATATCACCCAATAGATTCTTAATGCACCTTGGAGGAAATCTGGTTATTTTTATCTCGGTTCTAAAACTGTCCCTTTGGTCAGCCCCTAGTTACAGCAGAAGACCTGAATACCTGGGAGGTGTTCATTAAATATTCGGCACCGAGTAACAATCTTTGTCTTGTTAGTGCCTCCCTTGTTGTACACACACCAGTCACGTCAAACTCCTGGCACTGAATTTCCAAAATGTGCTCAGGAGTCCGGGTTAGAACATGCTGTGAACTGTGCCTCCTTGTCTCTCTGCTCCCCTTTGCCTTGTATGTCCCTCAGGACTTGGTTTAAACATTATTTTAAGAAAATATCCCTTGACTCCTAGTCTAGATTGGGTGTCCCTTTTATAAATTCTATTTAGAATCCACATTCCCACTATTGTCTTTTATATGCATTTGTTGGTTAATTCTCTGACTTTCTGCCAGAAAGCAAACTTCTTGCATAAAAATGTATTAATTATGTCTTTATTTTATTTTGATGCTTTAATATCTGGGCCACGGGGACACTGGAGGGACTGCCCCTTCCAGGGTTAGTCAATTATTAGAGAGAGTAAAAAAACCTGCACCGTGAGCATGTCTTTTGTATGAAAACCCACCAATCCAGTACCAGCACCCCAGTCACTCCCTCCTCTACAGGGTCTCACTTTTGGGGCCACTATTCCTCTCCTTGTCACCTGGAGCCAGGTACCAGACAACTTGGGCCTGCCCTGTACTCCAGAGTCTCCTGAATGATCCACACTAACCAATCTTAAACCTACTTACCCTGCCTCATCTGTTCCTTCCCGTGAAACCACAGTAAAGGCTCTTGTCTCTGTTTTCTTCCTACTCTGTCTCTGGATGACCCCAGTGTTCCCTTGTGTGGCCCTGCATGGCATGCATAGTATGCTCCCTTCTAGTGGGATCTGAGAGTGTGACAGACTATCCTTTCAGTGGCAGTTGTCTCCTGATCTGTTGGCCCTGCCATGCCTATACAACAACTAAACTTATGTTTTCAAACAATAGAAACTAAACCACTTCGTTCATGTTGAATTTGCAGCCCCGACTATGGTACCTGGAAGGTAAGGTAGTAGCTAGATAGATAGATAGACACAGATTATGTCGATGAAGTATGCACACTGATGCTTATTTGGCTCTACATTTGTTACTGCAATCTGCTTTCTGCTGTTTTGTTTTTATTAGTTATTAAAGAATGGTGCATAGGAGATCTTGTTTGACAGAAGAATTTAGTTTTTACATTTTCTTCTACATTGTAGACATCTAATATTATATTTTGCTTGTAACAAAACTTATCCCCTAGTGAAAATCTTTATTTGCTAGTTTAAAACTTGTTTTTCCTATTTGTTTGTTAAATTTCTCTTAAGAGCTTAAATCTTTTGACAAAACATTTAGTTGTGACTAGAATGTATTTCATGCTGACACATCTTTTGAAATACTGTTCATTCTGATTGTACCTAAATATAATTAAATATAGCTTCAACTGCCTTGTGATCTGACACACTTGTGGGTGATTTATATGTAAAAATATTTTAAGAGTTGAAAAGAAGCAAGGAACGTCTATTTTGGACTTTCTGGTTGGCAACACTCGCGTCTCTGCTGGTCACACCTGCCATATGTTGGCTTCTTTTATCCTCCAACTGTTTTCCTTCCTAAGAGTGACTTAGAGGCAGGAGACAGTCCTTCCACTTCTGGGTCCCAGAAGTACCTGTGCTTGCATATCAAGCAGTTGGCTTTTTCCTGAACGATCTTGATGCTGTGATTTGGCCTCAGAGTGTTTTCTTGAGGCAGTTGAAATATTCATCATTCAAGCCACTTCACCATGTGCCAAAAAGCAAGTCTCTTTGTTCTTGAGAAAGGTTAACATGAGCAAAGAGAAAAATTTTGGTTGCTTTGGAAAGCAAAATGTAATCCTTAAAAACTATATTGTAGGCAAAATGCAAAGTCTCCAGTACATATGCAGTGAAAGGAACTTTATTTCTACAGGGCCAGACACCAATTGGAGCTCAGTGTTGAGGAAGGCAGTTAGAAGTAAAGATAAGGAGTAATATTAAAACTAGTCTTTTCTCTGCTCAGTGTTTGAGCCCAAACATTGGTAATAAACTAATTTTCCTAAAGCTGAAGATCTAAGCTTTAGTTACAGGCTAAGATATTTCCTGAGTTCTTGAGAATAACTTTCCTTGGTACTCTCTATTTTTAATATAACTATCATTTTCACATTCTTTTGACTTTTTTTGTACTCTTTCTGTTTGATACTTATAGATAAATACAAAGCTTACCCCCAAAATTTTAGCTAACTTAAATAAAGATAAAATTTGGGGTGCCAGAAGAAGTAATAAAAATTGTGAATTTTTATTCACAATTGAGAATTTCATTGATATTATTGAAATTATGAATAAGACTAATGTGAACAAGAGCCATTGGACCAGTTGGGGGATTTGGGTCTTTCTTTCTTTTTATTTTTTTTATATTTAATTATTGTTCAAGTACAGTTTTCTGTTTTTTACTCCCATCCCAGCCCACCCCCATAGTGCTCCCCACCTCCCTCCCATTTCCACCCCTCTTAGTTTTTGTCCATGTGTCCTTTATACTTGTTTGGGTCTTTCTAACCAAGGGTTTTAGTAGGGGTGTTTTGTACTTAATATTGTCCCTATTTGGGTCTTTAGATAATATGCATCTGTTGACTCAGGTCACTGTATATAATAGCACATTAATTATTTTAGAATTTAACAGAAATGCCTTTGGAAATCAACCCAGGAATGTTATGTCACAGCATCTAGACATTTCACCATCTGAAAAGAAAGTAGAAAAACTAGACAAGAAAAGAGTCAGGCTGGGAGAAGGGTGTACTGAAGGCCAAGAGCATACTGACATTGAACTCTCAACGCAGGAGTGGCTAACACAGCGATGCTAGCTTCAATCATAAGCCAATGTCAAGTTGTGTAGGACACTTTGTTTATATCTTACTCAGTTTTTGTTGTTGTTGTCAATAACAGTGAAAAGGAGGGAGAATTATATCCACACGATTAAATGTAAGCTATATACCAAAAGTCTGAAAATGACCAAATTGAAAAAAAACAACAACGATGTTTCAGAATGAACTCTGCACACAGACAGGCTGGTGTGTCTGGGCTGTCCTCCCCTCGTTACACCCGCTTCAGTGAGACACTGCTTACACTTCGCTGCACTGCTGGTTAAAAAGTGCTTCCCGGATCCTAGCCTATGACAGGGAGTGCTAGATGCTAATAAAATTCATTTTCCGCTTTTGTTTATTTACTTATTTTTTGCTTTTGTAGGTAACCTCAGTTTTCTTTGAAGAAACATTGAACCCAGCTGAAACAATACATTTCCCAGACTCTCTTAAAACAGTTTTTGGCCAGGTGACTCAGTCCTGGTCGATAAGATTTAAGTAAAGACTTTTTGGACCTTCTTGGAAGGCCACCATAGCTGAGAAGGGTATTCTTTAGTAATCCCTGCCTTCCTTTTCCTTGCCTTCTGGATGACAGATATAAGAGCTGGAGTCTCTGCAGCTGTTATGGACTACTAGCTTGTCTGGACAGTGGAAAGCATCGTTATAGCTCCTTATAGAAAAGTATAAGAAGACTTGGTCCTTTGAGTACTTGCGGATCCACCCAAATATCCCTGGACTGTTCCTGCCAAAATGCTTTTACATAAGAGAAAAAGTCTTACCTGTTTAAGGCATCATAATCAGGTCTCTGTTGCTACCAGCTGAAAGCAATATCTAAATGATATAAACTCCAGTTATGAAATTATTTGTCTTCATTGCTTTATAGTATAAATTAGCTTCAAAAATAGTCTTAAATGCTTAGCTTCCTTCTTCCCACTCTCGTTTGTGTTCTCTGCAACCCACATTTCTTTTTGGGACTCTCTGGAGTAGCCATGGTTTCTTTTAAGGTCCCTGCAGTTAAAAAGATGTGAGATCCTATTTGTTACTAATCATGTTACCTGAGAACATTTGCTTAACCCCAGTGTCTGTTTCCTCGTCTAAATGTGCATAACAATCACGAAGAATAGAGGATAAGAAGTGTGAAAAGCACTTAGAACAATACTTAGCACATAGCAAGTACTCAATAAATTCCTATGAAGTTTTTTGAGAGGGTGAACACTCTCAATGTAAGGGCCAGGAGGGGCCTTTACATAGAGGGCCACGAGTATTCCTCATGGGGTTTTTACTAAATTCCACTGGGACTTGTCCTAAATCTCTTCTCTGAAGAGGTAATAAGGGCCCCGTACATAACAACTTTTCTGGTTTTGAAGACACGTACCATGCCCTCCTTGAACCTTTGCTTTTTCCCTTTGTGTGGCTAAGAGGTTCCAGTTTTTTTTTTTTTAAGATTTTTTATTTATTTATCTTTAGAGGGGAAGGGGGAGGAGAGAGGGAGAGAAACATCAATGTGTGGTTGCCTCCAGTGCTTCCCCTGCTGGGAACTGGCCTGCAGGGAACTGGCCTGCAACACAAGCATGTGCCCTGACTGGGAATTGAACCACGATCGTGTGGTTCGCAGGCCTGCGCTCAATCCACTGAGCTACACCAGCCAGGGCAGAGGTTCCAGTTTTTCCAAACTTTCTTCATACAACTTGCTTTAATAATGCTTAACACTCTAAATTGATCTGAAAGGGATACCAACAGATTGTTGATTTATAAGACTATATATTAGAAGCAATGACAATAATAGTGTAGCTCTTAAGCATAGGTTTTAGATTTACACAGAACTGGGTTTAATTTTGATTTTTCATTCTCTAGCTGTGAAAGAATGAAGCTCCATGACCTTTTCGCGTCTCAGTTTCTTCACTTCTGAAGCGTGGATAATACTAGTTGCACTTAGAGGGTGGTGATGAGCTTGACCGAGAACGTGCATGTTGAATACTTCATGAGTACCCGACACCTCACACATGCTCAATGAATCAGAATTATTATTGTTATGAGCACAGTAATAACACCAGTGAAGAAAATAATCACACTTTAATGAAGCCCACTAGCTGAGTGATTCAGTGAAGATCTCTCATGAAATAATGATTCATTACTACATAAAGAATTAAGAAATAGAGGGAATAAGAATGTGAATATTTTCATACAAACAAACCTTTTGAAAAGCTAGATAGAGAACTAGAAAACAAGCTTGAGTAACTTAAGAATCATAAGCATTTCTACATTTTGATTTTTATACATATTTTTCAGGATAGATTCATATCAGATTGAAGGAGAAATAACTTCAAAAATTTTTTAAAAAGCAGCAAATAGATCAAATAGCCTGAGGGAGAGAAAAGAGGATTAAAAAGTTATAAAATGTAGTTGAAATAATATAAACCTCAGTTATTAAGGAAAAAGAACATTATTATTTTGACTTATAAAACAATGTGATGTACACATGATATATCCTAGAATTAAACAGTTGGAACCTATATAATCTTATTAATCAATATCACCCCAATAACTTTAATTACAAAATAAAGTGAAATAAAATGAGGTTAGTGGGAGGGCCTCAGCCTCACTAACACTACCTCTAGTGGATATAACAAAAATCTTGACTCTGTAAAAAAGGATAAACTAATCCAATAGATATCGGTGGTTGAATATGGCTTTAAAGTTGAAGAGTCAACAGTGCAAAGTAAAGACTAATGAAAGATCGCTAAAGACCTCTTCTGCGTGTCTGCTAAAGATAAATTTAATGAAGCACATTCTTAGTATAATATTCAAAGAGACTTTCAGAGAAGGAAGACCCGTATGTACAGAACTGATGAGAATTTTGGATTCCCATATGGGACAGCAGCCTGGCAGGATGGCTGTGGAAGAAAGAGGCTGGTGGCGTCCGGAGAGAAGGATCTCAGTTGTCTCATCTGCGATGGTGATGATCTGAGAATTGCTGGAGCAGGAGATGGAGGCTTTGCTCGGCTCTTCTCACACTGGCAACAGCTGCAGCCAAAGTAAACATCTTGGCCCAGTTTGAACAGCAAATAGATACTGCATGAAACCAATAACAGAAGGATCTGCCTTGGATAGTGACTATTCTGGAATTTTCTTGTTGCTCCAGACAAACAAGATTACTCCTTGACCTTCCTAACCAATAATAATGAACAAAGGGAAAGAAAAACAGAGTAAAACTGGCATGCGGTAATTTTCTTGTTATAATGGTATTATTTTAAAATATTCATTATGAAAATTTTCATACCTACCCAATAGCTGAGAGTACAATAAATCTGCAATGATCTGCACCCCAGTGTTGAAAATCCTTCCTATTTTGCCATCCTTGGATTTCTCCAGTTAACATGAGTCAGTCAATACAGTGAAGAAAAAATTAGTATAATTTCCACTGGAGGTAACAGTTGTGTGCTCTGAATTCTCTATACTGCACAGTAAGTTATATATGAGAAAGAATTCTTTCTGTCTTCACGCCCATATCCCCAAAGGTTGGGGCACAGTGCCTGGCAAATAATGACCAGACATATTTTGAATAAGAAAAATATTTGTTGAGTGAACTCTCAGAGCACAGTCTCCCTGCAGGGGCAGAACACTTCACGCTCCTCATGCTGAATACGGATGTGTCCTTGTCAGTGTGATGCTCTTGTCTTCACGCTCTCATGCCTGTACCACCAGATTGGTTCGTCCACATCTTACTTTTGCAGCAGCTTTTATCCTGCTCTACTTTTTTAATTGGACTATTCTTGGGGCTGGTGGGTAAGGTCAAAGAGATGTACTCATCTGTGTTTCTCTCTCAGAGACATTGGTCTTTTCCCCTAATCCTAATACTAGGCAACTACCCCCCTTTAAATTTCAGTGAGCAAAGCTGGTTCAGGATCATGTGCCCCTTCCCTGTACCTCTCACATCAGTGTTAAGACTATTGTGAGACATCAGCCTTATATCATCTTTTTTTTTATAATATTTCACATGCAAACCCAAGTTCACACATGGTTTATGATATTTATTTGACAAGGAAATACAATTTCAAGTGCTTAGATGATTTTAACATTTTAGCAATTTGCAGAAACTGTGGCTAAGAGGTCTACCTCTGTGTAGAAATAAAAATTGCAGGCATTATAAACTATTATGAAACTGACAAATTATCTTTTACTAAGAATATTGAGTCTGTCCAATGCATGGTCCCAAATGATTTTCTTTTTTATGAAGATAATGTTTATTTTAAAAGCAGATTAAAGAGACTTTGAGACATGCCAGGCATTTTGTTAGAAGCCAGAATACAAAGATAAATGAGTCAATCCTTGCCCTCACACAGCTTTTATTCTGGTAAGGAAAATAGACTTGAAGGGGTATGTTCAATATAGGGAAACAGGCTTTTGGGCCATTGCTTCGGACTGGGTATTGTGGAAATGCATAAATAGAAGAACAAATTCACCTGGCAGAAGAAGATGGGAGAATCCTTTGGAGGACACCATGGTTAGGAGTTAGCTAAGTGAAGAATGGGGCGGGTTGGGAATTTGGGCAAAGGAAAAAAAACACAAGCAAAGACAGAGATGCATGAAATAGCTCAGTGAGTGGGAGAATAACAAGCATTTAGTACGGCTGGAGTGTGTAGACCAAAGGGTGGAGAGGAGGAGAAAAGGCTAAGGAGAAATGTGGAAGGCAGCTCATCACAGACAACATTGCATTGGAGGATAACAGTATAGGCATGATCTGGCAAGATACGGCTGAAATTTTATAAATGCAGGGAGCTGTAGAGGGCAAAGCTAGAAAGGTAGGCAAACAGAGGCAATATTATAGGCAATTTTTTTTGCACCAAAAATCTCAAAGGTTTGAAGTGAACAAACATGAGCTTGGCCACATTGTAGGTGATAGAATAGAGGAAAAGAGAAGTAGAAATAGGAGTACTCGTTAGAAGGGTATTTTAAAAGTTTATGTGAATTATCATTTGTAGATCTAAAGAATCAACATGGGGTAGAGATTATAAAAAATAACATTAATTGTTACATTAAAGTGCTCTTCCTGATTTGCTTTTACTGGAAAGGTATAAATGTTCATTAGTTTTAAATAATTCGTATTATTTTGTCCTCTGCCAATAAAACAGATACTTATTTTCTATGTCTCTGGTCCAATGTGTCTTATCCCTTGACCTTTCCAAAAACTTTGCAATAAAATATTTGTTTTTTGCTAAATAAAATTTCAGATTATGATTCCATTGCATCAGATTGAGCTCATGTGCATTTGGGGGATATTTTTGGAAAGAGCATTATTTATGGTGGTGGTGTTTATGTTGATTATTTTAAACCATATCTCCAGTCTGTGATTCCTCTTAGTATATTTTGGAATTCAGTGAGTTTCCTGGTGTTTTTAATGTTTGCATTAGATTGGATTGTAATCCATTGTTCAAATTTTAAAATTCTCTGTGTCTCTCTCCCACTCTCTCTTTATTTTTATTTTTTTTAAATTAAGAACAGTTCAGGAGGTGTCAAATAATGAACAGTAATTCCTTTCTGTATAAATCAACCAATTCATCTAATTTTAGATTGTTAAATTGATTTTTGTCTCTGTAAATTCTGACACTTAGAAGCTGATACAAGGAAAATGAAAGGGTTTGAAATTTGAGTTTTGCTCTTCAGATAACTGGTTTAGTCTCTCATGCTGCTTACTGGAACAGCGTTGCTTTCCCACAATGCCTTCTCTTCCTATATAGTTTATGGCTTCATCATTTGGGAATTTGTGCCTTCATTCCAGAGACAAACTTACTACCTAGTTCAAAAACTCGAAATCTGTGTATAGCAATACAATGCCACGACTGTCAATCAACAACGCTTAGGCATCAATGTCATTTGTTAAGAAAAACCAATCATCCCGTGTTCCTATTTCTGCATTTCCCGGTAAAGGCTTATGTAATTTATGCTAAAAACCAGAAAAAAAGAGAATGATTTCTGAAAATAGCCTGTTGACTTACTCTGAGTAAATGTACCTAAAAGTTGACAAAATCTTAGCAACCAGATTATGTCCACAGTTGAAACCATGAAACTCTTGTAAACAACTCAAACAACTGCAGAACAGACACTCCCGAGATTTTCAAGGACAGAATCACTGAAATTATAGCTAGTAAAAGATTGTGAAACTCATGTATTTAAAAGTTGGACTTCATTTTTAACTCTGCTGTAATAGCAAAAATTCTTTTTAAGGTGAACGGTAGCTATTATTGCTTATTTGTTCCTCATTGTTTATTGTTTACAGGAATGCCCCAACTCTCCCAAAAGGTGGTGTAGAAACCAAGAGCCGATCATGGAAATTGAAAGGAAATCTAATATTCTAGAGAATTGGCTCCACAAGTGTGGACATGAAATGAAGAAAAAGGGATCCTGTTGTTTATATTTTCCTTGTCATAATGGGAATTACTGATGTCCAAAGACGTCGCTTAAAATATTCCCAAGGGAAACTCTTGCATTACGTCACAAATAAATTTCCAAGATGTTTAATTTTAACGTTTGCCTTGTGCAGCCAGTGTAGCTGACAAGTGAGGCGTGATCACCACATCGATGGACTCATCTGGCGTGTGATTACCATTCCATACTAGGACATACCGGTTATGCCATCTTAATTCTAGTGAGAGAAAACTTCATCGAAGAGATACCGTTTCATGGATACTTTCACAGATTCCTAGAACTCTGATCTACTTTTTGGGAGCACTATTTCCAGTCGTAGATCACAAGCACTATCAAATGAATAAATAAATGAAGGAATGGACATTTGTTATATTTACAAATTCAGGATCGTTATTTGATCATTTTTGTCAACCACGGTACATATTAAAATTAACACTCTTTGATGTGGCCTATACCTACACTCTCACAGTTATGAGTCCAATTTATGAACTGTGAGTTCTAGAAAATTTCTGATAGTTACCATTGTTCCTCTCTACCTCCCCCACCCCAAAGTCTGCATAATGCTATGCTTACATATAAAGCATAAAAAAGAGTACTAAAACATATGTCCAGTCCCTGCTGAGGTTCCCCATGGTGGGGTAGTAAGAAAAATGTGAGGCTTAGTATTAGTAACTTCTTACTGATATTAATAAGAACACTGAATCAGAAAATTAGTGAGTAATTTATCCCTAATTTAACTGTCTTGCTTTTTAAGAATGGTGACAATAGGCCTGGCTGGTGTAGCTCAGTGGATTGAGCATAGGCCTGTGAACCAAAGACTTGCCAGTTCGATTCCAAGTCAGGGCACATGCCTGGGTTGTAGACCAGATCCCCAGCGGGGGGCACATAAGAGGCAAGCACACATTGATGTTTCTCTTCCTCTCCTCCCATCTCTCTAAAAATAAGTAAATAAAACCTTTAAAAAAAAGAATGGCAAGCATAGGAATTGCATTCTACCAGAGACGTGGGGAGGAAGTTGGGGAGTGGCTATGAAACAGAAGTCGTAAGTGTATCTTTGGACCCTACGACACTCAGAGGTTTTTCAAGAGCAAGAGGACAAGGCAGGTCATTAATAAACTGCTTCCACCCATAGACATATGCACATACCTTGAAAATGCACTTTACTAAGGTTTTCTTTTCCATCTCCCATAAGTTGAATATTCTGATAAGTGATGAGACACAGTATGAGGTGAACACACACCTGGAAAAGGTCCTGGCACAGCCTTTAAATGGCAGAAAAGGCTGATAACTGCAGTGAGATGAAGAGAAATACCATGTATTTAAAGTGCAACATGTACAGTCCTCACAGCAGGTACAGAAAGAAGGGTAGAGGGATGACTTCGGGACTAAGGAAGTGGAAGACCTGGAATGATAAATGTCTGTTTAGATTTGGATTTAGATTAGATTTAGAAGGATGAGTGGGATTTGGTGGGCTGAGAGGGTGTGATGGAGAACCTCATAGAAAAAGCTACAAAGAGCTTTCACAGAAGTAGAGAGAATGGAATGGCATTGAGGAGTTGGGGGATAATGACAACTAACCATCTGAGCAGTGCCTGTGTGTGGAAAGTGAGCCTTGAAGTCAGTGCAACAGACTTCCAAAAACGTATCTATTTTGAAAAAAATTATCTTAGAAATATTCTTTCTATTTAACTATCATCTATCTATCTATCATCTATCTATCTATCATCTATCTATCTTCTAAATGGATTTAGTAATATTTGAAGTCTAGTGACAGAAAGAAAAGCGTTTAAGAGGAAAATAAGGACTAAAGGCCACAAAGCCTTGGAAGTATCCCCAGGGCAAGTATTTACAATTTTTTTCCACTTGCCAAGTGCAGAGCCATTCACACCTGGGATTCTGTCCCCAGGGCTCATTCTTAGCCACAGATGCCAAAGCTCAGGAGGAACTTGGGTGAAAATAAAAGCCTCTATGACTCACAGGAGCTCTCATGGGAGCCATATGGTAAAACCAACAGAAAAGAAACTAAAATCTAATCCCTCAGCATTGAAAGGCATGCGTTCTCGGGCTTTACTCTAAGAAGTGTCCCATGAGGACAGCTTGGGTGAAATCCCGTCTCACGAAGCAATCACCAGACACAAAAATTTCTGCAGATTAGTTGAACAAAATTAAGATAGTGGATGAAGTTGTCCACTCTGTCCAATTAGAAGCAAATTATTAATGAGGAATTTCGTGTATATACTTTAAAACTTCCCATTTTACTATAGATCTAGGAAAGGAAAATTGATTTGTGGGCTTTCTGCCACAGGCTCATTAAGAAGAATTTCATGTGTTATAGAAAGAATGTTAATGCCTCTTAATTTATTTCACCAAGTGGATGCCAGGATGAAAGTTCCAGAACAATGTGATTATAACAGTCTCATGAGCAAAAAAAAAGCCATTTCAGGGGGGTTTAGCTTTGCAGTGGCACTCTCTGGCAGACCTGTTGGCGCACCAAAATGGAAACTCGAGGGTCCGCAGAGCAGAGGCTGAGCTGCTGCTTCCGCGAATCAGAGATATATGCTCTCTGGCTCAAACAGGAGTAAAACCTTTACCTGCAGTATTTCTCCCTCTCATGAAATTTCAACATGGCAGGAACTCTGTCTCAGGACTGAGAGAGGACAAAAGCTCACTGTGTGGTCAAATGATCCAGGGAAAAATTTCAGCTCCTCCCAAGCAAGAAATTGGTCAGAGAGAGGTTGCCCCTCCCTGCTGCGTATGTTTCTTTGTTTCCCATCTTTTTGGTTTGGGAGTAAAAAATATCTCTTCCGGATCTTGAATGCCATGCCTTGACTTTAAGTATCCAAATCTGTGCATGACTGTTTTAATAGTAAAAGCCATCATAAAAGTCAGTATATTGGGTTTTTTCCTTTGGATTCATCTGGTGGTTTTCCAATGAGGATAAATTGAGCTACACAAATTCAGCCCCTGGCTTTACTTTGTGCTAAATGTGTCCCTTTGTGAGTTGTGAGCTTTCCATCCAAAATTGCTTGTTCTCTGTGGGCCCTACTGATGAACACAACACTATGAGCATCCTTGTGTGCTGTTGCTGGGTACAATAGTTTATTGTGTGTGTCACCTCAGCTGGACCATGCACTGCTCATAATTGCTTTTAAAATAACACACACACTCTCTCTTCACACACACACACACACACACACACACACACACACACACACAGAGTTTATCGGTTCTGTTTCTCTGGAGAACCTTGACTAACACATGGTTTAATGTGTGTGTGAATGTGTGTGCATGCCTGAGGTTTCTTTCCTGTCTCTAGATAGTCTGGGTGTGGCAATGTTCACATCACAGTTGTCTCACTTTATAGGTACTTTGCTTGTATGGTTTCAGTTACCCCCTGTCAACTGTGGTTGGAAAATATCATATAGAAAATTCCAGAAATAAACAAAGTGTGCATTTTAAATTGTACACCATTCTGAGTAGCATGATGAAAACTCATATTGTTTGTCTCAGTCCTGCTCAGGACATGAGTCATCTCTTTCTTCGGTGTATCCACACTGTATGTGCTCCTGCCCATTAGTCACTTAGTAGCCATCTTGGTTAGCAGATGGTAATTGTTTCACAATGCTTGCGTTCAAGTTGCCCTTATTTTGTTCCATAATGTCCCCAAAGTGCAAGTGTAGGGATGTTGGCAATTTGGACATGCCAAAGAGAAGCTGAAAGTGCTTCCTTCAAGTGAAAGGAGGAAAGGTCTTGACTTTAATAATAATAATAACAGCAACAACAATAATACTAAGACAACTGTATACTGAGTTTGCTAAGATCTAAGGTGGGAACAAATAATTTATCTATGAAATTGTAAAGAAGGAAAATAATTTGTGCTAGTTTTGATGCTGCACCTCAAACTGCAAAGGTTACAGCCACAGCTGCACCAGAAAGTCTTGAGCCTATGGAAAGACTTCAGTGAGGGATGCTCTGAAACCTGCCGCCCCAAGCCATTTACCGCGAGTAACAGATGGTCACACAGATCCAGGAATGGGTTTGGAGTGAACGATATAAAGATTACTGCACAGGCCGTGTCTGCTGATGGAAAAACTCCTGCCACATTTTCATCAGAATTAAATAAGTGGATTAGAGTTTTGTACTATCCCTGGTTTCAGGGTTTCTGGCATTCACTGAAGGATCTTGGAATGTATCCCCCACAAATAATGGTGGACTACTAGATAGTGAGTATCCTGACCACATGGAAGAAAGATAAAAAGTGATTTCCCGGGCTGCCCGATCAAATATTCTGCTCCAATAGGTCTGAGATGGAGCCTCCAGAACCCTGCCTTTTCTACCAAACACCCTCATTGTTTCAAGGTGCTCACTCCAAGTATTTGAGTAAGAAACAATATTCGTGATGGTCATTTTTCAAGATAGGTGCTATAGTTTGAATGTTTGTGCTTCCCCCCAATCCATATGTTTAAACCTGATCCCCAAGGTGATTTATTAGGAGGTGGGGCCTGGAGAGGTAATTAGGTCATGAGGGTGAAACCCTCCCACATGTATGAAATTGGTGTTTTCTAAAAGAGGCCCGCTGAGAACCCTAGCCCCTTCCACCACCAAGAGGAGGGCCTTCAACAAAACCCAACCGTTCTGGCACGCTGATCTTGGACTTCTGCCTCCGGAACTGTGAGGAATAAATTGCTGTTGTTTATAAGCAATCTAGTCTGGGGTATTTTGTTACAGTGCCCAGATGGACCAAGACAACAGGGGAGATCAGACATTATTGGAGCAAAGCTTCAAAAAAATAAAGGATTTGCTGAAGTTTGAGGGTAGTGATAAGTAAATGCATAAATATTTTTCTCTTTTAGATTCTGATTCATACCTTTAGGGCAAGAAAACGTTACTTGAGGATAATATAATTAAGATCCTGAACTCCTTGACACCTGTAGAAACAAGTCGAAAATCATTTAATTTGCAAAAATTATTTATACCACCCAGGATAATTTTCCCCAAGACATAGTAATTCTTTCTAAGTCATCCATGACAGCTGACCACCCAGATTCAGCCTGAGTACTTCTTGTAGGGAAATACCCAGCACCACATGAGCAGGGGGTTCATGCGATGTCTTTCTTCTGGAATCACTCACTTGCTAAGTTTCCAAATAGCTACCAGGCATGTGCTGTATCTCAGGCATTGGGAAGACAAGACATGAGGGCATAAGAATCAAACAGTTCTCATTCTTATGGGGTTCATCACTAACCAAAACATAAATCACTTTGCACAAACAGATATAAGTCCCAATAGAATTTTTAAATATATTTTATTGATTATGCCATTACAGTTGTTCTATTTCCCCCCTTCATTCCCCTCCACCCTGCACACCCCTCACTCACCATGCCCCCCATTTAGTTTATGACCACGTGTCTCAAGTTCTTTAGATTCTATATTTCCCATACTATTCTTGCCCTCTCCCCTATCTATTTTCTACCTACCATCTATGCTACTTATTTTCTGTACCTTCTTCCCCCTTCTCCTTCTCCCACTCCCCTGTTGCTAACTCTCCATGTGATCTTCATTTCTATGATTCTGCTCCTGATCTAGCTGTCCTCTTAGTTTGCTTTTGTTTTAGGTGTGGTTCTTAATAACTGTGAGTTTGCTGTCCTTTCTCTGTTCATCTTTTTTTATCTTCTTTTTCTTAGATAAGTCCCTTTAACATTTCATATAATAAGGACTTGGTGATGATGAACTCCTTGAATTTTATCTTATCTGAGAAGCACTTTACTACCCTTCCATTCTAAATGAAAGCTTTGCTGGATAGATCAATCTTGGTTGTAGGTCTTTGGATTTCATGACTTGGAATACTTCTTTCCAGCCCCTTCTTGCCTGTAAGGTCTCTTTTAAGAAATCCACTGACAGTCTGATCCAATAGAATTTTTGTAACTGAAGCTTTAAATGTACTGATTCTTTTTAAGTGGTGAGCCTATCTGGTTAAGGAGTGAAATATCGAATAGCGTGGATTTCTAGACGAGGCAGACAGACCTGGAACACCCAATGTACCCTTAGATGAGTGACTTCTTCTAAACCACAGAGGGGGGATAATCTTAGTGTCTGCCACATGGGGACAGGAGGACTATCACCAGGACGATGACCACAAAGCACTCGGACAGTGTCTGAACTATACTGTGTGTTTCATAAATAACAATTAAAACTTCGTGAGCAAATTATAACTTTCAGGTGTTATGACAAGGAAGTAAATGAACATTTATGGGTCATTTGCTGCATTTCATGCATCATGTACAAGACATTTTATATGAATAATAAAATAAAAATGGAGGTACAGTTGATGCTGCCCTCTAAAAGACTTTAGAAATAATAGATTTTTTTCTAGGTTGAGCATGAAGTACAATTCATTAGGCTTCCTAACAGGATTTCATATATATACTGAAACATATTGAAGGTTTTTTAACCTACCACGATTATTTTATCATTTAGAAAAAATGGTGATACTCTTAAACCCACTTTTCCAGCATCAATCTCCCACATGTCAGTGTGGCAATCAACCAAGAACTCTCCCCAAGCTGTGAGAAACCATTCTGAGTTATCTTTCTAGGCACAGGGTAACTTTACCCTAAACCATCTGCCCCTCCACACACAACTTGTCACCACAATATCACAATTTTGTGGGCACAGTGCAAATGGAGTGTGGAGCTGTGTATCTGATTGAAGCTAACTGGGCTAAAATTTTTCAACCTACACTTTTAATATTAGGGAAACCACCTGCTTATTAATTTATCCTCCCAGCCAGAAACTCTACACCCTACCTAATGATATTAATTAGAGCCTGCCAGATTCAAAGCAAGAATCATCTTCCCATTTGCATTTTGGTTATTTGATTCATAGCCCAAAGAAAATCCCTGATCCTATGTATTATTATATCACTCTTAGTTATACATTCATTCATGCAATCATGTAATCACTCAAATGTCTATGCAATACATAATACCAATCACTGACTATATAAAAAACTGTGTGCTCTGTGATACTAAATAATGGGAGACTCTCCTGAGATAGCAGGTAACTCATTATGTTACATAAACAACAAAAAACTTCTGGTAATCAGTTGTATATTTAATGAGATTCTACTTTCTCAAAAAGCAGGAAGAAACCAGATTAAGCCGCTCAATGTCAGAACTCTAAGGTCCTTTCAACCTTCCTTCCCCTCCACAAATGAGATCTATGATCATTTGTTGACAGCTAAAAAGAGTCCAAAGAAAATGTCAGGGCTTGTTTCAGCTCCTCATTTATTTGTTCATTCAACAAATAATTATTGAGTGTTTTCTACTGGCAGGCACTTTACTCAGCACTGAATATGCAGCAGTGTGATTGCTCGACTTCAAGTTAAGAGCCTAAGAGGACAAGTGAAAAATAAACAAGGGGATAAGTAAATAAATGTTAAGCACTTGACAAGTATTCTGCAGAAAAATAAGAAGCTATGACAGAGAAGAGCTACCCTACACTAACTAGACAGGTCAGGGAGTCTCTCTCAGAAACTAACATTTAAAATGAGAATTTGAAATAGGAAGGAGTGGGCATTGTGATGGGTACAGAGAGAGCCGCATGAGGGGATAGATGACAGGTGCCTGCATGTTGGGGGTTGGAGGGAAGGGGCAGGAAATGGAGACAAGATATGATCAGAATGGAGAGCATGTGTGAAGACTGAATGAAAAAAATGAATGAACTCTGAAATACAAGGTCTGTCTGGGAAAAGTCCAGCCATTGTTTATATAGTGAGAATGGTTTGTGCGACTGACATTGATGTAACCTGGCAGCCAAGGACAGTGTACTGAAATGTGCATGCATGAGCAATGATGACACCACTGTGCTAGTCAGTGGGGGCAGTAGATGCCATTGAGTGAGTGTGCGTATTCACATTAAAAATAACTGAGCTAGTAGACCAGTGAATCTGCAGCAAATTTTGTGTTAAACTTGAACATTCCTCCCTGGACACTAGGATGATTAAGAAGTCCACAGCAATGGATAACTGGTGATTGGCAGCTTCATCATGACTTGTGCAGAGATTTCTGGTGAAACATCAAATCACCCAGGTGACTCATCCCCACTAAAGCCCAGATTTGGTGCCCTGTGACTTCTGGCTTTTTCCAAAACTAAAATCTTTTTTGAAAGGGAAGAGATTTCAGACCATCAGTGAGATTCAGGAAAATATGACAGTGTGGCTAATGGCATCCGGGAGAATAGTGTGAGGTCTCAAGGTGCCTACTTTGAAGGGGGGTGAGTTATCATTGTCCTATGTTTAATGTTTCTTGTATCTTCTTCAATAAATGTCTCTATTTTTCATATTACATGGTTGGGTATCTTCTGGACAGACCTCATATATTGTTATTTATCCTTCTTTACACATACTAACATTGTTTGTAACTTACCACCAAAGACCTCTAATAATAAGAATATTTGTGTTAATTATTAAAAAAGTAAGTATTTTGTATGGATGACATTGGGGTTTAATACTCATGTCAGCATTGTTGGTACAAGCAGAGATTGCCTTTCCTAGGTGATGCCCTCATGTGATTAGGACTGAATCATACATCTGTAGGATGCATACTTGGTTTAGAGTTTGCTTTGCAGTTCTTTACTGAAGCATCATTTTTGGCTTCACTTCGGGAGGAAGCATCATTATCTCTGCTCCAAGGCTGCTGACAACATTCTCAGAAGATCAGAGCCAGCGGAAGTGCACCTCCATCCTGAAGTTGCAGAACACAGGTTTGGACCTGTGTTTCAGACCTCTCACAACTCACTCTCACCCAAAGCCACCCACACTCTTTACCAGCCAGCAAGCAGCTCTCTGGGTTGATAACCTCCTTCAGAGCACATCTTAGCTGCAGGTACCGACCTCCCCATTTGCTCAATGTCTGTTTGTTGATTGCTGAAGTTTGATATTCATTTCTTGCCTTTTTCTCTAAAAAACTGAATGACACGGCAGTTATTTTGTGTCTCTCTACTGTCCCTCCCATTATTCTGATGACTGCATTTTGGTTTATGGTTACTGTCCGGTGGCTACAACGATTAGCTCTTTTGTTTCCTTAATGGCATCTGGAACCTAATCCAGAAAGCACGACATTACAGTCTGATGGATTTGTGCCTCTGTATATTGTTCTCTAAGCACATCTTTTCTTGCCTGAAATATCTCCTACATGTCTGAATCCCTGATGCTCCTATAAAGATTTCTGGAACATCTCAGCTCATAGTGTTATCTCCTAACCCTAAATACCAGTGGTTCTTTTCAGCATTGACACTCAACTGGTTGTAAATAGATGTTATATTAACATGACCCCTAATTTGACCATAAAATCTAAAAACATAAGAATATTTCCCCTACTCTGGCCTACTCTGCATCAATCTGCAATTTGCATAACTAAAGTTTTCTGGAAAATTTGTTGCCACCAAATTAGTTTCATGAAGATGAAAGATGGTAGAATTTTGATTCAAGCAGACCTAACCTGAAAAATAACAGTTCTTCACATGAGCGAGGTCATCTTGAGAATGACATCGATTTGCAAGCTCATGGGCATCTGAAGCCCTTTCTATTTTGGGGAGAATATACAATTCTGAGAGTTTATGTGGAAAACACAAAAACTTCTTTCTATTGGAGAACTGAAGAAGAGCAAATGCTTTCTTCCTTCTTACTGCTGTCCAGCAGGTGGGGTGTGGAGGGAGTATCAGACACTCTCATCTACAACTCTGAATCTTCAGTGATTTTCACCAAGACGAATGAATCCATTGTATAGTGTGCGGGAGCAGCTGAGATGATTATCCAGAGTAAATGCACGGGTGTTGAGCAGAGTTCAACAGAGGGGTACTTCCTGCCATGTGGGTGGGCTTTGCTGTAAGTCCTCTGTCTCTACTCTGTGGAATTCTATCTATTTTCCAGGATAACTTCTCCTGCTTTCTTGTCCATTACTTTTCTGGTTAACCAGAGTTGGTTTCCTGGGTTGGCAACTGACAACCATGATTGATTCATCCATTGTAAAAAATGACATGGTAATATCTACCTCTTTTCTGTCTAAATAAAATATTACCTATAAAATATCTGGTGGTGCCTGTAACATAGCAACAAGTGAATAAATAGCTAATAGATATTTTTAAATGTTCCGTTTTGTTTTTATTTGCTAGTTTCTATGTCCTCACTCAGAAAAAAATTTAAGCATCAAACTGCTATTTTAAGAGTTTGCAGATCATTTTTTAAAAATTTTCATTACTTCATCATTTTCTTCAGACACTTCAAGCATCCCTGCTCACATTTGGCTGAAGCCAGCTTGTTTTATGGGAGCTGCTCTGCTGCTCCTGCTGCTGACCCATCTCCATACACCTCCTCAACCCAGGGAGGCCAGGGAGCTTCGCTTCGGTTTTGTTGTGTCTTTCAATTCTTTATGCCCTGCTCCCAGCAGAGATGGTTCTATAAATCTGCACATCCCACTCTAAAAAGCACTGTGGGATGATATCTCTCACATGATTTGAATCAGTAACTTGGAAAGTCTACATAACAATGCAGTTCTTGCCTTCTGTGTTCCCTATCTCTGGGGAGAGGCAAACGCCTTCCAGACTGCCTGAGTGAGAAGCATGGATACCTTTCATAACTCCTGCCCTCAACCTCCCCCACCTCACCTCTGCTATGTCATCATCTCCTCCCATTTACAGCTACTCAACATCCATCAAATCCGTCCATTTTTCTTCATCCTCAGTGATACTACTCTAGACAAGGTAACCAACATGCTTAGTCCTCTAGATTATTGCAACAAAACTGCTCTCCATTATCTTCTGGACACTAAATACTTTCTTCAAACAGGTGTCATTTTTCTTAAATACAAATGTAAATGTGTTGCTCTCTCTTACTGACAAGATTCCCTATTGACCTCAGAAAAAAGTACAACTTCCTCAAAGTATACAATACATCCTCACTCATTTTTCATCTTGTGAACCCTCAGGTCTCGCCTATCAACATTAATGATTTATCACTACCCAGATATTACACATGTCTGACTATCCCCATGTGTCTGTAGCTTGCCAACATAGCACTTCCTAGAATACCCTTCTACGGATTCCTGGCTGGCTGCTCTCTCTTCCTAGAAGAACACAACTCATGTTCACCTCATTTTGGTTGTCCTTTAAACAACCTTTTTTTGGACATCATTAGTCCCCAGCATTTCCGATGAATTAAAATGATTTCAATGAATTGGTTATTTTTTAGTCAAACACTAGCATACCCCTAATTGTAGAGGGTCCTCATCAATCTGTCAGTGTCCGTGAGAGTTAGACTGTAGAGCACAGCATTTACAGTGTGGTGCCTCAGACAAGTCATTCTTCCGTCATTGCTCAGCACACTCATCATAGTCTTAATTCTTAATTGCCGTTTGAATGAGATCATTTTCTTTTTTCCAGTTCCCGTGGATTATTAGTGTCTTTGTAACTGGATTCTTAAGAGCTCATTTATGACTAAAATGTTAACCATATCTCATGCATTGCAAATGTAATACCATGTTTTTTGTTTTTTTACTGTGCTGTTTTTTTTTGTTTGTAAGCAAGTTGTGTATTGAAATATAATCATTCTGTTTAAAAAATAAATAAATAAACAACCTTTTTGGCACCAAGGACCAGTTTCATGGAAGACATATCTTCCATGGACAGGGTTGGAAGGATGGTTTCAGGATGATTCAAGTGCATCCCATTCAAGCTCACTCCTGCTGTTGGGCCCATTCCTAACAGGCCCGGACCAGTGCTAGTCTGAGGCCTGGAGGTTGGGAACCCCTGATTTACAGTAATCACACATCTTTCCAGCATGATTCCAGGCAACTTATTCTTATCACATACTTACTGCTGAATTTGGATCTCAGAAACCCCAGGCACTAAAAAGAGTAGCATTCCACTCTAACCCATCATGTGTAATTCAAAAAGTGAAAATGATGCTGAATTATACAGTAAGTGTATGGAAATCTAACAGAGTGCTGATTTTTCCCAGTGTGACTACGTGTTACTTATGTTAAAATGTCAATGCCACAATTAAAAAAAATCGTGTCCCTTTATAGCTGTGAGTTCAATGAAAACTGGCCTTTTTATTGAGTAATTCACTGCTGCATGAATTTCCTGTGATGTTCTGAAATTGCCTGTCTTCCTCTATCTCTCTACCTTGAGGGTATGGATTATGCCTTGTTAACTATTAGACCCTCAGTGTCTGCTCCAGAATAGCTGCTCCACACCCATTTGTTAACGAAGGGAAGGATAAATGAGCAAATAAATGGCCACAGACTCTCATTATTCTTGCCTTGGTGCTAATTACAAAATGTGGCCTCTCACATTTCTCAGTTCAGCCTTACCCTTTTTAGCTATAAACTTCATTTATCAGAACTGAGTCACCAAACCAAATGAGTAGATGATCATTCCATGACTGCTTTTTAAATAGTGTTGAGGTGGAAGTCTTCTGAATAGTGTTTATTCTAGCTGTTAATTCAAAAGTGACTTAGAGTTCTCCAAAATTAACACAGATCTCTCAGAATTTAGAAACATCAGATGACAATTTAGGGATTATACCCTAAGAGCCCTGAAACACCAGTCCAAAAGAACCTATGCACCCCAATGTTCATAGCAGCATAATTTACAATAGCCAAGTGCTGGAAGCTAGGTGCCCATCAACAAATGAGTGGATCAAAAAACTATGGTACATTTACACAATGGAATTCTTCCCAGCAGAGAGAAAGAATGAGTTTACACCCTTTGCAACAGCATGTGTGAAACTGGAGAGCATTAAGCTAAGTGAAATAAGCCAGGGGTGAGAGACAAATACCATATGATCTCACCTTTAACTGGAACATAATCAACAAAAGAAAAAAAGCAAACAAAATATAACCAGAGTCATTGAAATTAAGAACAATCTGACAATAGCCAGAGGGGAGCGGGGAGGAGGTAGTGGGGAGAAGGGTTTTCAGGAACAACTATAAAGGATATGTAGAGAAAACCAAGGGGGAGGGTGGAAGCAAGGGAGGGAGATGGGTTTGGCTGGGGTGGGGAGAAAATGCAGGCAACTGTAGTTGAACAACAATAAAGTAATTAAAAAAACATCAGTTGCCAAACACAATCACCTTTTCACTTTACTTTCCCAATGGATAATCTTAAAGGCATTGTTTTTTACTTTACTACAGAAATTATTTATCTACTGATGTGTAGCAAATTGCTCCAACTATAACACCCTAAAAACCTTAAAACAACAAACTTTTTAAAAATTTTATATTTTCTTTGAATCAGAAGTCAGGGTGTTTAGAGGTGGTTTTGGTCTAGGATCTCTTGTGGGGTAGCAATCAATGTGCCCAAGACAGAAGCCATAATTTATTTTGTAAATGAAATACCGCCAGCTATGTTGTTTTAGTCATGCTGACAAGATCCTGATGCAATATGGGAAGAAACTAGACAAGGCCAGGCATAAGGTTACTGGGGGCTATTATGGAGAGGCTGTGAAGGAAGAATTTTGAGCAACTATATAGGAGAATATAACTTAGGATTGAAAGGATCATCCTTAGAAACATGGAGATTTGGTACAAGACTTTTGAAATAAGTGAGCAGATATACAATACATTGTTTTTGAAACAAGAATTCTAGAATTGATGATGTTGGTAAGTGGCCAATCTCTATGTTCATTTTGAAGGTATAATCTGGAAGCTTTCCTGATGGATTGGATGGAAAATATAAGGGAAATAGGGGAATAAAAGAAAATGCCAGCATTTGGCTTTAGAAACAGAGTAGATGTTGGTTACATTCATTAAGAAGGGGAAAATTAGTAGAAGGACTGATATGGAACTGGAGGAGGAATCTAGAATTCTGCCTGAAATACATTAAATTTCGGATAGATAATGCGCACCCAAGTAAAGAAGTCAGATAGACTGTCGAAATAATAAGTTTGGTTTTCAAGAGAGAGATTGGGGCTGCAGATAGAAAGATGAGAGTCATAAGATTATACACAATCATCATAGTAAAAACGTTGTGTGAAACTTGTGGTTGAAGAGATAATTTAGAATGTCAGTGTAGGGAGAGAAAAGACAAAGGTCAAAAAGCTGAACTCTTGTAAATATCCATATTTAGAGATAAGGAAAAAAAGATGTGATGATGTAGAATGTTATCAGGGATAGTAATGCCCCCAAAGCAGAGTGATCAGGTAAGTCATTGCAGCTGATGGGTCAAGAAAAATGAGAATGAAAATTAACATTGTATTTGGCAGCATGAAGTTCATTGCTGACCTTGTAAAGTGCAGATCCAAACTGGTATGGATTTCAGAGAGACTGGTAAAAAAGGAAGAGGAAACAGTGAGTGTAGAATCTCCATTGGAAGGTTTGTGAAAGTAATAAGGCAACAAATCTTTTGGGTTGAAGAATGATGTATAGACAAGAAAGAATATTTAAAGGTTGAAGATAATTGTAGCATATTTGAATCCCAATCATAACCAACCAGTGAAGATGGAAACAGATGATGATAGAGTAGAGCAAAGTGTACCAGCAGGAAAACAATACAAAAATACAGCCATGAATGTAACGTGAGAGTAGTTAGCAATGTTATCTGTGTTTCCACAAGCAAATCCAATGGTAATCTGACTCCACAGACTACATGCAGGCTTTTCTCTCTGTTCTGTTAACTCCAAAGCCTCCATTCTTTAAGGACTAACTTATAATTTATCTCCTCTGAAGAAGGGACCCTATGTTAGGCTGAATAATGACTCTTTAAATACATTTACATCTTAACCTCTAGAGCTGGAAATGTTTTCTTACTCAGCAAATGGGATTTTGTAGGTGATTGAATTAGTATTCTAACTCAATCCTTAAGTTAAAGGATGTTGAGGTGTAGAGATTGTCCAGGTGGGCTTAATGCAATGGAAATAGTTCTGATAAGAGTGGTCCAGGAAGAACCATAACCAGAGAAGAAGTGATGATTGAGGCAGTAGAATCATGTAATTTGAAGGAAGAAGGGGTCACACACCAAAGAATATAGATAGCCACTAGACTGAGGAAACAGATTTTCCCTTCAGAGCTTCCAGAAAGAATCAGTCCTGCCAATATCTTGACTTTAGGCCACTAAAGTGATATCAGACTTCTGAGCACCAGGAGTGTAAAAGAATAAATTTCTGTTGTTTCAAGATACCAAATTTGTGGTATTTTGTTACAGCAGCAATTGGAAAATAATAAGGACCTTCTCTCCAAGGTCTTCCTTCATTGGTCTTCTTCATCTTCCTCTCACCTCATGTGGAATTTATTTTATAACAGCTCTACTGATATGCAACTTACAGATTATAAAATTGAGCATTTAGGTGTGCAGTTCAATGAATTAGTAGGTTGACCAAGTTGTATGTCAAGCATTATAAACCAATTTTAGATTGTTCCTTCCCATCAACCCAATCCAATGTGCTTTTTCAGAGTTGTTTCCTCTAGATATTCCCTGTGCCCAACCTCAGCCCCAGAAAACCACGGATCTACTTTCTTTTCCCATGGATTTGCCTTTTCTGGACATTTCACACACATGGGGTCATACCATATGTGGGCTTTTATCACTTACCACAATGTTTTTAAGGTTCCTTCATGTCGTAGTCAATATCAGTACTTTGTTCCTTTTTTATTACTGAATATTATTCCCCTGAGTGGACGTTCCATATTTTGTTCATTAACTTAAAGGCTGATGGACATTTTGGTTGTCTCACATAATACCTTTAAAACCCATTTCTTCTTATAGTGTTTTATGGCCACTTCCTTATAGCATGTGACGTACTATACTCGTGAACAGGGAAAGACCTGATTCACTTTTCTGTGCTCCTAGCCTAAACCAGTATCCGGCAGACAGTAGGTGTGCCGTGAGCATCAGTTGCAATTGTGTATCGTTTACATAACTCAACCTGCCAGTTCTGGTAGAGCATCAGCCGTTGTGGTCCATCCCTCCAACCTCTGCAGAAGCAGCATTTTCATTTTCATCCCTGTATCTTTCAAGCCACTTTCCTTTTTTTGTGTGTGTTGAGCTTACTAAGGCAGGTTGTTGAAATTAGAGTTTCCTGAAAACCTCCTTTTACATTACAGTAGGGCAAAGGGAAACGTGCTTCATGAGTTAAAATCTAGATAAGGCTTTGGATAAAGAGCAGTTATTTGAATAAAAAATGTTCTGTATCTTTGTCATGCCCTTTAACCAGACCACATTAGAGACTTAAGTAAAGAATAATAAGAGTGACAATATAAACATTAATAGAAATCCCTTAATCTCAAAAGCTGTAAGCATTTAAAAAAAGAAAAAAATTTCAAAAAAATCTTGGTGAGGTAAAGTTGAATTCCTTTGGTGGTTTGCAATGTTTAGCTTTGAATCCCAATAATCAGTGAAGAATATTGGTGTATGATTCCTAGGAGCCTTCAGTGAATACGCCTTTTGAAAGATTTAGTTTCTTTCTCACAGCATTTTAGAAATCACTCATGCTGCTATGAAAATCGGATAATGGTCCACAATACACCCTGAAATGAAAAAGAATGCAAAGGGAAATAAAGCGAGAAAACCCACAACATACGGGCATTATCAATTCAGGCTCAATCAGGCTTTGCAGGTGGAATCAGTCTTAATTCAAAGGGCTCTCTCCTCAGAGATTGAGGCAAGTGATACTTTTCTTTGCAGCCTTTCAGAGCCTTTCATTCCACACAATTGTAGCATACAGCAAGTCTGAAAGCCGAGCTTTCGGAAATATGTAACAGGACATTGAAATGAGAAAAGGGAAAGAGGCAGAAAGACATTTTATTGAAAAGCATATTGTAGAGCTGAGTTTCAAATTGGACACTTGCCTTTGATGGGTCTGCTTTTAAAATAGGAAATTGATTTTCAGTTAACCAACTGTGAGAAAAACGCCCAGCTCCGCTCTTGCCCCTAATTCTGCAGGCAGTCCTTCCTCCCTAACTGACTTGCCTTGGAAAGGCATTTGAATACTTTGCAAACAGGCAGTGTAGGGTTTAGGCATGCTGTGTCCTGAGCGGTTCGGTCTAAATTTATCTTGCTGTACCCTCTGCTTCCCCAGGACTGGAGAACGAACACTTCCATAAAGGCAGAACTCAGTGCAGGGAAATCGTGTGTGCAGGCCAGGCGGCACTTTGAAATGTGACAACGAGTAATAAGTGAATTACATTCTAGTGTATAAAGTGTGACACATGTGAATTAATGACTGATACTAACTTGATTTACGTTAAATTGCTAGTGATTTGTCATTTTAAATTACCAATGGAAAAATTATTTTGGTTTATGATCCATTTCAAATGAGGAACTTTAAGCAGGCTTGATAGTGTTGTGGCATGGAAATAGCCAGGAGATGTTTGGTTGCTCTCATTCTGCCATGGTCAGCTATGTTCACAGGGACAGTACCTTCCTTTCCAGCATCCTCACCACCTTGCATAGTGCCTAACACATACTGGCCCTCAAGTAATATCTGTTGCTATTTTAGCTGCTATTTGATTTCACAGATTTTTGTTTGCAAATCAGTAAAAGTAAAATAAATTAAGACAATATTGGTTTCATGCACTTGAAAGAGCCATCTCACCCCAATCAGTAATCATAAAATATAGGGATGGGAGGTCAGCTCATTCAGTCAGCTTCCAATGACATTCAAACAAATGGTCATCTTGTTGCTGCTTGACCAGCAAAAGGTGCGGGAGACTCATCACTTCATGAGGAAGCCCACACTATATCTGCTTGGCTTACTTCCTGAAGACATCTCCCCTTATATGGAACTGAAATGTAACTGTCTAACCTAGACAACCATTCTTTCCTCTCGGGTGGTGTATGTAACAAGATGTTACGTACTCTCTTGTTAAAAGTTCCTTCTTAACAAAGGTTTGGGCTGCTTGGCAGAAGGCATCACTTACTAGAGGTCTAGATGGACTGAAGATGCCCAAAGTCATGATGTCTGCCTGGCTGCCAGCTGGGTGGAGAAACGAGGTTGGTAAGTCATAGAGTGTAGTCTTGTGATCTACCAGAATGGGATATGCAGCAGTAAATACACTGAGCAGAAAGGTATACCCAGGGCATGAGGAGTACTAGAAGCACAAGGCAAGTCAGCACAGCTCAAGCTTTGGGGGCATCCTGGTACACTGTATGAGGGAGTACCATTTTTCAGCTGGTGTTTATGTTCTTAACATGGTATGAAAATCAGGAAATCGACTACATTAAAGGTCAAGACCCTGAACAGACAGATACTATTGAAAGCTGTGGATGATAGAGATACCTTTTGTAGCACTGATTTCTATCTTTTAGACTTCTACATGTGAAAGACACTTGATATGTATATTCTGGATTGTTTCCCATAAACATTCTTTGGTGCGGAAGAAAAGATTGGAGTATCTATGGTTTCATGCAGCATTTCCCGTTTGATGTGATGAACCACACAGCAGTAAAGTTCTATTTCCTATCTCTTTCCTTGGAACTGCAAGCCCTTCAAACATCTGCTTCCCAGGCTACGGCAGGCAATGCTTTGATGATGGTTTCTCATTGCATCGCATGGATCACCATTCTTCCGGAATGAATTTTTTTCTCAGTTTCATCCCTGTCCACTATGCCAATGCTACATATCTTAGTATTTGTGATCTAGCGTATATTTGCCCTGGCGCTGATTTCTGCAGGGTCCAGCAGAAGTAAAGCCTGCTTGAGCATGGTAGGTAGGGTAATAATATAGATGTAATAATTTATAGTTTTAATTTGAACATTTCACCTAAAATGAAATATGGTATGCTTGTTTATGATATTGTTATGCTACAGAATCACATGCTTATGGTTTTGTAATAAAATATTTTGTAATAAAAAAGGAGCTTTATTTGTGCCCGACTTTGTATATTCATCAGGAGTGAGTAGGCCTTGTCGAGGGAAGAGACAATTCCCAAATCTCAGTGGTTTAACAGAAAATTGTTTGTGTCTTATTTACACCAATTTCATTATTGAGCCCAGATGACCCTCTGGAGCAATTGATCTCTATGAAGAGATTAATCAATTTGTGCACCTTCAATCTTACAGCTCTGCCATCTCAATGTGAAGTTTTCTCAAAAATCACTGAAGCAAGAAATGAAAGGACTGGATAATTCTACACTGGCAATCAAAGGCTATGTCTCAAGAGTGATTTGGAACTTCCTTTAGCTGCCCATGGTCTCAATTAGGCGCCTGCTTCACTCAAGTAGGGATTACCAGGGCCTGCGTGTTCAGGTTAGGATTTCTCAGAAGAGTGCTCAGACCTCTAGGCATGGAGCGCTGCTTATCTCCAAATGCTATATTGGGAGCTCAGAAAAGGGTTCTGCACAGCATGTAATCAGGTTTTGGAAAGGGAACACTAGCTGGCTTTCTCTGGTGTGACCGAGAGGCACAACGAGGCTGGCTATAGCAGCACCAAAGAAAGCTGACGGTTGGTGCCAATGGCCATCGACGGTGCATCACTTTCAGAAACAGTCAATGAACAAGTGGACAAGAATGTCCCAAATTTTTGCCTTCTTTTATCTTCCATTTTTCCTCTAATGATTTCTACTGGTAGAATGTAAAAGTCGGTCAGTTACTAGGGTGCCTCGTATACATAGTTTACAGAATTTTAATCTTAGTTTTTACAAAGGAGAGTCAAAAAAAGTAAAGATGAACATGAAAAAAAGAGCATAGGGGAGTAAACCAGCATGGTGTACCCTTTTGGTGCTCTGCAAATTCCTCAGGTATTTGCCTTTTCATGCAACAAAGTAAGAACTACTTCCTCTGCCTAAGAAGGTACGCCTGTCTGTGCCCAAATGGAGGTGTTTTCACTTTCTCTCTAAACAGAGTAGGAATAAAACCACAAAGGGAGGTCAGTGTCGCTTTTAATTCAGTTACAAAATTACTTGAATATTCTCTAACCTAAACATTAAATTATAAAAATAATTTTCACCAGCTGACTATTTTTATATGAATTAAGCAAAAAGCTAAAAAGGGGACGAGTACCTTGTATGTGCTGATCAATATGATGTGTTGTCCACAATATTTGTGACATGACAGTGAGTATATGTGTATAGTTGTTATAATCTCTATATTTGTATTATTTCTATAGCTAATCATGAGGCTCTAGTTTCTTTTTACCTTTTTGAACTGTACATTTCATATTACTTTTGTCTTTAGTCTCCGCTTGTCTTGGTTGTTTATCCGGTGGAACTGTCAAACTATTAGTCCTAAAGTGTCTATATCTTTCATAGATTTGTTTTCATTGGGCTGCTACAGTTTGCTACTAACATTTACCATTGAGACATGGGAATACTAAGAGAGTGCCTAGAGAATCACTGAGACTCTAGACACAGAGTCCCGTGATCACACAGATAATATAACCCAACATACCCTGCGTCATAAACAGACTGTCCCCCAGCCAGTGCAGTACTCCTATTTGTGCAGCGGCATGAGAAACCTGGAATCATAAGGTAGGAAGCTCACCTTTCAATTCAAAAGGATTGTTGTGTCACCTCCCAGCAGCCTTTTGTCATTAAGAACAAAGGGAGTCTAACCACCAGAACCAGACATTTACAGAAAAGAAAATAAAAATTTGCAAAGGAATTATTGTTGTGTGTTCCCCCCCACAGAGAAACAATTCTCCAATTTTTATTGCACACCGACCAGGAGTCCTGTAATTTAACTCAGTTTTGCAACTGTCTACGTGGGTATAGTGTCAGATTCCACAGGTTGACCTCCTCACTTCCCTTAACCTAGATGCCAATTGAAAGTCCAGGTTCTCACCTGTGCTTCTGATAGACTGGCTCTAGATGGGGGCGGGTTCCCATGACCCCCCCTTAGTGGTAAAGATGAACATATTTTTCTGTCTTAATTCTAGGAAAACAAATGAATGGAAAACGTTTTTTAGTGAACATGAAGTTTGTTCTGTTTGTGAGTAAAAAGTGACATTATATGAGTAAGCTATAAGCTTAAGGCCTGATTACATGATTTACCTTTGAATTAAATATGAAACAATCTCTTTTACCGTCTGAGGCTCTAGAGAAATGATAAGCTGGTAGTCTCAATTATTGGCTGCTGTGTTCCTTTACTGCTTACAAGTTTATTCACTACATTGAATTGTATTTGCAATTTTTATTCTGTTTTGCCCCTTTCAGGAGAAACCCCATGACTGAGGTTTAACTGAAGTGGCTTCAGGCTGTCCTAGGCAAACTTGAATTGACTTTGCACAGCTGGCTTCTGCAAGTCTTTGGATAATTAGCTATGAACAGCTAGTTCCTGGGGCTTGTGGTCCGTTGGGCTATTTTTAAAGGTACTCATGTATCAAAAGAAAACACTGCGGGGCATAGCCTGAATGTTGCCTTCCACCATTTTGGGTTTCCTCAGGCTTTTCAAATAAACTCCAAATCCATCTTCTACAGAAATACTCCCTAAAGAAACTTCCATTACCTATGGCATTTTGTGTTCCTTATATGTAACTAATTCAAGGTCTTTATAGATGTATATTCACTGAATATTTTTCTTGTTCATTGTCATTGTTGTGATGTTTATTCTGCTTTTCCTACCACTCCTAATTCTGAGTTCTTTATATATCAATTCTGTTCTTTACTCTTATGTGAGTTCTCAACTGCAGGATTTTGGCTGTTTAAAGGTGGTACTGAAGCAAAGACCATCAGCTGCAGAGTCAGTCATATTTACAATGTAGATCTTCATATATGTTATATTAGATGGCTAAATATTTGTCAAAAGAAATAAACCCTTAATTATGGACTGTCATATATTGGCATTTTGCATGTGGAAGGGTATACTTTTTGAAGAGCAGCACTCTTGAAATTTATCACAGCAGACTTATAGCTACCCACATATTTGATACACTTTAGTGTTGTCTATTATGTTTGAACTTTATATTTTCTTCTGATCCATTGTTCTTCTCCTTAGTGTTTCTTAGTAGTCACTCACCCAACATTTGTCAAATATACAGTGACACACATTGTTCTAAAGTTTCACTTAATTTTTAAAAGTATATTGATAGTTTTCAAATTCCTCTTACCTGATTTCCTGCCCTCTCAAAGCAGGCAAGCTACCTAGCAAAACCCACTTTGAGCACATTGGGAAGAAACTACACATTATCATGAGAGGTCCAGGAAAACATTATATCTGAAAAGGAAGAATGTCTGCTCTTTCTTGCTGACTGAATAGCACAAAAAATTCAAGTGGGAGACAGTTTTCTCCCTGAGTTTCTAGCTCATATCTTTGGGTATTTGCCAACAAAACACTGATAAACTTCTTGGGATGATCTCACCTAGACAGTCTCCCAGAAGCTTTGCCTTCCTCACATGATATGGATATAAATACTTGGCTAACATAGTCCAGTAAAGGTGTCAAGGGGAAGGTTAGAAGAGCAACTGAGGTTTCCACCTCATAGCACATGGCTGCCATTGCACCTGGGCTTGCAACCTTATTCCTTTCCCATCGTCAGAACTAATGTCAGGTGAACTGGAAATTAGATCAAAGGTTTTCTGATAATAGAGACTATAAGTCTATACTATGCATTTTCATATTGATTTTATTTAATTGAGCATTTGATCATAGGCAGCTAAGTTTTCTTTTGCTGCCTTGCAGTATCAATAAAACTACAAGCTGACTGAATACACCAAACTTGGTTTATATGTCTTTTAATATCTTCTTCTCTTTCCCATTTTATTTCTGAGCTATTATGAGTGATTTAAATTGTTAATAAAACTTTTTAAAGATGGAGTTTTAGGTCATTTTCTTTAGTCTATGAGTTCCTTAAGGGGAGATAGTTATGTTTTATTCATCTTTGTATCTCCAGAGCTTATGGGCCTGTAGAGAACCCTGGGTGCTCAACACACCCTCTTTGAGTAAAAGAGAATGTAATCAAGTGGATGGCTATAGGTAGATATGAATAAACAAATATGTCTGAGATTAGTATTATTGTGCATTATCAAAGCCAGTCATGACAATGTATGGTAGTGACAGTAACAAAGGACCTGGACTTTCAGGATTCTGCACTGAGAAACTTGGATCTTAGTGTCCTCTACGACCTGTTTTAAATAAAGTCAATTGATGATGGGTTGGGTTTCTTGTAGGTACGTGTTTATAATCCTGGCCTTGGTCTACTGGAGATAGAGAAGAGTAGAAAGTAATTAGGCTTTTGTCCTAAACACAGTAAAGATAGGCTAAATATAAGCTGAAAAAATACAGATATGTCCATGCATAAATTGAAATTGTGGGACAGGCCAGGAACTGTCTCTTCTATGCGTAGACACACAAACTTGGGCAGCCAGGATGAATTATGGGGAGTGCTGAGGGCTTTCTAATCATTATTGACTGCCATAACATTGAGCTACTGGCTTTGCTACTATTATTTGGATTTTCTGTTCTAAATCAGAGATTCCTTCACCATATAAGAGTGTCAGTGTTAAAGGGGAATGACTACCACTAAATTCCCCTGTCACCCTGCTGATAATGATAGGTTTCACTAATTTGTTATGCCATATTTTAAGATAATATTCTCATCTTTTCAAATACCTAGGATTCATTGTGATATACTATTACTCCTGGCCAGGTAGCCAGGATAATGAGACCAAAATATTGACAGTAGTTTTGGCTGTTTATGCATACCAGGAGGCATGCTCAGTCACCATAGAATTCGGAAAATCTACACTTTCCATTCTGACTTGCTAATGCCTGCCCACAGTATTCGTTGGAGGCCTGTAGAAAATTTTATGCCCATGGGCGGTATTATAAAATATCTTTGACAACCATTTTAGTATGTACCACCTATTTTAGGTTTTTCCTCATTTGTTTTTCTTCTATTTGTATGGTTGTAATCTCCAGCAAGCAGCACTGACCTCCCACATTATTTATTATTTCAATATAAGGGGCAATTACATATAATAAGCTGGATGACACCACTTGTTTGCTGGTGGAATTTGCTATGAATGCATTTGCTTCTTCTGGGAGTTGCTTTCTATTTCCTGCACCACCGCTCTGATGCTGTTTAGAGAGACCTATCTTTATTTTTCCCTCCTTATTTATTGCTTCATTGGTCCGAGGCAGGAAGAAAGCATATGAAAATCAGTATGCAGTGGCCTGTGAATAACTATCACAGGAGGCAGAGGGAGAGTTGCATACCAATTGAAAAACAAGTAGCCAACTAGGCACAAAGTCAGCTTTCCACAACATATTTATTTGTGGATGAAGAAATCCAGGTGAATTTGTCAGTTCCTTGAGAGATTTTGTGAGAAGCATCATTTGATGCTTTGGAAGATACAATTCATGTAGTATCTTGTTTCTCTACCAGGATGTATTCCATATAATTTGATTTTTCAGATGGCTGAAGGTCACTTCTTTGTTACAAAATCTTAAAATAATGTGCACTTTCTCCAAAAGATAATTTTCTAAATTATATTGGTGTTTACTATGCCTTCCTAAATGGAGTTTTTAGAGCATAATTGAACCTACCATGAAAATTTCAAAAACACAAATTTGAACCATGCTATACCCATAGGATAGACTCTAGGCTACCAGGGCTTGAAAAATTGGAATAAACAATTCAATATTCCCGGAGTCCTGTTCATGTAGCAGGATCTGTATATAAGGAGAGCTCTTTACAAAGCTGGATATATCAAGACTTAGAGATGTGCTGTTTAAGCCAGTCGCCTGCTTTAGGACACAGCTGTCCATCTTGCCATTCTATCTGTGCAAGAGTGCAAGCTCATTTATGTTCATCTCTCCCAAGTACTTATTTTGGTTCCCCTCCTGGTTTTCTTATGTCCCAGATTTGTACTTTGGCTTCCTTTGTCCATAGCTCCTTTAGATTTGGGTCAAATTTATGCCTGACCTTCCGGAATCACTTCCTGAATTAGACATGATAACCTCACCTTTCCCTCTCTAGTATACTTTAGATGAGATTACCCCAATTGCTTGTGATCAAGATATGATGGTTTACCATCCATTCCACTTTAATGTTGGCAACCTGATAGTTTTAAAGAGCTCATAGCTGCATTTTTTTCTAATTCAGTCGAATGTGCTACACTCTATTCTCCTTCTTTAGAACAATGAATATCACATTGGCCTCTCCCACTCTTAGCATCATAGAATGTCATACATGGGAGAGGTGGGGGAGTAATAGAAATGACAATCGAACACTCTTATTTTACTCACAGAAAATAGAACCCGGGGAACAGAAGTGGTTGATCCAGGTATATAATTAGAAATGGGGATTAGCTCTCAAGGCCCATCATTCACATTAATACTGTTCCCACATTGTGCCATTTTTAGAGCTTTTGTCCCCTAACTTCCGTATTCCTGATTCCTACTTTTATACCTCTCCACTGTGTCCTTTGTGACTTTCTTTCTGAGGCCTGCCATTTTTAGCCATAGTTGTCCTCCAAGAATCCAAAGAGATAGTTGTCATATACTTATGTATCTGAGAATTATTCACAAGCGAAGAATCTATTACGCAGACTTCGGTGTTAACAAATCCCTAATCTGATTTTCTGTGTTCACCCAATTTGTTGGTCCCCTTTTCTATATTAACCATTAGATCTCTTCTTCTAAAATGTCCTCATAACTTAAACACAGATTGTTTATGGGAGAACTCAGTTTTTATATGTCTAGGTTTTCTCAATGTTTGTCATTGCCATCTATGCTTTCAAAGTTCCTACATGTAGTACTACATATAGGAACATTTAACAAATGTCTAATAATAATAGTGAAAATGCTTTTTTATACTGAACTTTTTAATTGTAGCTATATAGGTGATTCTATAGAAAACAAAAACAATAAATCAGTTGATTAGTTGTGTGTGACTATTCTAGTGTTTAGCTCTATCCCTATTATGGCAGATTAATATTTTCTGGTTGAATTATTTTTTTCACAGTGTAGAGAAAGGTAGACTGAATTCCATGTAGCATTTTCCTGGCATTAAGTCCTATAAATAAATATAATACCAGTTGGCTAGACATACTTTCTATAGGTATCAATAAACATTTTTTGCTGAGCGATTTTCCCATTTTTTCCCATCATTTACAAGAAACTCCAAACCGTTGAACATATATATGATGACCCTCTCAGACTTCAGTGGAAAAGAGCTGGTTCAATTCCAGCTCTGTCCTACTGGGTGTAATCTCAGAAACTCCTTTAATGCCTCTGTGACTTCTTTTTCTTATTTAAAAAAACATAGACAATACTAGTACCTAATGCATTGTGGGAATTAATTGAGAAGATGCACACAAAGTCCTTGGCGCAGTCCATGTTTTCAGAATGAGAAATGGCGGCTTTTTATTCCCTTTAATACTTTTCTAAGAAACATGTCGCAGAGAGCAAGAAATAATAGGTGTTGATTGAATCTGATGTCACAAAATATGACAGAATGTGCAAAGCACTATGGGAAGAACAAAAAAAATAACCTGCATGCTATCTTTAAGGAACCAAAAGCAAAAGAATGTCAGCATTTTCCTAATGCTTTCTTTTTTTGATGGACCCCAGAAACACTTGTTGGTTATTATTTTGGTTTCAGATTCTCAGTAGGACGATATTACTTTTCTTCATTAACTTACCACTTTCTCCTTCCCATTTCTCCTCCAATTCATGGCCACTTGGCACTGTCACAAAATTGCTTTTCATAGACATTGTTTAATTTAATTTTAGTTTATGACCACAGATTGCACACCTTTCCCTTGGGCAGAAGTCTTGCCTTCGTGTCTATTACTGGAAAGTCAGAAGAGAACGTGGACATGACAGATGACGTGTCCTCGCTTCTTTTTTTAAAATTTATTTTTATTGTTTGTGCTACTACAGTTGTTCCCGCTTTTTCTCCCTTTCCCCACCTCCACCCAGCCTCACCCTTTCCTCTCTCTAAGTCAGCCCCCCTGTTGTTGTTGTCCGTGTCCGCGGGTTGCGCACAAATGTCCTTTGGTTAATGCCTTCCCCATCTTTCATCCCGTCCCCTGCTCCTTTCCTTCAGCTGTCAGTCTATTTCACATACCTAAGCTCCCGTCACTATTTTGTTCATTAGTTTATTGTGATCATTAAACTGCACATACAAGTGAGATCATGTGGTATTGTTCTTTCACTGACTGGTTCAACTCACATGTCATCCCCGCTAATGATAAAACAACTCCAATGTCCTTACTTTTCATGGTAAATCCCGTCTCCTACTAGTAGTTAATAAATGGACAGCCCTTTTACTGAAACTAGGACAGTCACATGCTCAATAATGCATTTCCTGTGGCGCTAAACATCAGTTTGAAAACAGAAAACAGTTAAGCACTTTTCCAATCATTTATTAAAATAAAGTAGCTTCCTGGGGCTACAGGAACCTGGGGACCCATCGCCACCTTCTATTTATTTTTAGCTGCTGTCATTTGCACATGGAAAAGGCCCTCGTGGGCAGTTCCATCCTGCCGGCATTTCCACCAGGTAATTTACCTTCAGCTCCACACTTTCTGCAGAAGCTTTCAGTTACTTTCGACATAAACAATAGGTGCCTTTGCTTCAGTGAATTTTTGCTTGAGCTTAATGACCTGCTCTGACCAGATGCAATTTCCTCACTCCTGTAAATAATAAAATGTTATTACTAATACCCCTTTGCTTAACAACTGCTTATCAATGCGCAGTTTACTTTAGCTTTGTGGTAATTCTGTGAATTGTCTTCTCTGATGTATTCTTTTTCAGTGGATGACACCCACATCTGGAGGTTTTGACTGAAGTCAGAACAGCATTGTGGATGGGCTCAAGGGATAATCTCATTACTCATATTATAAATGAGATTTACCTGTGCTGTTGTGTGGGGCAATAGCTTAATTCCATTGCTCGTAGTATTCTTTTTTGTCATTTATTCAAATAATGCTGATGGACATTTGAACTCTGTGGGATTTATCTATTTTATAAAATGTCCTTTGAATATTTTTGTACCTGCTTTCTGGTAAATATGTGCTTACATTTCAGTTCAGTATATGATGAGGAATAAAAGAGAGTGGCGTGTGTTCAACCTCAGTGGATACCATCAAACTTTTCCAGAGTTGTAGTGGCAATTTATTCTTACATTAGCAATGCATAAAATTTTCTTAGGTCCACATGATTAGCTACACTTAGTGTTATTAGTCATGTTTATTTTAACTATTCCAATGCAGTATTTTATTTGCAGTTTTACTTTGCAAATAACTACCTGGTAGCTAACAAGTTAAGTTCTTTTTGATATATTTATTGATATATCTTTTGATATGTCTTTTTGATCTATTTATTTATATATTTATTAATTGCATGTTTGAGTTTCTTACCTATATTGAGAATTACATTACCAGTGTTCTTTTGTATGTATAAGAATTTGTTATATATTCTTTATACAAGCCCTATTTGAATTTATGATTGCATATCATCTGAGGCTTGCTCTTTGACTTTCTTAATGCTAATTTTTGATATATGGAGGTAAACTAATTCATCCATCTTTTCATTTATGTTAGTTTTTTTGTGATGCATTTCAAAAATATTTCCCACCTCAAGACTATAAGGGAACTCTGCTATCTTCTAGAGTTTTATTGTTATATTTGTTCACATTTAGATTTATAATTGTTTGGAATCGATTTTTGTAATTATCTAGAGGGAGGGATAGAATGACATTTTTTTCGATATGGACTTTCCAATTAACCAATACCATATACCATTTACTATAGAACAGTCCTTTGCCCACAGCTGTAAAGTGATTTTTTACATGCGTCAACTGCTTACATGGGGAGGAACTATTTCTTGTTATACAAAGTGGGGTAAAGTAGCTTTACTTTTATGACTATGTGAAACACAGGGTTTATTCTTGTATTATTATTATTGATTAATTATTGGATTTTTTCCATATGAACAACTCTAAATCTATTTCTGCCCCATCTTGTATGTCTGTCCTTACCTCAACACCACACTGTTTTATTTATTTTTATTAGTTTAATTAAATTTATTGAGGTTCAATGTATTAGTTCAAAACCATACAGGTCTCAAGTGTACAATTCTGTTATACATGATCTGTATATTACATTTTATATCCACCACCCAAAGGTTCACCTTCTTCCATCACCAAATAACACACTGTGTTAACTAGTAACCTTCACAAGTTTTGTTATCCAGTAAATGTCTCCTAGCACACCATTCTTTTTAGAGATTGTCTTAGTATTTTTGCCTCTTCGCATTTTCAAATAAAGATATTTAAGTTTGTATATTATGAAACATTCAAGCACATACAAAGTTTAATAGTAGAACAATGAACTCTCACATGAGAATTATCCTGTTTTAGCAGTTAGGAACCTACGGTCATTCTTGTTCGATTTACCCTCCATCTGTCCTCCACCACCACCAAGTTATTTGGAAGTGAATTCCATCTGTAAACATTTCCATATGTATGTGTAAGGGAAAACGAATCTTTTTTAACATACACTGTGAGAGTATATTATACCTAAAAATGCATTTAATATCATCGAACCTTACTAAATGTTCAAATTTACCTGATTTTTATCATATTTAAAAATTTAGTACTTTTGAATTACAGTCTAATAATATTGACCTATTGCAACTGATTGGCATATCTCTAAATTATTTTTATGTGAGAGGGTCCCCTACCATCAACTTTTTCCTTGCAATTTATTTATTGAAGAAATCATGTTATTTTTTTCCCTTAGAGTTTTCTACCATCTGTTTTTTTCAAGATTTTACTTATTTATTTTTAGAGAAGGGGGAAGGGAGGGAGAAATAGAAGGAGAGAAACATCCATCAGTTGCTTCTTTCACGCACCCCAGCTGGGGACCTGGCCCAAAACCCAGGCCTGTGGCTTGACCAGGAATCCAATCTACAACCTTTCACTTTCCAGGACAACACCCAGCCAACCAAGCCATACGAGTCTGGGCTTTTCACTGTGTATTTTTGAAAATTAATTAAAAAATAATTTTAAACCAAAAAAGAAAGTCACAAAAGTAATATAAAAAATTTCCTTATACTCTTTACTTAGAATTCACAAATAGAAACATTTATCACAATGGCCTTCTTATTTCTTCATTCTTTCTTTGTTTCTCTCTCTCTTTGTACATTTTTTCTTAAACTTTTGAGAGTAATTGTAGACATGATTCCTTGTACCTCAAAATATGTCAGCATGTACTTCCACACAGCACAGAATGATGATCACATTTGGGAAATTATCATTGGTATAGTGCTGTTTTCTAGTTGACATACCTTCCTCCCGGTTCACCAAGTGCCTCAATAATATTTTATCTGTACTGAAATCTAATCCAGAAGGATACATTGAATTTAGTTGTCATGTCTCTTTAGTCTCTTATAATCTGAAACAAATCCTTAGATTTTCTTTGTCTTTCATGCTTGTACTTTTGAAGAGAACTAATCAGCATCAAGAACTATGAAATGTCTGAAGCTTTATATCACACTTGCAAGCTAATAAGCTAACTTGCCAGTTTTCTGGATGAGGACAGAAGACCCAGGTTTCCTGGATCAGAGACAAAAGACTGTGTTAGAGCACAGGTGGCATTGGGAGCCTTGGGTTGTGTCAGCCTCTCATGCTCCCAGCTCATGGGGGAGTGCCCATCGACGGTGGGCTTGTGTAACAGCTGGGAAAAGTCAAGTTCAGAGAATCAAAATATTTTTAAATGAACTACTAGCAAAACTGCCCTTCGTACCAGAGGAAGACATAATGCTATGTTGAACAGTAAAATCCCTCCTCTTTAATCTTGAGTGACACATTGCTTCTAACCTCCAATGTATTTTATACAAACATCCCTGAAGAGATGTACCCATAAATAACAGTCCACAACAAAGGACAGTTTGGGCTTTGTCTGAAAAATGTACAGACATGCAAGACACATGGGAATTTGTCTTTCCAAAATGTCCATTCCTCCTTTTCTGACTGTGCCTACATCCAGCAAATGTTTTTGTGAGTGTACTACTCTGTCAGCCACTGTAATTATAAGGTGGCCAACAGAGATTGGCAACAAATCCTTTCAATTTGTCTCATACAGTGTTTAATTAAGGTTACCGTTAACAGGGTTCCAAGCATCAGAGTGAAGCCAATCAGCAGTACTGACCTCGGCCATGACACTGGGATCAGGGACTGACCCAGACAACTGAACAAATTCCCCAAACTGTCAGTCTACCTTATAAACTGAGCTATCATTTTTATTAAATTTTTGTGTTGACTTTTCCACTTGGTCTAAGACATGAAACGAGATACAATAGGATGTATTAGGGATCACACAGGCTGTGCCTTAACCTACGCAGAGCAAGTCCAGCTCCATTCAGTCTGTCCTCCATAACAATGGTGACCTGTGAGTTTAGCGGACCTGAGTGACTTTCAGGACTCAGGTGTTTCTTTAAGAACGGATTTTGTCTCATCTTTCCTAATGGAATGACTCACACTGTAGGAAAAATTGATCAAAGAGTGCCCATAAATAAAATTTTTATTTAAACTTAGGTGTAAAGTGGGCTTTTGAAAATGAATTTGTTGACAGTTATTCCATCAATCTTTGTACATGAACATAATTTTGCTTCTGTTTCACATGAAAATTACACATTTGCATAATCAATAGCATCACCTGTATGTAGTTAACCTGGGAAAGTTGTGTTTCTATTTTGTTTTTTTCTAGCTCTTCTCACACTTGGGTTTAATCAGTGAGACAGCTCTCACAATAATGTTGAGTAAATTAAAAACACAAAGCATTCCAAACACACCTACTGATGTCTTGCTTTCTCCTTTTGAAAGGGGAGTGAGCTCATAGTTGCCCGGAGACAGCTCGGGGAAGCCTAGAGACAAACTAAGTGTAAAAGATACTTTATTACTGTGCTTGGGGGCTGAATTAAAAAAAGAAATATCAAATATAATTATCAAAGCAGAAAATAAATGAGCATAAGTCCTAGGTATCTTAAGAAAAACTTTGAGATGATACATAACATAAACACACTTTATTTAACACAAACTCTTACTTACTTTTTACCCCTCCCCCCGAAATTTTCAGTTTTCTAGCTTTTAAAAAAGCTACTTGTTAAAAATTATTCAGAATCATACAAAAATATCTAAAAAGTTTGACAGGCTCTCACAGTATAAATTATGTGTTATCTAGGCAACATATACAGAAATGATGGCTTTAGAAAAAAACTACTTTAACAGAATGTAACTAAATCCTAATTTTACATCATTTCCTAGGACTGCTATAACATTTGTCTGCATTAATAAGGCAATTCTTTGTCTTATGAATAAAGCCATAAACACGGAATCAACTTTAAAAAAATTATACATTTTACTGATTCTTTCAAACTCATTATTTGCAGATATTTTAAATCAAGGTGAACAAACATTACTACCCTTCAGATCTACAATTTAAAAATGTTGACTATCTTGTTTTCACTTACTGCCACAAAGAACCAATTTTGCTTTACCACTATTATACCATTTTCCTCAATATAATATCTATTGTATTTCCTTTTTAAAAGATTTTATGTACTCATTTTTAGAGAGGGTAAGGGAGGAGAGAAGCATCATTGTGTGGTTGCCTCTTGCGCGCCCCCTACTGGAGACCTGACCGACAACACAGGCATGTGCCCTGACAGTAATGAATGGACTGGTGACCCTTTGATTGCAGGCTGCCACTCAATCCACTGAGCCACACTAGCGAGGGCTGTATTTTTATTCATATATTCTTTGCAACCGTTGTGAGGAGATCACACTTCTATTCAAACACAGCTACAATTTTTAACCAGAGTAATTGACTTGTTTCTCCATAGCTCAGAAGGGGCTTGAGGCAGGTAAATGACCACTCTCGTTTGTACTAAGCACTGATCATAGCAACAGAGACAGGGGCAGGACAACTTGTGACTCACGAGCATGCACTATATATTTCTATTCAGTTGCACACGTTTGTTTTATATTTCTTAAAGTAGTAAATATGAACAGGTGTCCCAATATGACCCAGTAATGTCCATCAGCCCTTCACAACCCTGCCTATAGCCACTTTATTATGCATAAAAACAGGAAGCAAAGGTGTACGTGTGTTAAAGCTATGCCAGCAACCCAGTGCTTCTGTCACAGTATGATGGACATTTTTACTGAGGCAGTGCGTGGGGACTGAGTAAATCATTATAATCCTTAGCATTATAAGAATTAATTCACTTGCATCAGCCATAGATTATCATTTAAATATTGAAAATAAAATCGTTAAACTTATATTTTAAAACACATATTTGAGACAATGCGAAGTAATTTGAATAGTAAAATAATGAACTGTATTTAGTTAGCACAAATTAAATTTTAATCATAAAATAAGCACAAATCTTGAAAAAATATTATTCATGTTTCAACCTGACATATATGTTTTAAAAGCAATATTTGTTCAAAAATTTACCTCAACTAGAAATGTTACATAAGTTTTCACCCAGATTTTATATACGACTTAAAAAACACTTTTTTAGTTTTTCCTAAAATACTGAAAAGTTTTTCATTCCCACTGTTCTGCTAACTTGATAAATCGACTGTATTCCATTGCTTCCCAACTAGGGCTAAAAGAAAATCAACAGTGTAATTAAAGAAAAACGATAAAACCAACAAATAAATTCAATGGCTAGTTCTTAAAACCAATTAAAGCAATCTAGTATATAAAGTATTTACTAATTTATTCAAGAAACTACTCTCAGGAAACACTCACACACACACACAATGACAGGTGGTTTCACAAGTGAATTCTACCAAGCTTTAAGAAAGACAACCCTAATGCTCTTTGCCTTTTTAAAGAAAATAACTTCATTAAAGTAAAATAGATATACAGGGAACTGTGTATATTTTAAGCCTGCAAGGTGGTCTGGCCTATTTGAGACCCACAAGGGTCCAGGATGAGGCTATAAGTAACTACCAATCAGCGAGCGGGGCATGTCCACTGACCAATCGGAAAGGGAACCAGCAACACTAGAACAGGGTCCCCGGCTCCACTCCTCCCCAGGGACTGCTATCTTAGTTCCTGAATATGGGGAGGTGGGGCGTCCCAGGCAGACCTTAGAGAGAGGAGTCCTTTTACCATTGGTCCTAACACCCAGAGCAGGAGGAGGTCAGGGAAGCTGTTGTTTACTAATTATTATTGATGTATTTTAATATTTTATTAACTGGTTTGACCAGCTTTATTCTATCTGACATACTGTCAATTTCAGGGTTGAAACATTTCAAAAATTAACAAAATACTGGTTCCCATTTTTTTTGTGTGTATTGGGTTGACCTGAGCTTGTTTAAAAACACTTATTGGCAGCCCAGACTTTAATATTCTGGGTGGGAGATAGGGCCCAGCGACCGGCACTTCGAACAAATCCCTTAGATAATTTCGGTGCATCTTGTCCATGACTTAAAACCTGAGAATCCCAAGCATGAACAATGAAGCTCTTTATTTGGTAAAAATATATTGTAGTGACATGCATTGTATTTTTATTCAATTTAATTCAGTAGTTGGTGAATGTGAAATAATTTAAATCAGTTGAAAAATAAATGTATGTGCCTTTCTTGTAAAATTCCTTACCAGTATGAAGCAATCATTTAGTACTATAACAGAGTATTTTCCATTATATAGAACCCAAGGAAATGGTCTGTTTCTCATTTTTGCCTCTCAGCTTCTGCTTTAACATGTAATGGTCTACTTGCTACTTTCACATGAGAGAATAAGAAAGGCTGCTGACTATCCTAATGTTTGAAATGGGCTATACACAAAAAACTTTAATTTCGGAGAAGCGTTTCTGAGACTGTGAATCTAACACTGTCTTGAGCCTTTCAGTAAATCATCGCTTTGAGTCTCTCCTCACCCACCTTCCCTAATGTTCCTGGATAGTGTTCTAACATGATAGGTTGCATTTAGAAATACTTTCTTCTTTTCAAAGAATTTTGTGCATGGTATTTCTTGTAGGGGACCGGTTTGTCTTGGCCTGGCAAATGTGACTCAGCTCTGTATGGAAAACCTACATATGCAAAGTGGTGGGCAGGAGCCAGATCTTCAAACCGAGTTTTCCCATTGGAATCAGGCCTAGAAAATGCATACAGACTGTTATGGCTTGCTCTTGCTAAAACTCCATCACCCTGGTCTAAAACAACAAATGTGTATTGTCTATCTTCAAGGTAACTTCCAAAGCCTGTATGAGTTCTCCCAAGGACAGAGCTAATGAGCTCATCATCATTCCCCTTTGCATGTTAGTTTTATTTCCTAGATTGTACCTAGAATGTAGACAATAATATTCTATGTGATACATAATAAATCTTTCTATGATGTAAGACCCCAGGAAAACAATAAAAGCCCGTCTAGGCAAGGGTCGGGGCGCTCCCCTCTTGAGGGAGTGGCCAAGGCACCATGGGCACTCTCCCCTTGAGAGAGTAGTCGTGCCTGTTCCCTTTTTCCACACAGGGTTGTTGTCGCCTGTGCATTGATTCTCATTGTAAACCACAACAGGTGGACTCTGCTGGACAGGGTCTGCAACATCTGGCATTTGAACAGGGATGCAACACTTTCTAGTGCTTCACCCTTCACTAATCTTTTCAAGACTTTCTCAGAATTCAGCTGGGGAAATAACCACATCAGCATAAAAGTGGATATTTGGAAGAAAAAAACAACAGACAAGTCAATCTCATCTCTCCCATCTAAATGAGAATCTCAGGAGCTGGACCCTGTGAACACGGTCCTGTGAATAGGGTTGAGCAAACAGCACAGGTAAATGTCAAGTATGGGGATGTTTGAGGCATTGCTTCTAGCCCTCCTACTTAGCTTATCTCTTCTGAAATCCCTGTGGCCAGGTCTTGTCCAATCCCATGCTAATCTCTCACTCTTCCACTGTCCTAATCACAAAACACTTTTTTTGACTACTGTGAATAGAATGACATTGCTTTTCCAATTTGTATATTGTAAAGGTGAAATAAGAGATGCTTAGAAAATAAAAACTCACCCTCCCTTCAAGCCCCAACTCATTCTTTATGAAGCAAGTATAACATGAATGGTAGGTTTTCATGATTGTTGAAAAGGCCCACTTATTATTTTCTTTAAATTTAACTTAACACTCCTATCTAAAGCAGTTCTCTGACCTCAGCCTCATTTGCTGGGTCTTCTGTACCTAATCACAGGCATTCTTTATGATTCTGCCACACCTTGGGAGCTCAGGAAATGGAGGAGAAATTATTATTTTTCCAGAGGCTTTTCCCCCATGGTCTTCCTCTTATCATCGTTTCCTTCCGCTCTCCATGTTCTGAAGTCAGGTTTGATGCTCGGAATAAAATCTCTTTGTTTCCTTTGAGGACAATGGCCCCTATTCTTTTTCCCCATCACCAGGGCTGCCTTACTTGGTTTTGACCTTTAACTTTGGCTCCATGCATCACTTGACTCCCATCTGCAGTCTTTTCTTTTTCTCACTAGTTATCTAACTCCTGCAGAAGGTAGCTTATAGTTTATGAAATCCACCTCCCTATCAATCTTTATCATTTTTATCTTTTTAATATGAAATCCTCTGAAATATTATTTTGAAATTCTATTGGGCCACATACCAATCTTGTGTTTTTCAGTTTTGCTTTTGTTCTCTTGCCTCGCTTTCTAATTCCCCTAGCTTGCTGGTATCTTGCTTGCCCTGAGCACATTCTACAAAGGAATCAATCGCTTTATGATTAAAGTCGAAATGGTTTCAGATCTCTCCAGAAATATTCTAAATATATGTGTTTCATCTCACTGCAAGATCTGGTATTTTCCTCACATGCACAGCTACTTATTTCAAGGTCTGGGTGATTTATTGATGTGCACGCCTGTTATTTTCCCTCCCTGCCTATGTTTCCTGTTTGCATTGTCTGAGCGCTGAGTGCCTGTCTGTAACAGAGAAACACACTCCCGACCTGAGAGAGGAGGTGGCAGCGTCCATCAGGCTGAGGATGGGTTACTCCTGAGTATGCCCTGCGCCGAACAACAGATTTGGAAGGAAACAACCACCAGGAATTATTATAATAAAATAAAATATCCGCATGTTGTTCTAAGGCATGTGATGATAACAGCTGAATGCTGAGTCTTTTAAAAGTCCACATAAGTTTGGTGTTGCAGTTCTTATATGAGGCAGAGATGTCTGCCTGCGGGTCTGTGGATAAACTTAACTTCCCAGTAAACCATTCCTAAGCACCTCTTTGACATGCAGCAAATTGTTTTTAAAAAAATTACTGTATCCTACTCTGTGAAAAGCAAGAAAAGTCTGAAAACTAATACTTCAGAGCTGCCACAAACAACAAAATGATAACACTTTCATACGATCAGTGAACAAAATTATCTGTGATATGGTTTTCATGCCCCTTTAACGAGCAACATCTAAATAGTCTCCAGGTAAACTGACAAGTTCTGAAATAGATTTTTCCATTGGTGGATGGGAGTGGGAGTGGGATGAATAGTCACTTGCTTGCTTTCCTGTTCACATTAAGAATATTTCTAATCATGTGGTGTAGGGCTTATGACATAATATCCTTTCTCTTTTTCTTATCTAAAACTTACCCAACTCTACTCTTAAAGGGCAGTGTAAGAAATATTGGAAAGATTTTAATTCCCAGACTGTATTGCCTTTTACGTTTATTTTGAAGGATGAAGAGATCTCAGTTAGGCAGTATCTGGAGACTTTTGGAAGATCCCTCAAGCAGAACAGTGTTTAATATATGATACCTCTTACACACTAGGTATGTGTTAGTGGCATAAAAAAATATTACCTTTGAGAGGTCACCTTAGCTGACTGCCCACTCGTAAAACTTTCCAATTGGGTAGCAGCATTTCAGGATGTCTGGAACTTAGAAACTGCTTCCCCACTGTAAAGGGCGGGTTTTGAATATTTAGTGCCAAACCCCCAAGAATAAGAATAGAGCACAGGATGGAGTATGTAAGGAAAGAGCAGCGGATGGACACAGAGGCAATTGGCTCCTCGAATCTGAGTCTCACTGCCTCCTCATCTCCAGCCTGTAAATTCTGTTGATGTGGCCTCCACATCCTCTATGTGCCTCCTTTCTGTGTGTCCACAGCCACCACCCACATTAAATTCTGCCCCTGTGTTTTGCTTACACTGCTTCCCAGTTCCTCATAATAAAACCCTGCTCTGACCGTGGCCCTCCATCCTGTGGAAGCTCTGTGTGTCTCCCCTTTATTTCCAATCTGAACCTGAACCTCAGTTGATTCTCCCTGCCTTGTTCTTCTTAAACTTTCTATCTTTCAATGAGGCTAAATGACTCCATGTGACCGGTAGACTCATGGCATAGGCCGCCTATGGACTTGACCAGTTCTGCAATGATTAATAGTAACCCTTCAACCCTAAAAGTGACCCAAATTTGGACAATAAATTTTATTGCTGCAGTAAGTGTCCTCTGTACATAATTATGCATTCTCCATAAACTGTCTTCTAGAAGTAGTCTCTTTCTCATCTAAACATGCTCATCTATTTAGCCATGCCTTTTCTCATGAAATCCTTTTTCATTCCTTTATTTTTCCTTTGTCGTTCTCACCTTTCTTTCTAATTATCATAGGGGAAGGTGAAAGTACTTTAGTTTTTATGGACTGAATGTCTGTGTTCCCCCTAACATTCATATGTTGAAATTCTAACCCTCAGTGTGACTATTTTTGAAGATAGAGCCCTTATGGAAGTAACGAAGGCATACTTAATTACTAGAAGAATCGGGCCCTGAGCCAATAAGATTAGTGTCATTATAAGAAGAGACACTAGAGCTCGCTCTTGCTCACTCTTGCTCTCACTCTCCCTGATGTGAGGACACAGCAAGAAAGAGGAAAGCCAGGAAGAAGACTGTCACAAGAACCTGACACTGCTGGTCCCCTGATCTTGGACTTCAGCCTCCAGAACTGTGAGAAAGTAAATAAATGCTGTTTAAGCCCCCCGGTCTGTATTTTGCGATGGCAGCCTGAGTTGACTGATGCAGTAAGTAGTCTAGATGAAGTCTTTGTGGGCAAGCATTTGTTTTTTATAAGCATGTTTGCATACTTAAAATATCAAGGTCAATAGCCTGCACATAGTAGGTTCGCTACACACACGCAGAAAAATACATGCGCAACATTTATATTGGTCAAATTAGAAGATTTTTAGTTAGCCTTAGTAAAACCACTCTATTTTAACAATCTGCCTACATCGATTGTCTTTGACCAATTTATTTGCTGTCCTGATACAGAGAGGTCTTTTTTCTAAGGTAGTAATAGCAAAGAATTATAGCCTTATGTGAGATGTGACCCAAAAGAATGAATGGGTTGATTACATTTTCTGAAGGTGGAAATGTTAATAATGTATATTTCTGAGTCAGTTACATGTATAAAAGAGAAACATTTATTTTTTCCTAAAGATTACCATTTTTTTCTTTAAATTTGTGAGCCTCCAAAGAAGGACACCATGAAAGATTAGGTCTGCCTCATCCATTCATTAAATCCCTAACATTTGTTGTTGTTATTGTTGTTATTTTAGGTGTATGTAAAGGCAACTTAGCTTGGAAAGTTCAAATTGGAGTTAGAGCTTTTACAGTCTCTAAATGGCTTATCCTTTGCCTGTTGCTAAACTGTTATGGACATTCCATCAAGGTCTTATGGCCCTGGTAACCACCAAAGAAGTAAGAGCTGCCTTAGACATCAATGAACACTTCTGGCACATCCTGGAGATGTCAACAGTTCAGTAAAAATACTTAGAGACATTCTATGTCCCAGTAACTAAGCATTTAATTTCCTAGACTCCCCATCAAATTCTGTCCTCACAGTGGTTCCTTCGATTCATGGTTTCTGTTTTCATGATAGGAAATATCGAATACAAGCTTTTGTTTGTTTATGCGTATACCTCAACTTTTGAACTTGTACTCCGATATTATGACTTGCCTGTTAATAGACAATAAAAGATAAAATTGTAATAACATTTTAATATATCCCTGCCATGAATTACTAACTAGCTATAGATTAGTGCAACATGAACATACTGCAAGCTAGAGATTACAGTCATTGAACATTCTTTGATGGTTTGGGAGTGACTTGGATGGCAATATATAGGGTCTCCAGGTCATTGTTTGGGGCATATTTCTTTCTGTGCTATAAACATGCAGCTATATTTTTCCTTTCAATATGCAATTTTTCATAATTCAGCGTATAGTACTTTACAGACATTAATCAGGATTATGCTAAAACGGCAGCACTTTCAAATGTCTTTCTCTCACTAGTGCCTAATATGTTATCTAATTGATGAGGAGAGGGAAACTAGTTTCAGTAGAATAAGAACATTTTCCCCAAGTAATTCTATCTAAATCTGGCATAATATGAACTATACATCTTGAAGATTACTGCAAAAGACTATAGTAACCTTTTCTTTAAAACGCTCTTGCATTTTTATGTGCCTTCCTACTGCCAGTTCCTTTGGACCCGATTCCAAATGTCAAAACACTTCTTGTGTTTCTATCTTGGACTTAAAGTGTTTCTTAGAGAAATTTTTTTATAGATTCTAAAAGTTTTGTTTAAGTTGGTGAAAAAAAAAAACCAGACTGTGATTTTAATTGAAATGTAAAGACCTTAAGTTTACTGACACAAATTCTCTTTTTACAAATGAGTCAGAATGTCAAATCTGTGGTTAAGATGATGTTATATTCAATTGTGTAAATTGTAACACATTGTGTTTATCCCAGGCATAGTTATGCTAGTAATTAAAATTGTATGACTACATTAGAAAACACGTGAGGAGTTTTTTTAGTACACTCTGTGACTTGGGATAAAATGTTCCGACTTCCCCAAGAATTATTAAAAGACTCATGTGAACATGAACAAAGGAAACGTTAGTGATATTTGAAATTATTCTGCCCAGGAAAAAGACGAAACCTCTTTAAAACAATGGATCAGCCACTCATGAGTGGAGAGCTTGGGTATGACTGCTCCAGCCATAGCAAACAGAAAAGCAAATTTCCTGCATTTACAATCACTGTCGCAGAGCCTCTGAAGTGAGAAGATGAGACACTTTTAAGGTTGCTAAAAGAATCATTCCCCCACCCATAACAACTGGAACATTCTATCAGGATAAAAATAAAAACTCCAGCTTTATTTTCCTAAGGTAAAATATCTTATTTATTTTATTCAAGATAAAAAACATTAGAGTTTTCTTGGATCAATGATAGTATGGTATCCTGACTGATTATTTTGTAATACCTTAAAGGCAACACGTAAAACAGTGATTATATTTTCAATTTATGACAAGTAATTTTTCTCTGCAATAAAAATTGCAACTGGTGAATATTTCGTTAAGATATTTAGATCAATTTATTTCTCAGCCTTGGTAGCAAGAGAAAAGCTACTCTAATGTGAGCAATTTAATTTAACCTGTTTTAACAAACCGTGCCTAACATTGAAATAATAGCCCCTGAGATTCCTTTCTCTCAGTTCTACAGAGAGCATTTTATTTTGCCAGGCAGTGGTGAGCCTGAAACAATATTCTCCGGGCCATCCTTCTTTGTTTTTTATAGATGTCTGTTCCCATAGGCTAATTAAGAAAATGCACTTGCAGCTAAACAATCACCATAGATTACAAATTAATTACTGAGAAGCTTCTAGAAAGAGAAAATATGGAGTTAAAGTGCCAGAAACACTCTCTTCAAATTTCCTATTGAGATGTCCATGAAATCATGTTTAAAAAAAGAGAAAAAAAAGCTTCGACATACGCAATTAATGAAAATAATTCAGTGTATGTTGGAAACTGTTAGAATTGATTGCAAGTTTATAGAGCAATGGCCCAGAATAAAGAGACAAGACTTATTATAAGAAATATTAACACTACCTGAAAGAACATTTGATTGGAACTCAATTAAAAACAAAACAGAATAACAATAACACAAAATAAGAAAAAAAACAAGAATATGGTAAATGGCATCTCTTGAACTTGATATTGGAGGGACTTCACAGTTAGCCTTCAAATCCAATTTCAAATGCAATTAGAGACTTTCAATGTCTCTACTTTTTAGCAGAGAAGCACATGTGTTCAAAGGTTGAAGTGACATGCCCTAACTGGTATGGCTCAGTGGGTTGGGCATCAATCCTGCAAATTGAAAGGTGGCCTTCCCAGGTTTCATTCCCAGACAGGGTACATGCCTGGGTTGCTAGCCAGGTCCCCACTAAGGGGCATGCGAGAGGCACCCGATCGATGTTTCTCTTGCACATCAATGTTTCTCTTCCTCTCTTTGTCCCTCCCTCTCTCTTCCCTAGAAATAAATAAATAAACTCTTTTTAAAAAAGAGTTGAAGTGACATATTCTGAGGCATTCTGTTTTTGATGTTTTTGCTAACCAGAGCTCTTGTCACAAATCCAGTATATCTTTCTCTTTTCATCAGGGATGAATAAAACATTTTCCTATATTCTGTATGTCAAGTTTACAGTGGGAGGCTAAAAATTATCGATGCCAAGGTTGTCCTAGTTCCAAAGCTATTGAAGAGTGCAGAAGCTACTTTTGCAGAAACTTGGCATGGGACAAAGCCTTTTGTTTCTTGAAATATGTAGATGAAAGAGAGTTAAAAGATCTCTATAAACTTCAGTCAGTCTCCAACGTTAAGTTGAGCAGTGACTGATAACAAATGATGCTTAGCTGTGAGAGACCTTATTCTGATATACCAAAGAATTTCTACTTTGAAGCAATGGCTCTCATTCAAACCCAACCCTTGTCACTCACGAGCAGTATGAGAGTTGGACACATTATTTGATCTCTCTGAGCTCAGGTTTCATATTGGTAAAGTTGAAAATCTCTTAACATTATGTCCAAGAACAAAGTAAATCCATTTATACAGGTATTCATTTAAATCCTCTTGTAAATTTATTATGCAGATAATCCATGTGAGAAGAATTTAGACTGGTTTTATAAATCTGCAAATCTCACGTGCCATGGGGGCTTTGAGGGAGGAATGAGAAAGATAACTTTCTCTGGAATAAATAGGTTTTCTCTCCATTTTACTGTCAGCCAGTCCGGTGTTTTCAATTAATTTGGAAAAAAATCCCTCAAACATTGTAGGCTACTTTTCTTCTGTCATATCTCATTAGAGAAGCATTTAATTGGAGGTTGGGAGGGATACATAGCATCTTATCCTCAGGGGTTGCATGGGATCATTGTCTTGAACTACTTTTACAATTACTGCAGAAATATTTACTTCATCGTTTGCTCTCTGCTTATGTGGGAATTTACTCTATCCACTAGGAAAGAAAGAACACACCAGCTCAGTTGGCTCTTAGTATCTTGTCTGCAATACCATGACTACCTGAGACAATTTGGGTATAATTTATGTCTCCTCAACATGTATAAGAACTTGACTCAGTCTGTCCTAACCCACCACCCTGGGATCTCCATGCTGCTATCTCTGTTCTGCACATCAATGCCATGGTAAGTGGGATCACTCTGGGAAGTTTGCCAGTACCCAACGCAGTCAGACAGAAAAGGGGCATACACAGCCTTTTCCATTACAAACCTCTCTTAACATACAAACCTCTCTTGGATTCCATTCCTCCCCCTATAGAAGGCGATTTGCTGCAGCTTCACCAACATCTGATGCACTGGACTCTTTCTAAGTCCTTTTCTTTCTTTAGCTTAAAGGATATTGTTCTATCCTGGGTGGTAGTGATAGGATTGCATTCTTTATATGATACTTACACTTGAAAGTGGCCAAAATGAGTACAAGAATTTGATTCTGATGGTAGTTCTGTTTAGATGATATTTTCTTTGAACTAACCAAGGTCTTGTGCTTCTCAAACCACAATGGGGCAGGAATTCTGATAGGGTCAACAGGAACTGGACTAGGGAGTGTGATATGCATAGACTAATCAGTCAACATATTAACCCTATCCATTTCTCTCATTAGAAAATAAATGAACTATATCTTGAATAAAGGAAGTTTTATTTTATTCATCAGTGCCTTTAAAAAGACCAGGTAGTTAACACATCTCATACAAAGCCAGATATCATTATTCTATTTTCTCCAATGGACATATAACCAAATTGGGAGATATCCTAACTACAAACAATTAATTCCTAAGGATTAGGTTGGCAAACCAAAAACTATAAACAATAAGTGGCATGTTGCCATCCATGCAAAATGTAAACCTCAAATAGCATGAATTCAAATTTAAAAATTACTTGCATGAAATGATTATGATTTTTGGATGTGTGAATAGCCAAATGTTTGTACATGAGAAATTATATTAAATTTCAATTAATAAAGAAGTATTATATTCATATGAGGGTGGTAATAGTAGTCATTTTACTAAAAGCTAACATTAATTAAGCACTTTCTTTGTGTTGGACGCAGTTCTAAGTGCTTAATAGATATTAATTCTATCAATTTTACAACTCATTATTCTCCCCATTTTGGTTGCCAGATTTTGCAAATAAAAATAAAGTATGTCAAGTTAATTTTGAATTTCAGATAAGCAATGAATAAATTTTATTTTGAGTATGTTCTAAATATCAAGTGGGACATATGAATATAAATATTATTATCCAAAATTCACATTTAAGTAGCATCCATGATTTTATCTGGAACCTCAATGTTATTACACAGCTCGAGAAATCAGAGACACAAGTGAAATATATACAGCAATGCTATGCATGTCTAAAAACTAGGTAATTCCAGGTATACTCAACGAATAAGAGCCCTGGTCAATCCCTACTAAACTATATGCTCCTTGTATATTGTCTTTAAGAATAAAGTGGTTAATCTCACTTCATATTTTCCGGGAATCTCTTAATGCCAATTGCTCAGCCTTAAGCACAGTGAGGATCACACTGTAAAGAACTCTTCTCACTGTAGCTTGGTCTGCTGTGCTAGTTATAACTGGTCAACCTGCTGTCTTCAGGAATCTGCCTCGCTTCATATTTAGTCCATTCACATGCCCCTTATTTGGCATCTTTGCCTCAAAGTTGGCAAAACCTCTCAACAAAGGACAGTTGGACTCTGGTCTACTCACAGAAATGCTGATTATCACCAAACCTATTTTTTAGTGTGAAAGATATTTCTCTGACAATAAATTCAACACTAGGATAATATTCTGAAACTCACTCCATCTATCAGCCACAAAAACTTGTTCAGCTTTTTTCATATCAGCTGCTCTGTTTCCTTGGTTTCTCTTGTCACTGTAAGACCTTCTCTGAATGAAGACTGTGACAGTGGCCCTAGCTGGTGTATCTCAGTTCACTGGTTGCAGACTGTCAACCAAAGTGTTGCCATTTTGATTCCCAGTCAGGGCACATGCCTGGCTTGTGGGCCAGGTCCCCAGTGGGGGGCCACATGAAAGGCAACCACAGACTGATGTTTTTCTCTCTCTCTCTTCCCCTCTTTCTCAAAATAAATAAATTAAATATTCAAAAAAAGACTGTGACTGTGTTTTCTATGGTACCCAACCTGCAGTAGTAAGTCATGATTAGGTTCACATTAAAAGAAAATATTTAGGTTCAAATTTTTGGTTCTCCCTAAATGTTACTTTTTGTACATGGGTCAAAGATTTCCACTTTAATAAGTTTGAATCTGACAAACTTTATACACACATTATAAGTGTCTGTTATAACCAGACACTTTCTGGAATCAGACACATTTATAACTGACAAATAATTGGCCACCGTTTGCAAATATTTCACCAATTTTTATAGTATGTTTTAGGTGAGGATGTTTCCTGCAAACATATTATTTACAATCCTGGTGCATGTAATAGTCTTTACCAATAATAGTTTATTCTTAGTACCAATGTGCATGGGTATTTATAATGTGCCTGTCATTGGACCATCATTTTTATACGTGATATTACTGAAGGCTCACAATAATCCTGTTGTACTCTTTGCAGTTATTCAATTTTATATATAAGGAAATGAGTTTCAGCCAAAATTATACAGCCAGTGAGTGGGGGAGCAGGAATTCTGAACCAAGGGTCTCAGCCATAATGAACACTGTGTTCATTTTTTAAACAAAAAACTCTTCCCATTTGTAGATGACTTTGATGTCAGCACATAGGATCTCCTTGCAAACCTTCCTCTGGAGTCTGTAGGTAGGATGGTGAATGCAGGTCACTCTCCATCACACCCTTCTCTAGGGCTCAGTGCTTCAAGGGTTCAGGGCCACTCGCCTGGTACTGAGGTCCAGTTTCCTAAGGTCAGCCCTTTGAAAGCTGTGTACTGTGCTCATTGGATCCACATGTAAACTCATCAGATACAACACAGAGCACCTGAATATTGTGTCTTGAACAGAGGGGAAGAAGTCACTCAGTCCTAATACTGTTTTCAAAAAACTTCTTTATTTTTATACTCATCTCTCCTGGAAAAAAAGAATGCCTTTGGCTATTCAAAAAACCTATTGACCTTTAAGGCCAGGGAATTGCCCTTCATCATAGATTGTCCCAAGTAATCCAGTCTTCTACTACACAATAAATGTTATTGTTTATTTTTAAAAGTGATTATGTACTGTTTAGCACCCAGACATGTGAGTAATAACATTATAATTTTACTGATTGGAGAACTATATACAGAGGGGTTACACAGCTTTTCCAAGGCTGCACATGAGGTAAAGGCAAAATCCATAGCTTCAAACATTTGAGTGCTATGCTGTGATTCTAACTTAATGCCTATAAGTTCCGATTTCCATATCACAAGCTTGTTGTTCCTTTAAATATACCAGTTCTTAATACATAGTATATCATACACATCTTTCTCTAGCAAGAGTGATGGAATTCAGCTTGTCTTGATACTATGAAAACTTCATAGGTAGACCCATTTTTGAATGTCCAGAAAGACTTCATTATTGTATAGTTGAGGCTGTAGAATTATATATTTTTTTGTGTGAAAAGTTCATGAACAATGAAAAAATCCTATTGAAAGAGCAGAATATTTAATGAACTTTCAGTAGGTGTTAATTTTTCAATATGCACAATGGCTAGTGGGTTCTTAAGTATACTTTGAGAATCTAGATTCCATTTGAATCCAGAATCCAATTGGTGCTTCTTTGAAGGTCCTTAAAATAAAGTTTCTTCATAATGTTAATATTTTAGAAAGCCACTTTCTATAGTTGTTGCCAGTGTATCCTAAAGTACTTACCTGCTCTGATGAGTGTGTTTTAACATGAGCTATTATCCTAGAAGCTTTTCATCCACTTTGGATGTATGTTTACATGTTAAGCAATAATATGCTTTATTTGTAAATAAAGAGCTCTTTTGAAAGCCAGAATGAAAACATATTTAAATGTCCAAAATCTTCTTCCTCCCTTCTTTAAATATTCATTAAAAATCTGCTTAAAAAATGAGTGTTGTGTTCAATGTACATCGGTTTGGAAGAAGAACCAATAGAAATTAGCATTTTAAATTCAGTAAAGGGCCACAGGTAGCAGACAGAAGTGTGCCTAGTGCTTTTGTCCTTATTTAGGGAAATTCTAAGTATTTATATAACATGAATAAAATGGACACTTTATATTTAAGAATTTATTTGAGTTTAAACCATTGACAATGTAGTTGTGCATGATTTCTCTCCTGAGTTTCAAGGAGAATATCTATCTATGGTTTATGACAGTTGGATCTGGAAGAGAGTGAAAAACACTTGTAATTTTAAAAGCTGTCAAATCTGTTTGAGCTCATCTTATGAAAATCCTCTAAAGTAATGCCCAGGGTCTCTCCCTTTCCCAGAGTGTAAGTAGATTCGTTATGTAAACAACTTAAATTATGTCATGTAAAATAGCAATCAGCCTAATCAATATGGATATAATAACCTAAATCCAAACCCCCAACCCACTGACACTAGAGTTCTTTGAAAAGAGGGCAAGCCTTAGGAAATTACAATAATTCTTAGAAATAGAAGTAATTTTCCAAGTGATGTTTTGGTGCATGCATTTCCCACCTTAGACAACATGGGGCAGGATCCCTGGATACTCGTTACATGAAGATAAAGAAGATTAAATGATTTAATAAGGGACCATACCCCTGTGTAAAACACATGGAAGGGTGGGAATGACAGAGTAAAATCCTCCAAAAATCTGTCCCGCTATAAAACCAGTGAGAATACCAACTGGCAAAATTGTCCAAATCTACTTTTACAGAACTCTGGGAATTGACCAAAGTCCTACAAAAATCCAAGGAGCACTTTTTTAGGAAAACTGGGTGGATCTCAATATGAACAAAGAGCTTGGATTGCAAAATCATGCAACTGCTTTGGAAAATAGTTTGGCAATTCTTACGAAGTTGCATAGAAAATTACCACAGATCCAACAATTTCCCCTCTAGGTGTATACTCACAGAGCAAATGTTCATACAAAAAATTGTACATCTATGTCTTCAGTGTCATTATTCATAAGAGCTGAATTGTGGAAATAGCCCAAATGCCTGCTGATTAATGAATGAATAAACAAAATTTAGTATATTCATACAATGAATATATTATTCAGAAATAAAAAAGTGAAGTAATGATATATGATACAATGGGGTAAGTTTTAATAACATGTTAAATGAGCTAGTCCAGACAGAAAAGACTGCATAGTGTAGAACTCCATTTATGATTCTGGATATTCTGATATGTCCAGAAATGACAGTTTAAAGAGCCAGAAATTATATTAGTGTTTGCCAGAGGCTGGTTGGAGGTCAGGGGGAGGTGGCAGAGAGGACTCTTAAAGTAACTGCTAATGAGCATGAAATTTTAGTGGGGTGTGGGTTGATGAAAATATTCTGGAACTAGATAGTGGAGATGGTTGAACAATTGTGAATATTCCAAGACCACTGATAAACCACAAATAAAATCCAATATTTCATGCATTCAATAAGAAAATCTGTTGCGACGACTCTTATTTACTAATTTTTTGAAAAAATCAGTAGCAAGACTATTTGACTCATTAAAGTAATACTTTCCTCAAAATCGTGTCATGGCATTGTCCTTAAAATATATGATTTCACTTGTATGTGGCATCTGAAGAACAAATTAACAAACAAAACAGAAGAAAAAAACCTCACAGATACAGAGAGAAAACTGATAGATGTCAGAGGGGAGGGCCTTGGGGAGTGGGTGAAAAATATAAAGGGATTAAGTAGTACAGAATGGTAGTTACAGAACAGTCACGAGATGTAGATTACAGCAGAGGGAATACAGTCAACAGTACCATGGTGACACCTGTATGGGGCCAGGTGGATTCTTGAAGCATTGAGGGAAACACTCTGTAAAGCACATGGTTCTCTAACCACTTTTCTGTACATCTGAAACCAATACAGGATAATATTAAGTGTACACTATAATTAAAAATAAAATAAATATATAAAATATCAGATGGTGAAGATGTAATGCCTTGTCATATAAATATATAACTGTTACATTCTCTAGGCTTCAAGCTCCAAGATACATGTCAGGACTGGCATCCATTCTTAAAAAATAACCTTGGATAAGGCACTTGCAACCCATTAAGAAAATTAATTGTAATAAATTTACAAGCTCAGATACATCTGTTTGTTTGTGCAGCTTGGAGTAGAGAGAAAAAACACCTGGGACTAGCAAAGGACATAGAGCAATAGGTCCACCTTGTACATCAAGAATTAAAAGGTAAAGGCTTAACAAGCTACCTAAATGGCAAACAACATTAAAATTGGAATCACCAACTGGGTCAAAAGAAAGCAAATTGGTTTTGGGTTTGATGTTTTCAGAAGATTTCAGTTTGTTTGCTTCCCTATCTGGGAAGTTTGGAAAGAAAATTACTTGTTCTCCCCCTTGACATAACTGTAGCCAAATGCGGCATCATAAACTATAATGTATGATCTGTCTTTGGAGAAGGCATATAAAACATTTTTTCAGATTATTTTACGTGAGTTGATGGCTTTACCTTTCTTTACCCCATCAGTCAGGCCTTACTATCTTTCTCCTTCTGGACTCTTTTGGATTGGAGCCCAGTCTGTTGATGTGGACATTATATTTTTGGCTGAGTTAATATCCCTCTCCGTATTTTTGGAAGCAATTCCTTGACATTCCTTTGGGAATCTGAGTCTCTCCCAGTACACGTACTCTCCAAACTTTGCAGTCAGGAAATCTTAACTTCCCATTACACAGGGTGGATGAGTGAATGAAATGCAGCCATCAAATTCTCCGGGAATCACCAATCTCTATCTGAAAGGCTCAGGAGCTGAAAAATTATTCTCACTCATTCCTTCTGCAGATTTCTAAAGGGAATGATTGTCTTGTTATTTCTATCATATAGGTCCTGAAACAAGTTCCAGTCTGGCTAAAGTTCTAGTTCTTTTGTATATCCTTTGATTATTTTGTGCATCTTATTAACTTTTCAGCAAATTTCTTCTTTGTGCCGAATGTACCCATGTCATATTTCTGTTGTTTGACTCATGTTATCCCATTTCATTTTAGAGTTTTTAAACATGACCCTCACTATCCAGGCTTATCAATCAACACATTGAGAGATTGAGAAATTATTCTAATATCAAGAAACTAAATCTGCAATTGATATTGCTATTTCAGATTTGCCTTCTATCATTACCTGCTTTCTTATCACAGACAATTGTAAGAAAAATCACAAGAGAAGGCATTCTTTTAAATGTATTTATTCCTTGTGATGTGTTTTATTCCTTTATTGGTATGAAAAATAAAAATGAATTACTTAATAGAATAAAAGGATATATGTGTGTGTCTGCATGGGTATTCACTTGTTCAATGATGTTTTAAATTTAATAATTAATTCAGAAAATATGTTTAATTGATTGTTTATTAAAAACCCATGAACTATCAGTCTAGATGAAGGCATAACTAAACAAAGCTCACCTCCTTGCACAAACAGAAAAAATTACAACTAGATGACAAAATAAATATCATCCAGAATCATCAGAAAATCAAGCTGTATGAAAGTCCAACAATCAATGAATTAAAGAAGCCCCATTCATCCAGACAGGTAGGAGGGGTGGAGACAGGAAGACAAGCAGAGCTGTTATGGAGACACAGAAACACAGAATGGGTGGTCCCACACTCACAAGTGTTGGATAAAAAAGGGGGGGCCTAAAAATGTGGGGGATGGGGAGGCAGAAGAAACTGTGGGATTCTCAGGAGTCTCTTCTTAAAGAACCCACAACAGACTTAGGACTTAGGCAGATTCATTCCCTCTGGCTTTAGCAATGGAGCAGTAGCTGGAAGGGCACTGGTGGCATCAGGGAGAAACTGAAGTGTCTGGGATCAGGGTCAATGCTTAGGGACAGCTATCTCCCTGTCAAAACTCCAGAGATCAAGCAGCAGCATTGTCCCCTTTTTGGGCCCTTCACCCACAGAGAACCACAGAGTGACAACACCATATCGGAGACTCCATCAACCAGCTTCACACAGGTTGCCCTGGCCTGGCAATTATTACTTAAAGCTCTGCCCCATCCAATTTACTAGTGTGCTTTTCTAAAATAGGCCACACTACTAAGAAGGGAGTCAAAGCAGCTCTACCTAATACATAGGAACAAAATCTGGGAGGCTGCCAAAATGAGGGGACAAGGGAATATGGCCCCAATGAAAGGATAGAACAAAACCCCAGAAATAGAACTAAACAAAATGCAGATAAGCAATCTATCAGATGCAGAGTTCTAAACACTGGTCATTAGGATGCTCAAGGAATTCATTGGGTACTTCTACTAGGCAGAAATGAAGTTTAAGTGAAACAAAGAAAAACTTATAGGGAACCAAGAGTGGAGTAGATGAAGCTGAGAATTAAAGCAATGATTTGGAACCTAAGGAATAAAAAAACATTCAATCAGAACAGCAAGAAGAAAAAAGTTCCCCCCCGAAGGAAAAAAAAAGGGATAGACTAAGGAGCCTCTGGGACCACTTTAAACATACCACATTTGAATCATAGGGGTACCAGAAAAAGAAGAGAAAGAGCAAGAAATTGAAAACTTATTTGAAAAAGTAATGAAGGAAATCTTCCCTCATTTGGTGAAGGAAATAGACATTCAAGTCCAGGAAACAGAGAGTCCCAAATAAGATGGACTCAAAGAGGACCACACCAAGGCACATCATAATTAAAATGCCAAAGGTAAAAAATAAAGAGAGAATCTTAAAAGCAGCAAGGGAAAAGCAGTTACCTACTGGGGAGTTCCCATAAAACTGTCAGCTGATTTCCCAAAAGAAACTTTGCAGGCTGGAGGGGATTGTCACAAGAAATAGTCAAAGTAATAAAAAGTAAGGATCTACATCTTAGATTACTCTATCCATCAAATCTATTACTATATTTTGCTATGTATAATGCACTCTTGTGTATAATATGCACCCATGTTTCTGACTCAAAGTTTCAGGAAAAAAATCTTTCATTTTAATATTTTAATTCAATAATTTATATTTAGAAACAAAGCTGATTATCATATTCCTGGGTAGTATTTTGCATACAGATATCATTATTGCTTTCTAGAGTTACATCTTTAATGCATAAGCATAAATAAAAGAATTAAAAACATTTATATAGATATGGAATTAGTACTACCCCTATATAAACTATATCCTTACTATTCCCTCAAAAATTGGGCAAAAAAGTGTATATTATACACAGCAAAATACAATATTTAGACTTGAAGGACAGATAAAGTGCTTTTAGACAAGGTAAAGCTAAAGGAGTTTATCATTTCAAAGCTATTATTATACAAAAGGTTAAAGGGACTTATTTAAGAAAGAGAAGATCAAACCATGAACATTAAAATGGCAATAAATTCACAACTATCGACAATTGAATCTAAAAATCAAACTAAGCAAACAAGCACAACAGAAAAGGAATCACAGAAATGGAGATCACTTGGAGGGTTATCTTTGGGAGAGGGAAGGGGGAGAATGAGGAAAAAGGTACAGGGATTAAGAAGTGCAAATTAGTAAGTACAGAATAGATAGGGGGATGGTAAGAATAATATAGGAAATGGAGTACAAAAGAACTTATATGCATGACCCTTGGACATCAACTAAGGGCGGGGGGATGCTGGAGAGAATAGGGGGTACGAGGTGGAGAGGAGCAAAGGGGGAAAATGGGATAACTAGAAGAGCATAATCAATAAAATATATTTTAAAAAACTCAAGAACTAATTTTGTGTGGGATCATTTTGTGGTTTCATTCCTATAATTCTGAGTAATTTCCAGGAAAGTTTTAACAAAATCTGATTTACTCATCAAATTATATCAGTCTTATTTCGTTATTTCAAAGTGCTCATTATTCAATGCAAAGGTTTGAGATTGTTGCAAAGGCACTTGTAAAGGAGGATTTTCTAACTAACAATGCAAAAATCTAGATGACATATTCTGCTTTATTTTGAAAATTAAACATTTGCTGTGAACATGGTTTTTGGTGAAAGACATTGACACAGGGGGAAAATTAAAATAAAGCGAAAATATAGTGGGAAATTCAATGATTGTGGGAAGATGATGGTACTCCATTCTAGGCAAAGATGTTTATTGCAGAGTGGCACAGAATTAAATTATTATTTTAATTATGGCAACTAAGTAAAAATTGAAATATGGTATATTACTTCATTTATGTTACCTTAAGTAAGGGAGAATAAGCTCAACATGAAAGAAAAATTTCTCCCTGCTTGAAAACATTCTTTAAGGTGGTATCATATTAATCCCATGTAAGAGTCAGTGGATTCCATAGTGGACAATGGTTCCAGTCTTTCCATCAGGTAGGAGTCTTTCAGGTATAAGTGGCAAAAGAGACTAGTAGATAAGAACCAAAATTCACTGCTTCCCTCAGTTGCAAGTCAAAAGGAAGATTGGCTTGATTCAAGGCCTGATCAAGGAGATCAAGATGAATTTCTTGATTCTTTTTCTTCTGTTCATTTCCTGTGGTCTAGAAATTCTCAGGCTAAAGACTCTAGGAGCAAAGACTCTTTCCAGCCCAAATCTCCATTAGTTGTATGAGGCCTGATTAGGTACAGATGCTGCTGCACCCAGGAACGTGAGATCCCAATACTCTAGGAATGGTGTTGGCTCCATTGAAAGAACACGGTGAGACTGAAGAAGAGCCTCTTAGGGAGAGACTGGGAAGTTAGGAAGGAGCTAACCTATTACCATGTATCTTCCTTTTTATGTGCTTAAGAAGTTTTCTATACTCACAATTTTTATGTTACATGATAAATATATACATATATAGATGCATAGATATTTCTTTTGCTGTTTTTGCAATAATGATGTTGAATTTCAAATCTGGAGCACTGGGCACAGGACAGAGGATGTACATACATAGAAACAGAGGGGGAGGGGAGGTGCCTGGAAGCACTAGAAGCATCATCGTCTGAGCATTTGCACTAGTCTTTGGGGAGGGTTTTGGATTTCTTTGGCCATGGGATTTCCTGGCTGTTGAGACACACGGGATCCCCATTGGAACTATGGGTGTTACCTGCATTTTGGGCCCATGATAAGATCTGTGATGGCATGAGAAATGGGACATTTTAGACTAGAAAAACATTTTTACACAAGTGAAACCAGTTTGAGGAAGTTGAAATATGAAGTCATGGAAGGAATAAATCTGCATAAAATGTAAGAAATTATAAAACAAACTTTAGTCTTATGTTATCGCATCTGTACAATGTACGTAGGTTTAGTCAAATGGAGTTTTTATCAAGTATAGTTACTTATGATGGTAATACAAGATCGTTATTGAAAGCTGGTTTTGCCCTGGCTTGTGTGGTTCAGTGGATTGAGTGCTGGCCTATGAACCAAAGGGTCACTGGTTTGATTCCCAGTAAGGGCATGTGCCTGGGTTGCAGGCCAGGTCCCCAGTGGGGGACACATGAGAGGCAATCACAGATTGACGTTTCTCTCCCTGTCTTTCTCCCTCTTTTCCCCTCTCTCCAAAAATAAATAAATAAAATCTGAAAAAATAAAATAAATAAAAGATCATTTCATCAGTAGGTATAGGCATGCTGGAAATTCTGACCACCAAAAATGTGTAAGTTAAATTCTTAAGTGTAACCATGACATCTGAGAAAATTTAAGGCTATTTTCAAAAGAATGTTACTATGTTGAATAAAATGTTCCATGTTGAATAAAAAAGACATAAAAATCAATTTTTGTGTCTTCTACAATATGTAAGATAATTTATTTTTAATATATTATCTTCATATTTTTCAATAAAAGATTCTTTGAACCTATTTCTATTGGAAGATGTTTTCTTTCATTTTTTAAAAACTAAAAATCAAAGTACCTTTTGATCTGGTAGTTCCACTGCTAAGATTATACCCTAAGAATCCTGAAACACCAATCCAAAAGAACCTATGCACCCCAGTGTTCATAGCAGCACAATTTACAATAGCCAAGTGCTGGAAGCAACCTAAGTGCCTATCAGTAAATGAATGGTTCAAAAACGGATAGCACATCTACGCAGTGGAATACTACACAGCAGAAAGAAAGAAGGAGCTCCTTCCCTTCACAACAGCATGGATGGAATTGGAGAGCATTGTGCTAAGGGAAATAAACCAGATGGTGAACTACGCATACCACATGATCTCTTAAGTGAAACCTAATCAACAAAACAAACAACCAAGCAAAATATAATCAGAGACATTGAAATAAAGAACAAACTGACAGTAACCAGAGGGAAGGGGGGTGGTAATGAGGAAGGAAAAGCAAGGGTCATCAAGGAATATGTATAAAGGACCCATGGACAAAGCCAAAGGGGAGAAGCATTGAGGGTGGGAGGTGGGGGGAAGCGGGGCAGGGGGAAGTGGTGGCCAGAACATGGAGACAGCTGTACTTGAACAACAAGTACAGCATTTATAGAAAAATCAATATATGTTTTACAATATTAGGCTACTGACATTTTCACATTAAATAATGAGCTCATAGAATTCAGTTTCCACATTTGTACCTTAACTAATGTTTTTAATATCACAGCAGTGCAATAAATGACTTTGAACTGGATAAAAACTGAGCAGTCCATCATGCATTATTTTTATCTCATACTTATTAACCAAAATCACCCCATTTCTTATATATTTTGGTACCTAACACTTCTTATATATCCATAAAAATCAATAAATGATTTGTGATTCTTTTAATGGACATTTAACTAATAATAAGAGTTTTACTTTATCAGACATATGGAAGCATAACAAAAATACTCTCTTAATAAATGTTTATTAAGTAAATTTATCTCAAAGTCACCTTGAGTCTGAAACAATAAATAATTGGTTTGTCAAATTCCTGGATACAAACAAATTAAGCATAAAATAGAAATAAAATATTTAGTGCCTTAACTTTGGTCAAAGTTTATGAAATGCCAAAGCAAACACAAACCAAATCACCATGCAAGGACATAAATTGGAGGACTGAATGGACCTGAATTATAACTTGACTTGATTTATTATGCTCTATCCTTACTAAGATGTAAAGGATTCACTCACTAGGTGTTAAGATTCAGTGAAAATAGGCTCTATTACTTAAAACAAAAACTTTTCTCCTTCATTAAATCCCAAGCCTAACAACCCAATGAATTTTGTGGGAGAATAAATCATTAAATAATTTACCTTACATACTGAGGTTTGTTTATATACTGAACTTCCATACATAAGAAAAGTTTTTATTTTACAAAAATGGATTTGAGTCTCAGCTCTTCAATGCTTTATTTAGTTTAAAAGTTAAGTTTCGTTCACACTAGTGGTCCCCAAGCATAACATGTCATCAAAAGCATTATGAGAACATTTTTTTTAAATGCAGATTCCATGATCTTTTCCCCATGATCCTTATCCAGTAGCTCTGGTGGGCTCCAGGGGGTTTCTGAGAATGAGCCAGGTTGAGGACTCTTCATGTGGGGTCAGTTATAAAACAAGCATTCTAGCCAAAGTTTGGAGTTAAATACTGGATTTACACCTGGTTATTTACAGAATAACAGACTGTCTTTATTTTCCTTTGGAACAACTTAGCATCGGAGCTGTTACTGTTTACATTGCCTTAGCTCTTTAATCAGTAAAGGTTCATGTTTCCTCATCTCCATCTCTTATAATGTGTTTTACAGCAACACATAAAATGTTGGCTTTGCAGCTGAGCCTGTATCCTAGTAAAGTTCCTCTACTTAATGTACCCGGGGTGGGGGGAGATAAACTTCATTGAACATTATTTATTACAATGTTTGTTTCAGAGCAAAATGAAGCTTATATGTTATTTATTTCTGCACAAATAACAAGTTTAATATTTCTACACTGAAATGCATGAATTATTAGCAAGCTGGGAACTGGATGATTGCTAAGATATCACAGATGATCCAAATAATCTTGTTTTAAATGCCAAACACCATGATAAGCAGATGTACTGGAGCTCTTTTCAAGTGTCTGGCTCGTTTGTATAATGGCAAAGGGCACCTCCCCCGATGGTCATGGAGATCCAGTCTCATCTCAGTGAATTTCCATTCAACCACATCAAACCCCAATCTCAGAAAAGCACATAGCAATTATTCAGGTTAGGATACCAGTGTCAAGAGTATTTATACAAGCAGGGTGAAAGTATTTTCCTTTATTCTTCATATGAATGTCAACTTGTGATTAAAATAAAAGAAATATTCTTAAATGCCTACTACATCAAATTCTTCATTATCAATTTGTCCCAAGCATCATGAGATTACTTGGTACATTTATTGACTTATTTTCACATGTGAATCTTAAATGTCAGATCTATTTGGAGAAAAAAACTATCCAACTCTGAATTTCATTGAGTTACTTTGAGAGTTGATGGTGGAAAAAGGCAAGTTAACCAAAACCCGGGCTGATTTCTTCATATGAAATAAAACAACATTTTGACAAGATCATATTGAAGGTCTTCTAATTCTAGGGATTTTAATTTCATGATTTTTCAGATTGGTAAAAGATTTGCAACAGAAATACAGTGTAAGGCAAAAGTAGGTGTAGAATCGTGAGTACATGAAGCAGTTTACTATTGTATTTTTATTAATTTTTGCATTATTTTTCCATAAAAGTATGACTATAATTGTACTTTTGCCCCACCCTGTATTTAAAAGAAAATAATCTTATAATTCAGCTTACATCCTTGGCATTATAACTTTCCTCATCTTGTTTTCTTTGTTTTTATGTCTTATTTTCTCTTTTTAGTTTTTTTCTTTGATTTTATTCAGATATTTTTCTTCTGTAAAGAAATATGACCTACTCATAATGTTTGTAGTCTGTTATAACAACTATATGCATCAAGCATATGTTGGTGCTACTACTTAAAATTGCTTCCCATCTGCATTTTACTATTTGAATATTTCAAGTAACAATAAAACTTGAGCAGAAATAAATAAGTGATATTATTTCATTTTACTTTCATTGGTATACAGCATTTCACAATATAGGAACTCAAGATAATTTGTCAATACCAGCATAAAATAGACTGCTTTCTGAACTTTATTATTTCCCTTCCACTTTTGCCTGCTTTTTAAATTTTTTTCCCCACAGTCGTTATGATCTCAAGATAAGTAGAGGCAATGCAGCTACCATATTCTAAATTATGTCTGGTAAAGGGCCTTGCATTTAAGAGCACTAAATACAAGCCTTTTATATTATTTAAAATTATTTATTAGGTAAAAGTTACTATAAATGCATTTAACTTAACATGTAATTTAGGAAATACACAATGAAATGAATTCATTCAACTTCACAAGAAGGATGCTACCAATAATATTGAAACTGTGCTCCCACGGTTTCATCTCCTTTCCTTTTCCTCAGAAGTGGCTTTCTTACTTGTCACAAAATTATAAGATTTTTAATAAGTGAATGAGGAAAATTTGAATGATGACAATTAGAATCTTACGTTTTCAGAAGAAGTGGAGATGACAAAGAGGCCTTGAAAAGAAATGTAATTTCACGGCATCATCATTCATCATAGAACTGTCTATAGTTAGGAAGAGGTCCTCTTAATTTTCTAGAAATTGTATGAAAGAGTTTATACCATATAGTACTGTCCAACACTATCACCATATTATATAACATAAAAGACACCGAACTGGAATGTTGTTTTTGTTTTACCTGAGTCATTAAATAATGTTTGGGGAAGTTTCAGGAATAAAAACTCATAACATGGTTTAAATTTATCTCTTTTTAGGTTGATTTCTCATATTAAGGTTCTCTTTCATTTCTGCATCTCTTTTCAATTCTACTAAGAATTTCAAGTTTATTCTCAGAAGAGAATAGGCTTCCATGTCATGAGGAGGTCTTCAGAACCAACTTAGACCATGCACAACAGGGTATTAGAAAAAAATGTCTTCAATCCTAAAATGGAGCTCCAGCCTTTTAAATAATACACTAACTTAGATCAGCTACCTATTTCACCTCAGAGGTAAATACTATTTTATTTTTTTTATTTTAGATTTCATTTATTTATGTTTAGAGTGGAAGTGAAGGAGAGAGGGAAAGAAACTTCAATGTATGGTTGCCTCTCGTGTGTCCCCTGCTGGGAACTGGCCTGCAACCCAAGCATGTGTCCTGACTGGGAACTCAACCACTACCCTCTGGTTCACAGGCCCATGCTCAATCCACTGAGCTACACCAGCCAGGACAATAAATACTATTTTTATTACAGTGATAGTATATGTAATCTAGACTTCCAGAATCTTTGAAATGAAGCAAAAATTATATCCCTTCCAAATGATAATGTATCCTATTCATTGGCTTCCCTTCTCATCTATTAACTCTTGGAATATGAGTAAAGTCATCCGGAAGGAGAAGATCCATGGATAGCCACACTAATAATGATACTAGAGTAATTTGTTTCCTTAATTTATTATACAGGCAAGCCCTTTGTGAGTACCCTATTCTGAGACCAGGGCGATTCTTTACATTCAATTTCCTGCCCAATAAGAATGAGTTATTCTAAGTTTGGAAGAAGCTAGTTGGTGCTTCTCCATTCATCTCAGGGTGACAGCTATTTAAACTTGGAAGTGGATTTCACCTCATAAGGCTTCAGACCACTGGGTACATCTACGTGATCCAATAATGCGGTGAGATTCACATTGCCCTGCTCACTTTTGCTCTTACAAAAAGGTCTCTGGGTGATAGCAAACTGCCAAAGCTGTGACCGAATGGCACTGTTCTGGAATTCTGCTCAGAGGTGTCAGCCAACATAAAATGGCACATTTACCAACTCTTTGAGCCAAGCACTGAAATCATATTTTAGGTGCTAAAGTGACTGCCATTTTGTTATTAGATTCCATAAAATAGCCTTTTCTTTATTCAGATAGAACCCATAAACTTTAGAAACAAGCTAGACATTCTCATTTTCCCATATAATCACCATTACAGTGCACATAATACTGGTTGAAAGCCATGAAGCCTATTTTAAAGTGTGGTCCTTACAATTTTTCACTTTGTGTTTCACTCATGTATTCACCTTCTCAGTGCCTTAGTAGATGAAAAGGAACCTCATTAAGTTCTCCCGCATCTCCCACATTGCCTAGATGCTGAGTGGCTGGCCAGGTGCTGAAACAGATTATTTTATGCTGGTGGCGTGGACATGGTAGGCAAGCCCTTCAATAGCATGATCTGAATTGTAAACATAGCCACAAAACCAGCAAGAGAACAGCCCGCTAGCAGAGGGGCAAAGGGGAATTTTCTGGCAGCTGGAAGAGAGTGCACCTTCTGATAGGTGTAGTCAGGATTGCTAATGTTGTATAAAGAATAAGGAATTGGACCAGGATACAAGTGAGAAAAGGAAATCAACAATTTTCACTTGAAGGAGAATGTAAATATGCTTTGGGGGCCCCCTGGTTGGCACTATGGAAGTATTAGACTGGATGGTTGACTGGGAGGGTCTATCCTGCACATTGAACATTTAGTGGCACCCCTGACCTCTACCCACCAGAGGTCATTATCACCCCCATTCAATGTGAAAGCCGAAATGACTCTAGACTTGGACAAGGAGTGTGTGTGTGAAATTGGCCCCACTCAGGAAGAATCATGCTGTAAGAAACAGTATTGCTGTTTGCTTTAATTGCTATATTTTCTGCTTTAAAGTCATGGTCAACAAGTTTAAACAGATTTAAAAAGCAGAAATTAAAAGATCATTATTATTTTAACAGAAAGAGTAGTCCATTTGGATATTCCTACTTTAGCATTCTCAATGTTTAAAGGCATCATAATACAATGTGTGCATATGTAGCCGAGTAATGCAATGTGCATGAAAATTCATTTAGAGGATTTACTTATAGACCATTATGTAAGAGGATAAGAATCTTTAGGACCTATCATCACTCAGCAATACGACCTCAAATTGTAGGAGTGGCATTCTCTCATTAGCCATGAGAATCCATTATCACTCAAAGTCAGTCTTAATTTTTCTTTTTAAATAAGCATCCACTTGAAATTATTAGCTTCCTTATAACATTGCTAGAAATTAAAAATTATTTTTCAAAAAATCATTAGTTACAGGGCATTGCATATAAAACCATGGATCTGTTACTCTATCCTTTATTGCATAAAAACATGTCAGATATGCAAGATCATTTAAGATGATAAATAACATTTTAACTTGGCCTATGGTCCCATGGTCAGGCTGATATTAACTCCTCCACTTCAACAGTGATTTCTACAGCAAGGCCATTTTTTAGATATGAAAAACACTGCAATGAAGGAGAGCAAAATCACTTGTAATCTAGCTGAAAACACCATTTTAAAAGCAGTTCTGTTCTGTGTAAACCGTGGCTCTCGGGTGCGCTAGAGACAGCTGCTGTCCTCTGTTGACCAGTGCTTTGTCACTGCCTGTGTTCTGTTGGCTGAAGACATTGTCTTTCCTTCCTCCTGCTCTGCTAACTTTTTAAAAGCATAAAATGAGTGTCACAGCCATTCAGAGAGAATTCAAGAGTATTGCTTAATGATTTTCACCCAAGATATCTTATTATGAAAGATAAAAGTCACACTTATTGTTGGCCTCTGAAATGAGCTATAACATTCCACCTCTTTCCTTTCTCCCATTTCTCCAATTTCCCAAGCGTTTAGAATGATTTGAACTTAAATGTTGAAAAGTTGGATTATATATTGCATTCTCTTTTTTGGTGATCTCTGTGTATAGGAAAGAAGAGTTTGTTAATTTTTAGACATTGACCAGTAGGGACACAGTTGCCATTGTGGTAATCTAGAAGGGGGTGGGTGAGCTTCAGGTGGGCAAAATTCCTTGGCCTTTCAATCTTATGGGGAACATGTGTCCAGAGGAAGACCAGAGGAAAACCTCTTGTGACGTGGGGCCCCAATACTGAGGCCCTGATTATGGGGTCTTAATGTGGGGCTGAGACAGAGAATGAGGAAGAGGAGGTGTGTTTTTAAATATTACTTTGGTAAAATTGACTGGACTTGGTAGTTATTTTGGTACAGAAGATCATGGGAAGACACTATGTGAAGGGTAAAATGTTTTCAAGCCTTTGAAATGTTACCTAAACATAATTTTAAAAATGTCAAGAGAAGAAAGATGCAATGGGAAAACATGAGTTTACTCTAGGAACTTCACAAATGAAAGATGAGAATAAAATCTAAGTTGTAATGGCCTGCACAAATTGATCAATTTGGGGGAGAGATGAAAATGTGAACATACAATTTAGTGTTGATGAAATAATTTTCTTAATTCCTTTTATTTATGAGTAAAGTTCTAATTTGTACTAATTGTACTAGTTCTTCAATTTTCTGACTACTTTATATAGAGAAAATTACCAGGCATCAATTAGTTGGCAACACTGAGGTAGATGTTGTCGATGTAGGCAACATAAATGCCTCAATATTTATAAATGTTTGAATTCTTCCTTTTATTCAGCAGTATTCCAGCTGATGAACTTGTGTCCTACAACACTCTAAGTGTAAACAATGAGTATTTGTTTATAACAGTAAGCAATAAGACTTTTTTGTAAAATGATGAACTCACAGATGTAACAGAAGATTATTTGATGTGTTTCAATCCAGTGCAATTATCTAAACTGATATTCAAATGATCCCATATAGAACTAGTGGAAATTATTTTCAGATGGCTCCTGAGTCATTTGCCATGACCCCATAGTCTATGATAGCTTCCTTCCTCAGATGCTTTTAATGAGATATACTCATTAATGTTTATAATATGGATTTAAGAAAAGGACTCATTGCTACTGGACTACTGATTGCTCTTATTCTCTTTTTAGTGGACTGTTCTATAAAGTGAATATTTTTAAAAGGGAACATTTATACTTTATTAATTTCATGCAAATACTTCCAGTTCAATATGGTTTTTACTTAGCCTCTTCATTCTTTCCATATGTTCCATCTCTCATGCCAAAAATCACAGTGATCAAATGTAAATTATACATTCGCTTCATCCCCAAAACACGTATCACAGGACTGGAATAACACTAGGAGCTGCACCAGCGATGCACTGATTAGATAACTATTGTTTTTTTTTTAATGGGAGGGCTCTTGTTTGTTAATTTTCTGTTTGCTTCTGTACTTCTCTTTTCCTCTGGACATACACCATTGCGATGTTTAGTCAAATGGTTGGGTTCAAAGTGATTTGGAGTAGCTCGACTTTGTGTGGTTAGGACAAATACCTTTACATGTAGTTAGGTTCTTTCACTTCATTCATCTTCCAGTTTTTACTCATAATTTATTGGTTGTTGTTAATTTATTAACCTATTTTCATAAATATAAGTATTCGCACAGTTCCAAAGTTTACAAAAGTGACATACAGAAGAGCCTAGGTTGTATTTATGCCTCCTTCACATTCTTTCCCAGTCTTACCAGTTAGCAGTGATTAAAATTAGATATATATATAAATGAACATATAAATGTATATATATGCATATGTGTGTATATATTATATATATATATATATATATATATATATATATATATATATATATCCAATTATATACAGGGTCAGGCACAAGTAATGCTCCTTTTTGATGACAACATCTTTTATTACAAAATCATAAGCATGTAATTCTGCAACATAACAATATCACATTCAAGTACACCATATGACATTTTAGGTGAAATGTTCAAATTTAAACTATAAATTATTACACCCATATTATTGCCTTACCAACCACACTCAAGAAGGACTGACTTCTGCCAGACCTTGTAAATAGTGTGTTTTTTTATGTTTTTGTTTCTCCCCCTGATTAGTATGTCTCAGTGATGACTTCATAGTGTTATACTGAGTCATTCTTCACTCTTTTCCACAAAGAATGTGTAAGAGAGAGGGCGAGAGAGGAAGATCTCTGGTATCTGTTCTACTTCAAAGACACAGTCCTATAAGATGAAGACCCTACCCTTGTGACCTCATGTAATTTTAATTACCTCCTTAGAGACCATATCAGCAAACACAGTCATATTAGAGATAGGGACTTCAACATAGGAATTTTAGGAGCACAAGGTTCTGTCTGTAACACCATGTAGTGTCTCTCTATCTATCCATATACCTAGTTATCCATTTATATTTATTGCTGTGGCTACTTTGATAGAAGCTACTATATTCTCCTCCCTTCTAAGTTTGCCTTCTGGCACAATAAGTGTTATGTCTTGATGACTTTGAATCTGCAGCGTTTAGCATTTAATAGGCACTCCAAAAGTATTTGCTGAATAATTTCAGATGCTGGTCTTTTGGCATGTGATTGTGTCAACATCTCTTGTATTTTTGTATTCTTTTCCTGAAGATTTATATAGAAAAGATTTCTTCCCTTTATGTAGTGGACATTTTTCACTTTCCTATGGCATCTATAGATACCATAGACTATTTTATGACAAAATCAGGCAATACAGATACGAAAAATTTTAAAAGATTTTTTAGTAAAAAGCAATATTATATCTTTACATACATTTTTAAAGTGTTTGAATATATGATGATTTTTTGCAATGATTTTCTATCAGTTAACTTGGGAGTTTAAATACCTTTTATAAATTCTTTATATTACCATATTACAGTTTATAAAATAATCAGTTTTATTGCTTTCATCTTGTTTATATGCTGACAGAAAAAATGGAGACAACTGGTATGTTTATATTTTGTGACCAATTGCAATTTCCTTAAAGTTATTGAACTGTTCACCTGAGTTTTTACAACCGACTTCAGATATGAACAGCACACACAATGAATGGTATTTTGGGCACTGACTCACTAAGATGCAAGACGAAGTTATTCTCAGATCCTGCCTGGTTCATCAGAAGTTAGAAGGGCAGCAATAACCCACTGAACACAACACTGTCATTTGCACCCCCATACACGAGACATCTGGCCTACGACCAGAGAGCCATCCAGTTGGACTTTTGCCAATAGAACCATCTGTGACAGGAAATGATGAGAAAAGAATGGGGAGATTCTGGGGGCAGCTTCAATTCCTCCACTTGTAGGAAGATAACTCAGCTTATTCCCTGTTTCCTATGGTGTAGAGTAGATGGCATATTTGTGCACTAGAATCATTTGTGAAATGTTATATCTGCAAGACTAATGTCCTAGAAGCAGGTGGCTTTGATGTATTTTAATATTCTTTGAGCCCTTCAGTAGAATTTATTGTAAAAAATGTTAATGAATTGACATCTCCCCACTCGTGATACATGTGCATGGCTTGTTCTTCTTTCAGAGGGTGGCCCTACTGAAGGAAGACAACGTGGGGTTTAAAAACAACCATCTCTGGGTTCATAGACTATATCCACTGTTACCAGCCTTGGGTCCTTGGGCAACCTACTTAATCTTCTTGAAGTAAAAAGGACACAAATACTTGTTTTCAATGATATCCAATCAATTAAATTAGATTACATATTTGAAGAGTGCAGCACAGTGCCTTGCTAATCAATAAAGTTACTTTTATTTTTCTTCATTCTTTACATTTTGTCTATATAGAGTATTCTGTTTTCTAGCAATCTATTTTTTTCTTAGATTTTTTACAACTTTGTAAGTATATACATTTATTAACATGACACCATAGCTATTGACTAGCATCTGTCATTGAATACCTTATTTGATTTTTCTCTGGATAGACTTAATGTGTTTTTTATCTCTTTTCTTATTTTCCCCTGTCCAGGAATCCTGAGAACCTAGCCTGTGTTCACTAATTAAATGTAATTGCAGAATAGAAGCAAGAGTTCTGCCATTTGCTGGCTATGTGAACTTGACTTATTTTACATCTGTATTACCCATTTGGTTATTATCCTTAGCTTGGACTTGCATCATTAATGGTCTGGCTTCTCACAACAATCTTTTTGTTGCTTTGCCAGACTCTAGTCAGCCTGCCCCGAAGCCCACTTTTTCCGTAATTCTGACTAATACACCCATGCAGCCATGCACTTGATGGCCCCAGAAGGTGATTAGGCATTGCAAAGCCACTTCCTGTTCAACACCTGTTCCCACATTGATTATGTTTCTGCCTGGCTTCCAGTTCTTGGCCCAACAATTTGCATTTGGCAGTTGTAACTAGTTTTTCCATTTCTGACTCTTAGCTTTGCCTTAAAGGCCCTGGCTTGAATATGACCGAGCTCTCTCCAGAAATTTAACTTGTTCCTGGATCTGGGATCCAGGCAATTTAATAGGAGTTTAAATCTCAGCTCCACCATGTGTTTGCTACATAAACTTCACTAAAGGACCTTAACATGATAGGCTATATGTGATGGTTAATTTTATGTGTCAACCAACCTGACCAGGCCATGGTATCCAGATATTTGGTCAAATGCTATTCTCGATGTTTCTGTGAAAGTATTTTTTAGATGAGGTTAACATTGAAATCAGTAGAATTTGAGTGAAGCATAATATGAATGGGTTTCATCCAATTAGTTGAAGATTTTCAAAGAAAAGACGAACCTTTGTTCCAGAAAGGGAGTTCTCTCAGCACACTGCAATCAAACTCAAACAGCAACTCTTCCTGGGTGTTCAGTCTGCTGGCCCACTCTGCAAATTTGGGGCTTCCCAGCCTCCACAGCTGCAGGAACCAGTTTCTTAAAATCTCTCACACATATACGGTAGGTAAAAAGTAGGTTTACCATTTTTCATACAGAAAACAATACAATAATTAATAAATAAGAATACAAGTACAAACTTGTTGCTTTGTATGCTCACAACTGTAAACCCACTTTTGCGCTGCTCCGTGTATGCTGTTGGTTCTTTTCCTCTGGAGAACCCTAAGATACCACAGTTTCTCTGTCTTCGGTGAAAAGGGAATAGCTGTGCCTCGCTCCTAGGTTTATGATGACAATTAAGGAATTTAGTAGAGTGCTTGACATATAAGTGCCTAATAAACATTAATTATTTTTCTAATAATTGCTTATCTGTTCCTTTTATAACTCAATGCCTTTGATTCTGCTTCTCCCTCCACTTGGTGGCCATTCCCAATCTCTTTACCTGGGAAGTTTTAGGATCTTCCCGTGAGCCCTGTGCTGGTGACCCTCAGGCGCAGTCATTTCTGTCTATGACACACTTTATAGTTTACTAAATTATAATGTATCTATTTAAATATGGTCTCCAGAAGAGGCTGCCAATATCTCAAACACTTCAAGGTCAGAGAATTTCTTTTTTTTATATCCAGCTCCAGGCTCAGCTCCTGGCAATGCTTGTTCCTTAGTAAGCGTTTCTTGTTATTAGCAGATGTCTACATTTCTTGTAATGGGTTGGAGGCTTTTGTCAAATTCATGCGTCTGTGTGTGAAGTAGGCAGGTTTATTGACTGAAGAAACATTTATCACATGTCTGTTATGCACAAGGATGACTTCAGCGTTTTTGTTTCAGTTTTTTGGAAAGCAAAAGTTTTATGGGTGGAAGTGAGGCAGATACACAAAGAGGTGAGGGTTAGAGTTGATCTTCCATTTAGGACACATGAGAAAATGAAATCAATACATGAAGGAGAAAGTTATTTTTTTCTTCTTAAGCTAATCAAAGATGATCTGTTGTGGGAAATAGCATGAAAGTTTAGCCTTGAAGAAAAGGTAAGATTTAGAGGAGAGAATCACTCCAGGTCAAAGGAATGGAAATCAAAATGCTCAGAAATATTTGAAGAAGGATAAGCATTATTCACCGGGGGTAGCTGAGAGATGGTGGGTGGGGGCAGCTGGAGGAAATAAACGGGAAAGGTGGGGGGCCCTTTATTAAGAGTAGTGGGTACTAGAACCATGGCCCGAGGAGTGGGAACTTCATTCAGGGATAATGAAAGCTCACTGGGAGTGCATCCTCTGGTTTTCTCAAAATGATGATTGTTAGAAATGCACACTGACCTGATCCAAATGCTTTATTTGGTGCTGTACTTATGGTAGCCTGAGTCGGGATCAACTGCAGCAGCAAAGGGAGGCAGGAATAGGGTTTTCGAAAGAAAAATGTGGGGTTTGTGAGGGGGTAAGGGATGGGTTATCTATAGTCTCTTGTTCTTTCAGGTGGGTGTCTCAGGGTTCCAGGATGTGAGCTGGGACAATAGGTTAGGTAAAGAGTGGGCAGTTCCCAGGTATAGGAGGGTGAGTCTGACCACTGACCATGGTGGTTGTCACCAGTGTCTATTGTGTGGGATGGGAGGGAGTTTCGATGGCGCTGTGGACTAGAACTGAGTCGTGGGCAGTCTAGAGGTTTGGAAAACTGGCCTGACTGGGTCGTGAACAGTCTGGCCGGGTGGGAAACTGGTCAGACCCTTTCAATGAGTGTCTAAGTAAATGCTGAACAGTCACATTTTTCACAAGAACTTTATTGCAGTGGAAGATAAGAGTAAAGGAATTGTGAACTGGGTGGTAGTGACAGTGGTCAGGTTGCAAAGAAGAGTTCAAAGTGGACAGCTAGCTGGTTGTGCTGTGAACTAGAATGCAAAAGAAGCAAGAAAAGTGAATTCTGCCTAATGCTTCCAAAATAACCTTTTTGAAATCACCAAGAGTACCACAGAATACTCATGACATATAGGTCAGGCATTTTTCTAAGTGCTTTGAAAGACTCAACTCATTTGTTCCTTAGAATTAAGTATGTTATTGTCCCTTATTTTATAGATGAAGAAACTGAGACAACAGAGAAGTTAAGTATCTTGCCCAAGGTCGCACAGCAAGTGATTTGTAGAGCTGCTCCATGAATGACTTTGCATTATGCCCCCTAAAATGATGAGTTGCGAGCAACCAGGTCCCCCCTTCTTTAAATACTGCTGCTTTAAGATAAGAAATACACTGAAACCCACATCATTTTCCCATTCATTTTTTACTCGTCTTGGTTGAAAACAACTTTTTTTCCTCCTCTAATTAGCACACTTCAGTAATATCTTGGAAGCCACACAGACAAGTTAAACTCTGTATGAGCAATTGTTCCACTAAGGGAAAAGCGCCTGCCTGCAATTCTTTACGATCCTCCAGCAAGCCATGCTGAACAGGAAAACGACTCCATGGTGCAGGGGAGCTGAACGGCTTCTTCTGTGCAGCTCACGTTCTGGGGCACACGAGAGAATTCAGTGTGTGTTTCCAGGGTTTTACAAAAGGAACCTGCTGTTGCCTACTTCATTACATGGAAGCTGATACTGGATTTTAAGCACGATAAAACAAAATAATGTATACCTTTACTTTTAGTGACAAGAAAACCTTTTCTGGCTTTATGCTTTGGTATTACACTATTCGTATGTATACTACTTCTCGTTGTCTGATTTGGAGACCACACCTGCTTGTGGATGTTTCTCTGGGACCCAAAAGAAAAGCCGGAACTAAATTTGAAGACCTAGGAACAAGGGCTAAGTAGTTCTGCAACAAAGGCAAGGTCTATTCTTGTTTTCTTAAGAAAATTATGTCTTCTCTAAGTTTCCTATAGTTCTTATTGATGGGGGCACTTCTTGGTTCACAAAGAAAGCACACTATATGCAGAGCATTAGAACGATGTTATTCTGCACCATCACTTTTATTTTTCTTTATTGACTCAATATTTCTTTCTCTCAGGTCTAACATATGCCATTTGCTGCACTATCCTGAGATGATGGGAATTATGGGATATACGCTCATTAATGAGAGGGTTCCTACCTGGAAGGACTTGAAGCCAACTCAGAGAAAAAGCCATAAACACGTGCCTTAACACAAAGGAAAGTTTGATGGTTTCTCACAAGAAAAATAGCAAGCCTTCAGGAGGCCTTGGAGTCGGGGTTAAATCAGGGATGTATCCCTCTACGGGATGGTCTTAAGTACTTTTTCTGAGCACTTTGAAGCTCTTCATGTTTGTAAAGACTTCATTCCCCATCATCTCTTTCAACTTTGCCTTTGCCCCTGGCTCCATTCTGACACAGCCCAACAAGTTGTGACAAGTGCTTCTGCTGAATAGGATAAGACTTAAATCAGATGCAAATTTCATAATGCTTCCTTTCCACTTACTTACACTTGCCATTTATATGCAAATGTCAGTCAGCTCCCGGGCCTCATTGTAACACATGGTCCCTCCAACGTTGCCCTAACCCGTCTGTGGATAATGGAAGCTGTGTTTTTGAAATCTAGGTCCACCCGTAGCTGTTTGTCCAACTCAATAACTCAAACGCCGAATGTCTTGGATCATAATTCTTCAGGAAATAGCTCTCCATAAAAATGTATATCAGAGCCTGAGTGATAACATAATCATAAACTACGGGTGTTCGTCAAAGTGCTTAAAGGTACATTTTCTGGCCCTGTTCTCACATCCATGAAAAATTATCATTTTTCAAAATCTCCAGGTTAGCAACCTGATACCTTTGGCACATGGGTGCCTTAGGGATTACCAACAGGCTTTTTAAGCACATACAAAAATCCAATCAGGACGCTTCACTAATATATGCATCTGCATTGATTTTTCTGTTTTTTTTTCTTTAAGTAGTTACTTCTGATGAAATCTCTCCTGTCTGCTCAGAGGATATAAGCTGAGCTCTGCATTATTTGGAGCAGCTTAGGGTGAAATAAACGCTTGTCTAATACTGTATGGTTCAATGCCCCTGTGTCATAGCTATTCGTGCCATAAAAGCAGTGATAAACATGATGTATTTTTATGACTCTGAATACTCTATGTGTCAATAAAATATTTTTTAAACTGGATGAAGACTGCAGTGAGCTGCCTCTTTCCTACAGCACCAGGTCTCAGCGTCCCAGGTCCAATACGGTGTGGATGGCAGAATCATCAATTGTCTGTGATGAAATTAGGTGCCTAGTGCTGGTGGCATATGCAATGCTTTAATCCTAAGAGCCTAAGAGTTTTATTTTTCCCTGATACACATGGAGAAATGCTTCTCTGGCTTCTGTTGGGGAATGGATCGCAACCATAATCAACCAGATGAGTTAAATGACCTTTCTTTATTTGAAATGCCCAGGGATTTTACAAGAGGAAAATATTCATACATGCAAGAGAAATTGCAGTGTAAACTTTTCAAAGACACTTTAAAATAAGCTGCTTTGAAACTATCATTTAAATGTGGAGAAATACTTTTACAGGATAATTATATTGACTGAAGACAAGATGCTTTTCCAGCTTTGGAGGCATCGCACTGTTTATTCCGTAGCAAACATCAAATGCAAGATGCTGTCAGTAGGATTATTTATATTTACATGGAGCTTTCTATTCAGTAAAACATGTTGATGTTGCCAGTGGAAATGGGCTCCTTTCAGGGAGGTGCAAAAAAAGCATTTCAGGAGACCCTCACCTGGGAGGATGAGATGTAGTGGTTCAGGCTGATTTGAATAGAAATGGAAGACTCCTCCAGGTTCCTGGTGTTTCATCTCTGTCTGTCCCACTGTGGGAAAAGGCTAGCCTTGTCTTCCCCAACCCGTGAAGAAAGAGCAGTGTCCAGAAATTCTGGTCTATTGGTTTAGTTCATATCAAGGCTTAGTCCAGGCCAGCCTCTGTCCTCGACTGGCTGGGTGGCTACCTTCGTTCTTATTCATGGCTGCACTCTGGTCAGTGCTGCATTACTGTACTCTGGCTATTTCAGGGACAGAACATGCAAACAAAAGGCACCTGTTACTGGGAGACAACGATGGGAAGAGGGAGAGAGAGAGAGAGCTTTGTTAAGCTTAGATTATATCATCTCCTGATTTGGAAGCACCAGATACTCTTTCAAATTAACCAGTCAACTTCCCAATCCTTCACAGATTGGTGTTGGACCCTCCGCCTAACCAATTCATTTCCTAGGTTTTCTGGGGGTCTGTGTTTTTTATCCAATCAGATTCTTCTCCTGAGCCAGACTCTGCCCCTATGGTTGCCGTCTTAGTTCCTCTGTGCAGGCGTCATAGCAGAAGGACCTTCCCCTGCACCACCTTGGCTTCTACTGGGCATGTGCCCAATAGAGAAATTTCCCTTTTATTGTTTATTCTTTCTCCCCATAGTCCCCTTGGTGAATGGACTGGGTGTAGCCTGGGGAGATTGGGAAATGGGCTCTTTTTCCTCCTTACATGGGGGAAATAGGGGGGTTATTTACATGGATGGGGCAATGCTGTGATCCCCTGAGGCACCTGAAACTGCACTTCCAGACTTAATCAACCTTATTGCCTGATTCAGCTACCCAGTCCATTAGGCTGCTTAATGTCTGGTTCTCTTTGCTCTCTTCCTTTATTGATGTCTAGCTAACTATCTATGCTAACATTATGTTTAATTCTTGCAATGCTATTTAAATGAATAATAGTATTCTGTCTTATTTATTTTTATAGTGCACATAGTTTAAGAAACTATACACAGTAAATAGATAATTACATTGGATCTAGAGCATCTTAAGATGGGTTAGGTCAGGATGCATCTTTCTTTTACTCCATATTATCTTCCCAGTATTTCAGTAGAAGTAACAATGAGCCACTTACTTATGAAAGTATCTTGGAGGTAAGACAGTGAATAAAAAAACAAACTTCGAATGGTCCTCTAATCAGGGGTACCACCATGCTCTTGTTTTCCAGAATAAAAGCCAACAACAACATCCAGTCTTGCTTTTGAAATACTCTATGAGGAGGATATCTCTATCTCTACACTTGCAAGTTTTTAAAATAGGCTAACCACAAACAGTACTTTCAGCATTGATTATAAAACATGTAGGTATTATATTTCCCTGAATCCAAATCTCAGTATCTGGATTGTGTTGCTGTTGGGAATTTGGTTTGGTTTAACTTCATTATCATTGGAGATAGATACCTGGTTGTAAAAAAAAAGCCCCAAATACTCACTTACTATTTATTACTACTGGTATACAAGCCGAGGTCTTGGCCCCGATGCTTCATATCTATTAACAGCTTAGCTTCCAAACAGCTTCATAAGTTGATTTGCTTTCCAATCGTATCCTCTGATTCACATGTTAGAGGGAAACAGAGACCTCCAGGTCCCAGGGATAGTGCTCATTAGCATTGGGTCTACATTGTACATCTCCCCAGAATGGCTGGTATTTACGCGCTGACTTGACATGCGTTGGAATTTTAAGGGTGGGGACTCTAAAATGTTGGCCCGCTGAGCACACAACCACTGGAATCAAATGCATAATGTTACCATTGACTTCTCATTCGATTACACCATGCCTCGGTTCAAAGTTATGTTGTCATGAACCTGCCAAACCCCATTTTTTTTGATAGCCAGTTGTCAAGTACATTGCAAGGGAGCATGGGCATATGACAAACGGATAAAAAATCAATGATAATTGAACCTTAAATGAGAACAAATGAAAATTTGTAAGAAATAAGATCAGGGCAGGTTTGAGGATGTGGCTCTTTCTGTTTCCTTTCAGATGACATGCTGTTTTCATCCCGTGTGATTATAACCTTTTGGAAAGTAAGACAGCTGAGCAATAATAGCATCCAGTGAGCAAGTATGCCTAAGCTTCTCTACACTGTGACTCTTTGTAAAAATATGTATTTATTTATTTGTTTGTTTGTTTATTTATAAGAGGGGAAGAGAGGGAGAGAAGGAGAGAAATGTCCATGTGAGAGAGAAACATGGGCTGGTTGTCCCTTGCATGCACCCTGCCGGGGACCAAAACTGCAACCCAAGCATGTGGCCCGACTGGGAATCAAACCAGCAACCTTTCTCTTTGCCAGACAACACCCCACCAACTGAGTTATACTGGCCAGGGCTCATTGAAGTATATTTAATGTTATTTACAGTTGTACTTTTATGCAAATGTATTTTAATTCTCTATTGACAACACATTTTCACTCTAAGGGAGCCAGGTGACTTGATTCAGGCTTCAAAGAGAGTCACAAATTGTGTCGGACCAGCAATAAAATCATGGCTTATTAATTACAGGATTACGGACTTCCAAACTTTTTGTCCCTGATATTTTATAGTAGCTAGAGTTTTGACACATTTCACCTGAGTGACTATGCCAGGAATGTTTAAAATGTCTTAAAAAATAACAGGCACTTTACAGTGACGAAGGGTTTTTAGGACATATTCCAGAAAGTTATTAATTATAGGTTTGATCAAATCACTTGATTTCTCTGAGGCTATTTCCTCAGATAAATGATGTAAAACTTTTAGCACAGTATTTGACACATATTAAGAATTTTGGTATATGTTAAGCATTCAAGATATGATAGCAAATACTCATCATTTTTCCAAAATGGAATGGTAACGAAGTCATGGACCTTTTTGTCAGTGATCAGGACTTAATACCAGCGCTGCAGTGACTGCTTGTAACTCTAGAAAAGCCATGTACACTCCCAGAATCTCTGTACCTTCATCTAAAAATTGAGGGTATTGGAATTATGTAGGATATCATAATTATGTGGAAGCAATATTAAAGAGTTAGTATAAGTGCAGTATGGATCACATTTTAAAAATTCAGTAAGAACTGAAGTTACAATACTTATTATGTGATATGTATACTTATAAATCTGCAATTTTAACTATAATATAAACAATTGATCATGTTATGTGTATCATAAGTGCTATGATATGTAAATATATGTGTAGTAAAGGCTTATTTATTGTTGTTATGGTTACTATGTTTTCCATATTCATAAATGAATACATTTAACCATGTATTTCTATCAGCAAATTATTTCTACTTATTTTAATCAACAGAGTAATTAGCAAAGTATGTATAAAAACATAACCTTACTAAAAAAGGGTAAAGAGCAGAGATTTAAAATGTCAGCAATTAATGAGGATCAACCTCTAACTGAAAAGTAAAGAAGAAGATAACAGACTTCCTTAGGATTTTAACTACCTCTGCATCATTCCTGTTTAACGACAGACATTTTCTACTTTATCTCCTTTGTGGATCAGAAAAAATCCTAATAATGCTCTATTCAGTTATTAATAAGAAAACAGACACATAGCACCCATCTCCTCAGTTGAGACCCACTTTCATGGTGGTGATTGGGGATATGGGAGAAGGGACAGTACTATAATCACTACACTTTATATTTCTATATTATTTATTCTTTTCAAAGTAGACATTCATATGGAGTAAGAGTCACACCAGGTTACTCATGCCTCCTGTCATTTGGGTGCTTACTAACTGGTGATAATGTTGCTCTGTGAAGGCTCCATAGCAGAAGGACCTTTTCCTGTACCACCTTGGCTTCTACTGGGCATATGTTCAATAGAGGAATTTCCCTTTTATTGTTTATTCTTTTTCTGATCCTTTAGTCAGAAACTTCTTGTTTTCAGACCATCTGCAGTAGTAGCCTTGCTGACTTTAAATGCAGTTAACAATAAATGATTTGGGGTTAGGCATATTTAGCAGCAAAAAGATCTTCTCTATTTTTTTTGCTTCACCCCAATTCTGTAGTAATGATGATAGTAGGTAACACAATGTGGACCGTTTCTTCTGTGACTAAGAACTTGTGGGTCAGGTTATGGTAGATGAGGAAACTGGAGCTCAGAAAGATTAGGCAACATATTGAGAATTACTCGGCTGATGAATATCAGCAGTTGGCTTTGAACTCAGGCAATGTAAGTTCAGAGTCTAAGTTCATTGTTTTTATGTTATGTTGTATTACCTTGCTCATTAATTCTGTATCCTCAAATCATAGATGAAGGTTAAGTAGATTGCATAGAACTATAGAAAAATTGCTTGGGAGCATTGAGATTATGGTTCAAGGTTTCTTAATCTTTACATCAAGGATTCTTGATTTGGTGACAAGGACATATTAGTGAGAAATACGACGTGACATGACTCCATCTTTCTGCTCGCTCTGTAAGTACAAACTTGAGCGATTTCTCGCCAACGATACTCCTTGCTGCTGTTTTCCTTGCAAACATATGGGATTGGCAATTAGCAGTTTACAGTCCTGATGCTTCACTTTCGCTGTCATCTGAGCTTGTTCTCGACTTGGTACTGCAGGAGCCTGCCAAGCCTATAACGAGCCTTGAGAGATGGAGCGCAGCACTTGGGGAAACAGCTGACGTGACAATCAGATCTGGCCTGTGTGTGTGTGTGTGTGTGTGTGTGTGTGTGTCAGCCTGTCTCCAGTCTGTTGCAGTGACTTCCCTGGTCTGCAAGTTTAAGTTTGTTTGTGTAATTTGGCAAAACAACCTGGCCACCATAGTGGGCCATATTTTCTGTACAAGGAGAGTTTGAAGCCTGAACGGGTAATCCAAGTATTGGTAGCGAAGAACTTGGCTCTGTCCAAAGAGCGATCTGGCTATTACCCTCAGCTTCTAGGAGGTAATGTGTGTTATATCTCATAGGTGTGCCTTTGTTGGTAGAGGTTTATATGGGCTCTTAGGGTACAACCAGCCATTCCTCATAATCTCAGGGTGGGGGCTAACCACACAACAGAAAGAACAATCATGTGATTTAGGTCACATAGATTCAGTTGACCTTGAGGCTGAGTTCAATTATAGAAGCAATTAATCAGTCAGTCATGCCTATATAATGAAAACCCAGTAAAAAATTTTGGTTATTAAGGCTTGAGTGAAATTCCCTGGCTGGCAATACTCTATGAGTATTGTTACACATCGGTGCTGAGAGGATAATTTGTCCTAAACATTCATGTTTGAAACTCTCCTAGACTCTGCCCTATGGGCATTCTGGGGGACTGATTTTAATATGTGTCTTTTCCCTGTAATAAACCATAATAGCTTTTAATGTGTTCTGTGTGTCCTTCTATTAAATTATGAAGTAAAGGTCATTTGAGAACTCTGAAAGTGCAGTTTATGTCAGAAGTGAGGATAGTTTTGATGACTGTGACCTCACACTTGGCAATTTACCTAACTGTGGGTTGATACACACCTCCTCCACAGGAGACAGAGTGAGTGAGAGAGAGAGAGGGAGATTTCCGGCAGCAAAGTTTTTTTCCGTATGTCTGAAGCATACTAGTTATATCAACTCAGACAACTTATTTCTACTCTGTGATTTTCTACCTAATCATATGGAAACTGATAGAAAAGACCTGGCTGGTGACTGTGAGGCTCAGAAGAGCCCGTGTGTAGGCTGTCCCCAGCATGATGTCCAACTGCTGGTGGGTGCTTCATAAATATGAATTTATGTTTCAAACTTCAGGGCAGGCTCTGAGAGGCAGTTCGAGGGAAAGGTGTCTTGCTGGCTGAGTATAGTCATCGGAGACACAGGCTCTGAAGAGCTCTGAGCGAGCCGGGGCAGTGGGAGGGTGCTCGATTTGCAGGCAGGGACTAGTTAGGTAGGAAACAGCTTCCCATTTCGTAGACACCCACAGAGAAAAATTCAGGGAAGCCTTTGGAGAACTCGCAGAGACTGAGGAGCCGCTGATTAGAGTGACCTCTCTGAGGAATCAAAGTTACTGAACGTAGGCAGCATTTGCGTTTAATCATTTCTTTCTTCAAAAGATATTGATTAAGAATTTTTGATGTGCCAAACACTATTTGGGGTGCTGAGGAATGATCAGTTGACATACTGAATTCCTTTTCTTGTGGACATTTATGTGATAGAGCATATATATTTGTTACATCAGTTAACAGACAAAATCCCCCTTCTCCTGGACAAAGAAGTATATATTGTTAATGTCAGGTAATAATAATTGCTATGGAGAAAAATGAAGTAGGTAGGAGGGTGGAGCATGAAAGAGGTGATACTATTTGATGACAGGTGGTTAGGGAAGGCCTTTCAGAAAAGAGGACCTTTGGTCAGAGACCTGAGCGTAGTGCAGTTACAAGCTGTACCAACATCTGGGGAAGTGTCTGAGGCAGAGAGAAGCCCAAGGTGGGACATTCCTGGGTATATTGGAAGAGCAGCAGGAGACGAGCCTGGGTATAACATTTAATTTTACTAAAATTCCCTAGTCAGTTCATATATTTTATTTTAATGCAATTCTATGTCAGTATAATGGTTTTAAATTGGACAAAATATTTCTACAGACCTCTGAAGACATTTATAACAAATAAAGAAAATTAAAAGGACAGTGTAGTGAGACTTCCCCAATGAGCTATTAAAAAACATCATAAAATGACAGTGAATAGAATGCGTAGTGAGAATTCAAAAATCAACAGCCAGATTCGTGTAACAGCAGCAACCTGGAAACATTCATATTCTCTGAATCATATTCATTAACATCTAATATCATTATAGAACCACTGGAAACCATTAGTGTAGGGATAGATTATTCATTCAATTATATAGGGAAATTTCGCTAATTGGGAAAAAAATGAGGCAGGATCTCCCCACAAGCCATGCATCAAAGTAATTCTTAGAAGAATTATTTAAATATAATATTGCAATCCATGAAGATGAGGAGAAATTAAGGATTAGTACTTAGACAATCTGGGGCTACAAAATAGCTGCAATAGCTTTAGCTAAAATATAAATTTAAAAAATGCACACAATAAAATACAATAAATTCCTCTCCAAAATTAAGTGTAATGAATGTTTTTTAATCACGTAAGAAAAAAAATAGGACAAAGGAAATACCTACACTGGGCAGTTGCCTTATGTCTCAGTATCTCTCTGTATTTTTCAATTTCATTTGTGTCCTAGGCATAAGCTGGTTGATGTTTTCTTAAATTTGTTGCTGTACCTAATAATTAGAAGTTTTAGTCATCACAATTTTTAAAATTAACTTTCTGGGCAATCACTCATGTCCAAATAGCATTTCCAAATTATGTTTTGCCACACAAGAAAGGAAATTTAGGTAAGCTTTAGAAAAGAACCATATTCCTGAGACACCTGTACAAATTCCTTATGAGTTGCATGCCCCGTCCGTCACCATGTTTCCGGGGACCATAATGGAATCCTTGTCTATGGAAGGAAACATTTGCGAACATTTGGATCCCACTTTGAAGGTAGGATGTTTTATTTTCCCCTCCATTTCACTCACAATCAGAAACATATGGAATGTTTTATTTGCAGGCTACAAAAACAAATCAAACAGGCAGTCCTGTGTTGGAAAGAATTTATTCTTCCTGGGGCTCAGAAGTCTCGCTCTGTGTCTACACTTCCAAGCCCATCACTTTCCCTCCCCAGTCAGCAAGGTTAATGGCCGCTCCCCGGTTCTCTGTTATCGCTTCCTCTCCGAGTGGTGTTATCGGGCCTGGCCTCATTTTCCCTCCTGATGCTCATTATTCTGTCCTCTTCTGTTTCTTGGAAATGTGTTGTTTTACCTGATTATCGCCAGTTGCTCTGTCAGGATTACTGTGTGTGTGGTTGTTTTGCTGATAAGGCCTCTTAATCTCTTTCCTCGAGTCTGTCGGTTCTCTACTCGGTGTCACAGGCACCTCATTCCTACAGGGTTTTGATTACGGACCTACAGGCAGGCAAATGAGGATGCACCCATTTCCTATCCCTAGGTGTCTTCCCTCCCTGGTGTGCATTAGGAGGTGCTGAAAAGGCTTGTTAATCACATTGCTTCATTTAACAGTGGTTCCGTCTTTCTCTATTGGAAGGTATTTTCTGCAACCGGGCACATGACTGAATGAACTCGGAAGACAGGGGCTGCTTTTTCAAATTAGATAAAATTTGTTGAATGAGTTTCTGCTGGTAGATTGGATTTAATTACTGACTTCTGATGTGTTATACAATTTGAAACCTCTTTTCTAGCTGCATTTCTTAGCTGTTCAACAATATTGGAATCATCCCAACGTCGCTAATAACCTTGCCTTTCCCTCTTCTCCCCGGGACCCCTTCTCTTACACTTTCCTTCCCACCAGGACAATGTTAACGAACTCCTATAAAGACCTTTTAACTCTACTCTCCATCTTAAGGCTATGCCACGACCCACAACACATGATTTTTGAAGGTAGACAGTGGTGACTGGGAACCGCACAAAGATGAATAAAGAGAGTATTTGTGAGACAAGAAATTACTGCATGAAAATGCCAGCAATCTGAGTCAGGCGCTGCCCTTGCTCCAGACACGGGCACACTGGTGGTGCCGAACACGAGTTTAATGAAACAGTGCCTTCCCAGTGAGAAAGCAATGTAAACAACCTGATTGGAGCAAGACTCAGCAGAATTTTGGTGTTTTAAAAAAGACCCATTTTTTTTAGACCGAATAGATCCACAGATAGAAAACCCAATTATTTGCAAAATACTAATAAGTAGAAGTATTCCCATGTAGGCATGGATGTATAGTTGCAGTATATAATTAGAATTAGGGAATGTGAATGCTTACAGAAGGCTTTCTCTATGACACTAAAATTTTATTGCTTTGGGACACTTCCGATTTTACGACTAAACCCGGTTATGCAGGTATCAGAGAGGAGAAATAGTTAGGTGGAGTACGTTTTGAAGCCCTTTGGGACTCGTTCTTAGCACCTAAGCGGTCTTTCTCCAGTCAGATCTTTGCCTTATATGGTGCTCATGGAGAATGCTGACATTTTTTTTAGCACAAAAAAGTTTTAACTTTTCCAAACAAAATTTTCAAATGGCAAATGAACAGAAATTCAAAAGTTGCAAATTTGCAGCTGTAGTCTACGGGGAGAGGAAAACTGTGCCCATCAAATCTGCAAAAGATACCAGAATGTGGAAAAATCAATTGATTGGCAGCTGTGGATATTTACATCTCTTGTTAATTGCTTCAAATCAGCGAGTTGGGAGACTTCACTAGACTTGGCAGCAATTCAAGTGGAGTACTGTTCTTCTGTTTGTAGGGGACTGAGAAAGTTAAAATGTATATAATACCTTTAAGAAAAGGAAGAAAAAGAAACTTGGGGAGATAATTGGGAGGTTCTAACCACAGGAGCTGGAAGAAGTTCAGTGCTCTAGCCTTAGGGGAATTAAAGGAGGCGCAAGGTCATACAGGCTGAGAATGTCAGCATCGGATGCAGAGAAGTTAAATGTCATAGACGGATGCAGGCTAATATATTTGAAAATAGCAGGTTAAAAAAACTCAACATTTATATAATTGAGAATACAGTTTTAATACAGGGGAAGTTACACTACTGGGAACTTACCCAAACAAAATACACTTGACACACTTGCTAAGCAGGCTGCTATTTTATCAACAAAGTAAGCTACACTGGGATGCTTATAAATCATGGGCTATCTCTCACTTCTTTACTCTCTGAGATGTCCTTTATGGTTTATATAATATCCCAGAAAAACCAAGAACAGAAACACAGTATATAGTGTAATTATGTGACCAATTATGGGATTTCTGTGAAAATCTGTGTGTGTGGGTGTAAGGGAGTGTGTTCTGTGTGATGTGAGGGAGAAATTCACTTAGGTATTCATTAGATTAACATTATATAAACAATTACCCAGATACTAAGGACACCAAGAAGAAAAAGACTCATCTTGACACTCCAGGCTGGGCACAATACTGTGAGGATACAGCATCAGTCAAGGTTCCATATAGGAACAGAGATTCTTCGTGGTACTGCATCTCATCATTTTTGAATGCATGTATTTCCACTTTTATCATCCCTTAAACTGCAGAGTTTTTACAACTAATAGCATGTTATAGCTTAAGTAGATGCTTACAAAATTCAGAGGTGAAAGCCATAGAAAAGTGCTTCTAGTTTTAAGATAATAAAAATTATCTTAATGAGATAATTAGAATGATTAGAACCACAGGGAGCAACTTCCCATGATTCTTCACTGCCTGTCACCTTGATGGCCTCTTCAGCGGAATTCAAGGCAAACCTCGTGTTTGCTAAAGCCCACCTGTCTGCCTTGTTGCTGGGAGTTGAGGGGTGGGGGTGGTGGATTCTTCTTTTCCTTCTTTAAATTGGCATGGGATGCCCCTGGCAGGTAGATTTTGGTTAGAGATACCACAATGTGATCCAGAGGCTTTTAACCTCCACAACACAGGGAATAATGTAAAGGGCAAGATTAGTGCACAGAATCAACTATTTGGCACAGGCATAAAGTCATGAGAAAAGTACTTAAGCAAAGCAGAGGAATTACATTCAGATTAGAAAATGCAAAGGCATTCAAGTTTGAAAACTTGCTAGTGTTTCAGTTAACTTCCTATATACTCCAAAACCAGGTACAATGAGCAACATTGTATTAATGCAGAAACTGAAGTTATGAAATATTAATCTTCCAAGATCACATATTTACCACATCCACATTTGAATGTAGGTTTTGAAAGATGAAAACCCGTGAGGTGCCACAGATGTCATGGCATGTACTTCCTACTAGAAAGCCAGGAACTAATGTTGCCAGTTGGAAGATCTATGTTCAATACACAGAGTGATGCCTGTTACTGGAATGATTACTAAGGGACTCTGTAGGGTTACTTTCTTCTATTGTCTTACACTAGGAAAGATTTCAGTGATCACAATTTGTCTCTACATGCTTCTGAAATCTCACTGAATCAGAGCTGTCACATTTTGAGAATAGTGCTGGTTTGTGTCTTGTCTTGTCCTTTATTGTAGTGAAACCATTAGTTATATTCCCATTTGCTCTGGTGTTGATTTTGAATTCCATTAAACATATTAGAGTCTTTTGAAATGATAAAGTTATGTTCCTTTTACTCTTAATCTAATGATGTAAGACCCATATTATTAGATTTTCTAATTTTAAGCAACCCTAGCATTCTTATAAAAAGCAGAACTCGTTGGCTGTGTATTATTTTTAATATGCTGAACTGGATTTGCTAGTATTTATTTAGATCTCACATCTAAACTCAGAAGTGAGAGTTTTTTTGTTGCTTTATTTTTGTGACCTGTTTATTAGTCAGAGGATCACTTTCACATAAGATTTGAAAACAGAAATTAGTGTGTTTTCCACATTATGCATTCTTAAAGCTGTATTTAGTTTTATAACCATATTCTGGCTACATTGTATGTTTAACTGCTGTCAGTACGTACCCCTGGTTATTTTACACAACCACTTGCATAGCGGCTGTTCTATTAGTCTTTTATCAAGGGAAAGTTAATAAAACACAAACTCTGCTCTGCCCTAATTGTTAGGATGCTACACAGAAGGTCTACTTTCTGCTTCCTCCATGGCTAAAATATCACTCTGTCATGTAAAGAATCACTAAAGAGATTCGAAAGAATCTCTGTCATCTAAAAAACCACTCTTTTACCATTTAGAATGGAAAAGACACTTGAAGCCCACCCATGATTTTACCATAGAATGAGCCCTTTCTGTCTTGATGTGTCTTAAATTATTTGGAATTTATCTTTTGAAACTTTAGTTTTCTTGGTAAATCAAAAACTCCTGTTTTATCCCACAACATTCTGATTGTTGAGTCATTATTATTTAGGTCAGTTAAGTTGTCTTCTACTTTTCATATATTTTTTTCTGTTCTGTTGTTCTGCTGTATTTTTATGGAAATGTGGCTTGGATGGGCTTCCTCTGGCTGCTCCCAGGAGCCCAATCTTGTGTACAAGTTGGTGCTGCAACCCGACCTCCTTGTCTCCTGCAGACAGATCTCATCCACGTGGAGGCCAGAAGAAATGTGTCCTAGTGCATGATGCAAAAGAGTATTTTTTCCTTCCTTCCTTCTTTCCTTCCTTCCTTCCCTTTTTCCTTCCTTCCTTCCTTCCTTCCTTCCTTCCTTCCTTCCTTCCTTCCTTCCTTCCTTCCTTCTTTCCTTCCTTCCTTCTCCTTTTTTCTTTTTTTACATTGTATGATTTTATTTATAGAAAATGAAAACTAGTCTACAGTGACAAAAAGTAGATCAGTGGTTTCCCGGGAATGCAGAGGGCATTGGGAACTGGGCTGAGTGGGCTGATATTACAAAGTAGTCTGAGAAAACTTTTGGAGGTAATGGATATCTTCAGTATTTTGATTTCATGATGGTTTCACAGGTATACATATATGTATATACATATGTCAAAACGTAACAAGTTGTACACTTAAATATGTGTGGTTTATCGTACCCCTATACAGCCATAAAATTTATTTCTGTAGCTGAGGATGAAGCTGATCATAACTTAATGCATGATTTGCTTTAAATTTCCCTGTATATGAGAGAAAGAAATGGGCTTTGGGGCTGGGGTTAGGGCAAAGAGGCAGGTTGCATAATGGGAACAGGGTGCCTTTTCTAGTTTGGGGGATCTTCATATTGTTTTCTCTAAGTTCTGCATCTTGAAAAGGATTTTAAAATAAATAGGTGTTATGATTTTTATTTAGAATTATAGTTCTGTTCAGATTTCCTAGATCAAGTGTTTCTGTTAAGGTTTAGAATAAAACCCGGTAAATAAGAAATGCTCAAATCCAAAAGAAAGTGAGAATGGATATATGGGGTTCTTTATTCAAATGATACCTTTTAGAGTCCAGCCTTAGAAACCAAGAACAACACAAGTTGCATTTATAGAGTATGGAAAGATTCATGAAAATATATCAGTTCCTTTCTGATGATGCACATTCTTACAAAAGGAAGGAAGAGGAGTTCGAGACAACTCGTTGTTCCAAAACACACATAACAGCATCTATAAATACCGTAGGATAAGAGGTGTCCAATCTACAGCCCATGGGCCGCATGCAGCCCAGAATGGCTATGAATGCAACCCAACACAAAATTGTAAATTTGCTTAAAACCCTTTTTTTCACTCTTCAGTTTTCATTAGTGTTTTTGTTTTTAATGTGTAGCCCAGAGACGCCAAAAGGTTGGACACTCCTCATCCTTACATGTCACTCCTCTGCTTAGAACTTCCGCTGGCTTCCTGTTTCACTCCGAGTGAAAGTTAGGGCTTTGTTATTTCCTCCAAGGTGTGGATGACTTGTTTCCCCTTGCTTCTTTGAATCATCTCTTATTTGTCTGTCCTTGGCGTAGCCCTCTCTGTCTTCACCAGTTCTCTTGCTGCGCTGGCCTGCTGGTATCCCTCCTGCTCATCACCATGGCCCTTGTCCTTCCCCACAAACACATGTAAGACCACCCTACCTAAAATTTTAATCTCTCATTAACATTTAAGATCCTTAGTCCCTAAGTTACTTATTTTTCTTATTGCTACATAAAGTGCTTTGCACTTCACATATGCATCTTGCATGACATTGATCTCTTCCATAACTATATAAGCTTCATTAAGAAATACAATTTGTAATATCCAGACCATATTGGGGTTTCCAGCTGCATATATTATTAAGGTGAGAGGCTCACACTGTAAATATGGAGATGGGCAAACTTAAAATTGGGTTCCCCATATTTTGTTTTCTACTTTAGAGAATTATGCAAATCCTGATGCTGTCGGTATAGTTCTGACGCTTTAGAATAAGAAAGGCTATTACTCTTTAGCAGAGTCATCCCAACCGGTGCAGTATTTACTTACTAATATTTATGTTTTGTAGCAGAACTTCAAGAGCTGACTTCCAAGCAAGAGCCCTGATCAAGTCCATTCTGATTGACCACAAATTATTTTGAAGGTCATCTTTGCTTAACTATTAAGAAACACCTTCATTATTAGAATTATTTTACCAGAAATATCTGTTGTTACAGATCTGAAATGGTTTAATGTCTCACTTCTGTTTTTTCCTCCATGAAATAATTATTTTTATCTTGATTTGTGATAAGGCGATTTTCTAGAAATTCAACAATAATGTTAGAATAGAACACCTATAAGCTCTCATGGATTTCACTGGTTGTTTTACATTTGTGAGTTTCTTCTATAGACAATCTTTTTCTCTGCAGCTTGCATGGTGGAGTTTTTCTCAACAGTTACTTCCAGGACCAAAATTACCTTTATAGAGAGACCATCCAATAAATATTTTGTGAATCAGATGCATTAATGCTGATCTCCCTCAGTGGCATGATGGTTAGTTTCTCTGGTGGTACTAGCACTGAATCACGGGGCAGATGTTACAGAATGAAAAGAAGGAGCAGAAGAGAACAGCACTCAGGGCACAAACTCAAATCAAAGGCTGCCCAGTTTCTCTGTGTGTTACTTTATCATATGTGAAATCTGGAAGCTGCTCTTAGCAGTTCTATTTTCATATTGTCATCGAGATGCTGTCACATTAATTGGAAGTGATGCATTTATGTACCAAGGCAAAAGACTTACTTTCGATTCTTTCTTATCTTGTTAAGCACTCAAAAATACAATTCTGAGAGAGAAAATGTTTGGGGGAGGATAGGTGGGAGAATTATGTGATCCAAGCGAGAATCTTACATAAGGATTAAATCTGGTCTTAACAAAAAGCAGTAAATTATGGAAAATTGAAATAATAAGATTTGGCTGAGCTGTAAGTATATTCTCACTGGCATAACATGATTTGATATGAACAGGAAAAAAAGCATTTAACTGAATTCTTATTTATGTTCGCACTAGTCCAATACCACCTACAAATTCTATGCTTAAAGGTATATTATATAAACTGTATTTCTATGGCAAATATAGGCTCTGCATCATTCATTCACTTCATAAATATTTTTCAAGTATAAAATACAGGCCAGAGAATGCATTAAGCTCTGAGGATTCAACGGAGCTGGCCTCTGTCCTCTGCTATGGAATACCTACTATGTTGAAAGCCAATGTACACAGCAGTGGGGTCAAGGTAAAGATGCATTATCAAGGGCTACGGAGCAAAATTAAAGTATCATAAACTATGTAACTAACCATGTAATTAGCATCCAGTATATATACCAGTAAAGATCACCTGTGTGTGTGAAAGTGAGGGGCTGTGTACATAGATTGGATTATAATACAGTTGCAAAATAGAATATATATATATATATATATATATATATATATATATATATATATATATATATAATGAAAGGCTTATGTTCAGCATTATCTCTGCATCATTCATGATGAGTCCTCCAGACAGTCAGAGGAAGAAGATGACCAAAGTCCTCTGTGTTAGAAGCCTTAGGTAATTTGAAATAGATTTTGAGGGACTGAAAAAGGAGAAAAAAGTGTTGTTGTAGACCAGATGATTCAGGTTTGTTTGGGTCTGGATTAACTAATCTTTAAGGTTCTTGCAATCTGGAAATTTACTGATTCTCTTTTGAGTCACAATGATACAACACAGCTTGATGAGTTAGGAAAGGCCAAGAAAATTTTTTTCCTAAGCATTGGTTCTCAAATGTGCTCCCTAAACCTGCAGCATCTATGCCCCCAAGAATCTGTTAGAAATGTGTACCCTCAGACACCACCCAGACTTACGAAATGAGAAACTCTGTGTAGAGCCCAAGAGTCTATGCTTAGCAAATCCTCCTGCTGCTTCTGAGACACCTGAGTGCCTGAGGACCACTGTTCTAAGGCATAAGTTTATATGGAATTTTTAAAGAAAGAAAGAAGCAAAATTAGAGGCCAGGTATGACTGAGAATCCCAGATGAGGTCTCTTTGAAGGCTCTGCACTAAGAGAACCTGAGGTGATCTGGTCTCCTGCGCAGCCTACACTGCTCTTTGACACCTACTTTAACCAATTCTCTTGAACCAAGAGGCTAGAGATAAATTTGTTACTTAAAAACACGACCTTCCTCCATCATCACCTTCCCATTCTCTCAACATCCCCTCCTTAACAAGTCCTGCCCTCTTTTCTGCTATATTTGAGTCACCTTTCCTGGAATGAGGAGGGTGTTCATTCCTTACCCCTCTGGAGCACTGGCTTACCGATATTCTTCAGAAATGATTACTCGTGCATTTATTTGCTCTTTAGTGTCCATTCATTAGACCCTAAAATATAAGCTTCAAGAGTCAGGGATTATTCTCTTGTTTATCATGTTCCCTGTAACTCCTAGAGCAGAGTCTGACACATAGTAGATGCTCAACAAATGCTCATCTGACATAATGAATTATATGCATTGATAATCAAGTGTTAAGTCAATAAACATTGAAACTGTGAGATATTTGAATTGGAAATATTTTGGCTCTTCCAATGCCTAACCATTTGACCAGTCAAGTCATTAACTTCCTTCACCTCAGTTTCCCCCTCTGCGATACTGAGACTGTGAAGGTGATCAAAGGTCTGGAACACAACACAGAGCAGAAAGGCAATGCACAGCAATGGGGACTGGGGAAAACAGGCTTTCCGGGGCGTCGCCTCCACTCCGTGACAGTACACTATTCCAAGGGAAAACGCGCATCTAAGAGTGGTTCAGAATCTAGTTTTTCAAGAGGCACTGAAACTTTAGGTTTTTCTTCAGTAAAACCCTCATAAAATGTTCATAATGACTTCAGTTAAGAAACTGAAAATACCATTAGCTATAGGTCTCCCACACTGTAGCTCTATTTGCTCTCAGGATGAAGTAAGCACTAGCAATACTTTGACCCATCACCAAAAAATATATTTTACAGTACAATTCAACAGATTTTGCAAGATTTTTAAACATAAGAGAGATCTGTAAAGTGAATCTTTTTATATTTCTAAAGGAATGGGAATATTTTCTCCCCATGTGTGCACTTCTGTGTAACGGCATTTTGGTATCAGACCATTTCGATTGATGCTTTGATAGCAAAGTAATCACTAGTCAAATTTCAAGGGCTGCTGCTTTCACAGAATTTCAAAGTGAATAAAGGGCTATATGAAAATGTTCTCCTAGAGTCAATATTTGCTGTACACTTAAATGTAATTAGTAATCATGCAATATAATACAGAAGCTGACCAGTGAAAAATTGGAAACAACTCAGATGTAAGGCAATACCAATAGGGGAATGATTGGACAGACTAACTTACTTGACAAAAAGCTAAAATTTTCAAAAGCAACAGTGACTCTTATTTATACAAAGGAGAAAATAAAGCATATTGAATGTTATAGAAAAAGAGGAAAGTTCTAAAATGTATTTGGAAGATGAAGTTCGCTTTTTTAAGTTGCCTAATTAAAAATACTGGTGAAAAAATTACGAAAATGTTAGGAATGAATGAGCCAGGGAAGGGAATGATAAATAATCTTTTTATTTATTTTTCTAAATTTTCTGGATAGCGACTCTATCAATTAAAATTTTTATACATATTTGTGTGCTTCATCCTCTACCAAGTCTATTGCCTAATGTAGAATATCTATTTATTAATAGAACAAAATGAAAACTAGTCAAATATCAACCTGGGTATTCTGCTGCTTTGTTCACTGCTGTTATTCGGGGTTTGATCCTCATCTCAGCTTCACTCTGCCCATGTGCATTCCTGTGCATCCCTGAACATTCAGATAAAAGAAGATTTAAAATGAGACCAGATGCTAATTTCCTCAGCATCTTCCCTTAGACAAGTAACCAGATGCTCTCTCCATGGGAGAAAACGAGCTGTCGTAGTTATCACAAAGATTAGGCGAAACATCTAACGAAACACCTGCAGGAACCTGCAAGGATTAAACAGGCTCTGGATGAGGCCCCTGGGGCTGGATCAGGCCCTCGGTCTGACTAGCTGGAGTCAAGGCATCCGTGCGGTGTATGTTAGACACACCAAAAACACACAGACCTTTAGAAGGAAACGTTAGGGTCTGTCCAGGGGATTCATTTGTTGGCACAGTTTCGTTGCAGTGGTCCAGGGCGAACAAGGGAAATGATGTTGTTGTTTAAAGTCCTATTTAGACGTTAAAGCACATTAAGAAAATATTAAAATGTCATGTCGGATCAGTTTTTACACTCCCATGCTCATCATAGATGAAGAAAAAGGCATGTGTTCCCGGAAGACTGTTTCTGTTTTTCGATCATGAGGAAGATAGGTTTGGGGATGGGAAAATAAGTAGATGCATGTGTCTGTGTGAATGACGGAGAAAGAGAAAGAGTGAGAAATCAACAAATAAGAAACTGCTTGACATTAAAAAAGGAACAAAGAAACTGTTTGACAATGTTCAGTGCCAAACCAATGGTAAACACAGCTGAGATTCTAAAAGCAAAATCAACCGTCTCGTGGAAGCTCATTTGAGAGAACATTCCAGGCAGGGGGAATGCAGAGAAGGGTCATAAGGTAGGAATGAGCTGGAAGTTATCAAGACCAAATAGAAGGGCTGTGAGGATCCAGCAGGTGAAGAGCCAGGCTTGGCAGAGATGGTCCTGAAGCGGGAGACAGAAGCAAAACCACGCAGAGCCTTTTCGTCCAGGTTGAAGAATATTTTCTTAAATGCGTAGGAAGCCATTGAAGGTTTTCCATTGGGGAATTAGTAATCTAATTACCATTTTTTAAAGATTACTCTGGCTTCATGATGACATACTTTTTAATATTTTCCATTTACAGTCTTGCCTTGAATATCTAGGCTCTAATCCAAGCCAGCAGACACAAAATGGTGACATGATTAGGACAAGCCTCTCTTTATAGTACCCATTCTGGACCAATCTGTAGCTTTTATGGGCACATTATCGTTGCCCCTGAGCCATAATGGGCCCGGAATTGGAGGCAGCATTCCACCTGAGTCATCATCTGAACCACTTTATGAAGCCATCATCTATATAAGTCTCTAGACGTTCATTCAATTACTCATATGGCCCAACTTTTCTCAACTTACGAGAAATATCAAAATCGCAGATACGGATGCCTATATGATCCCTAGTTTGAGTAAATCTGTGTTTTCTAAAAAATAGTCACCAAGACTCCAAAAACACTTTAAACATAATGAATATAGCAACAGTGCAAATTTGTAACTCAGTGAAGGTGTTTGCTTTTTTTTAAAAAAAAATTTTTCACTAATTCCGTCCTAACCCTTCAATGTCTTGGCAAAAGGCAAATATTCGTATTTTGCCAGACTCGTGTTATTTCAAGCAGCAAAAGGAAGGTCATAAAGGCAGAAATAAGCCTTGGGGGAAACAGGAGATTTCTTTTAACTAAACCACCATAACATCAAATATAATTCGAGTATAAATATTCTTAGCTCTCCTCCTCCCAAAGCCCATAGCTGGAGAATATTCTTTCTCCTCAATTTCCCGGCCCATTAAGGACAGTCTGGTCCTTGCCAGAGAAGTTTCTGGACCTTTATGATGAAGAAATGGAGGATGGGCAGATGAATGAGCAAGGTCCAAAGAGGGAAAGGGAAAGGTTCAGCAAGATATAGGTTAAATTGGCCTAAGTGGGAATGAGCTGGGAGAAGGAGAATAGATGAAAGCTTTTTTAGCAGAGGTTGGAAGGAGCAAATTGGGCAGAATGTGATGGTGAATGAAAGGGCCGGGGGGAGGGTGGAGATTGAGAGAGTTGGGAAAGAGCGAGGAAGATTAAAGAGAAAAGTGGTGCTTGGAACAGGAGTTCCAAAGAGTACAAATGTAAGTAATTTTTTTTAATAAGAAGGAAAATAACAGTCACAGAAATAGTTAAGGATTTTGTCTCCTATCAAAGTCTTTTACTATATGAACAGTGGTCCTTTTCTAAGACCTGAAAGGGACCATTTTCTTTCTCAGCGATATTGAGTACAGAACAAGACTCAACTACTACATAATAAAAGGTGTGCACAGATCTGGACTAAATTTACCTGTTCTTCCAGCTTCATCTTCCTTCACAACCACTCCCAGTCTTCCTCCATCAGTAAGAGGCAGTTATTCTCCATTCCTCAACATACAAACCCTTCCTCTCATGTTTGTCTCAGCTGGGAATGCCTCTCTCTTCATCTTCACATTAGTTTATTAAACAGTGATCAATATTATATATTCTGCGTTAGTTAATGGTTGAGAACAAATATTCAATCTTCCACTTTACTGAATGACTTTTGAAAGTGATTAAAAGTTTTTGACTATAATACCTTAAGCAAGAATTCCTATCTACATTCAGCTCTGTGATTTTCTGTATCATCTCATCTTTCTTTGTATTATACACAGGCATGCATGAGGCACACACCTATAAAACACACATCCACAAACATGCACACACAATTTCACATCCTTCCCCTACCCTCCTATATGCTAATGGTAATTGTAGTAGACCGCTCTGCCTGATTTTAGGAATTGTATCTCTATCCCTTGTGGCTAAGGGCGAGAGACGACCTTTGGAATGCCAGCGGCAGGAGACAAAGCCTGTCTCTGGTAACAAACACTGCCTCAGTTCCTCTCCCTGCCCCCAGAGCTTGGTCGAAAGTCAATGACAGGTAAGACCCCTCACAGCGGGGGCAACCTAAGCCAGACTCGATCACTTGGGAGGCCTTCATGGAAGGAATCAGGGGGCTGCAACAGAGAGCAATGGACTCTCGCCCCCCAGCTTTGTCAAAGCCTGAGTCCCCATGTCCTCTGGGAGGAGCGCTTCCTGGCTCTAATCCCCTTAAGCCTGAATACCTGTTGGGGAGAGGTGAAGCTCCTTGCCTGGCCAGAGCATGCCCTGGGGAAAAATCTGGCATCACAAAGACTTGCTGATAAACCTGTGAAATCTGCTCTGCTAAGAGTGCTTTCATTCATATGATAAGAGTCTGAGAGGAAACAAGTTTGTCTCCCAAAGTTTCTGCAACTCTGACTCATAGTAAGCCCTCAGATCTCTTTGAAATGTAATCTACTGTTTTATCCTTGCCGCCCTGTATTCCTGTGTATTAAACCCAATAAAAGGCTATGGAGAAAGGCACTCAGGGCCTTTTTCTCCCCAGAGAAACTGGCCATAGCCCACACCTCCATCCCCAAACAGATCTCAGCATGTCTCGGCCATATTTATTCACTCATGCATGTCCATGGAACCAGGGGACCTCGAGAAAGTGGTCTCCGCCACAGGTAATAAATCTGTGTGTTTTAAATTAGTACCTAAAGTCATAATAAAATATATTAGTACTGCTTGGTCAGAGAGCAGCTGCATTCCCAGCAAATTCACAGTATTATAGGTTACCTCAATAATAAAAATAATTAGTTATCTTTCAGTTTCAAAATGCCAGTAAGTCTACACATTATGTATTTATAATATAAAGGTTTGTTTTATTATATATATAAAGATTTCTTTATATATATAATATATAAAGAAAGAAAAAGAAAGGGAGAGGGGAAAATGGTCTTTGCAGCTGAATAACTATAATTGCAAGCACTAAAGTTTTAAATAACTAATATGCATTAACTAACTTTTTTTTAACATGTAGACAATGCATTAGTATGGCTAATTAATTGCTCTAATATGAAACTCCAACCATGTTGTGGGCTAATTAAGAATGGAAGTCTGGTTACCAGGCTCAAAGTAATGATCACTTAGTGATTACCTTTTACTTTTCAAAAAATGGGAATTCACTCTGTGCCAATCGAATTTCAAATCAAATCTTTGGTTTGCTACTTAAATGTAAAGTAGCCAAACATTAGTTGATTAAGCACTTAATTTTGTGAAGCAAGATTCTTGAAGAATAAAAACTTAACTATATCAAAGTTACAATACTAAACAATGATTTTCATTCACAACCAACTAACAAAAAAGGCCAATGCTATTCAAATAGTAAGCATGAATAAAAATGTTTTGAACCATCAAAGAACTATACAAACTGCAGGAAGATATTCTCACTCATACTGATCAATGACAATGTTTGCATTTTTGTCTTTAATAAGATAAAGACAAAGAAGAAAGAGAAACTTGAAAGACACAAAAAATAAAAGTAAGGATGTACTCACTCTCTTAGCTCTATTTTCCCCAAGAATTAATTGTAAAATCTGAATAGAGGTCAGCTATTAATGGGTGACTCAAAAGTAGTATCCAGAGCACCAAAATAAAGGTTATTTTTACTAGTTATTTGCATTAAATGAACAAGATAAATTAAGAATTACAAATAGTTTCGTTTGAAGTACATATCTAATAGGCCAGATTAAGCATATTGAAATTAGTTGGCTGGAAAAATTCACAGTTTATTCATTAGTTACTTATTACAAATAATGGGACGATAAGAGGTATTGATATGTGACTTGTCTCTAGCACTATTGTGTCAGAAGTAATATTTGAATCTTTCCCCAAAATTTTAGAAATGTGTTTTTTAACCTTCAGTACAGTATTTTCAGTACAATTATTTTTGGTAAATGGGGTTATTGGGATTTTTTATGTCTTGGTATTGAACAGATGAACAAAATTCTTACTAAATCTATGTAAATCATGAGCAATCAGTGGAAAAATAATTTTCAGGAGAAATGGAAAAGCAGAAAAATCTATCACAAATATCTTAAATAGAAACAATTAGTTTTGATTAAAAACTCAGTCATTTGGGACGATCATTATGAGCTAGAGTATACAATCCAGTTCATGTAAGGAAAATATAACAGTAAGTTAAAGTATAAATTTTTAATGAAAATGAATAAACTTCTATTCTTTTAAGTGTAGCTAAAAAGACCAATAAAATGGAGCTCTTGTGCATGGTTAGTGGCAATGCAGACTAGTGCATCCACTGTGGAAACAGTATAGAATTTCCTCAAAAAAATTTAAAATGGCACTACCTTATATGATCAAGTGATTCCATTGGCGAGAATATACCCTAAGAATACCAAACACCAATTCAAAAGAACTTATGCACCCTTATGTTCATAGCATGCTGTTTACAATAGCCAAGTATTGGAAACTGCCTAAGTGCCCATCAGTAGATGAACGAATTAAAAAACTGTGGAACATTTACACAATGGAATACTATGCAGCAGAAAGAAAGAAGGAATTCCTACTTTTTGCCACAGCATGGATGGAACTCGAAACTATTATGCTAGGTGAAATAGGCCAGTAGGTTAAAGACAAATTCCATATGATATCACTTATAATTGAGACCTAATGAACAAAATACACTAACTAGCAAAACAGATCTAGAGAACTGGAAACATGGAACATACTGATAGCTGTTGGAGGGGTGGAGGGAAAGGGGTCATGGACAATGGAGTGAGGATTGATTGAGGGGGCGAGGGATGGGCTGAGTGGAGAGGAGCAAAGGAGAAAAATGGGACAACCTTAATTGAATAAACAATAAAACAAATAGACACTTTACCTACAAAGCAGTCCCTAACCAGGGACCAGTTTCATGGAAGATAATCTTTCCACGGATGGGGGTGGGGTGGGGGTTGGGATTATTTGGGGATGATTTAAATGTATTGCATTCAAGCTCACCTCATGCTGTGCGGCCTGGTTCCTAACACAGAGGGACTGGTACCAGTCCATGGCCTGGAGGTTTGGTACGCCTGCTATAAAGAGAGAGTGCCTGAGCAAGAATCTGCACCTGAAACAAGAAAATGGCAGATTACTGTCATAAGCATATGTTTGTGATACAGTCTTTCCTGTAAGTCAGCTGGGCAACTGCTCCACTAGCGGGCTGCTGAGCAGTTCGGCACCAAGGAACAGACCAGAGTCATACACAGTAACTACATGCTGTTCACTCAGCTTTTATTGAATGCAGATTCACTCACTGTAAGTAGAACATCAACATACATTAAATCTCATCCATACTCTAACAATTTGAAAGAAATATAACACACACACAGAACAATCAATGGGGGATAATGAACTCGAGTCCCAGAGTCTCAGTCTGCAGGTCCAGGAGGCAGCACGGTGGGCAACGGAGTTGTCAGCATCTTGCAAGGAAGGCTTTCTGGAGCCGGATGGGCAGCAGAGCAGAAGTCCCCAGTCCAGCAGGGCAGATACTCTGGTGGCCAATGCCAGGGGAGATCAGAGGGGAATAGAGCAGCATTCTGGTGTGTGGAGCTTGTCTGTGTCAGCAGTGGTCTGGAGCCTGCCTCAGTTATACTTTGAAAGTGATGTACTCTGCTATTCTGGGTCTTTTGATAAACGTCTTGGCACCGCTGATGCCAAGTGGGAAATTTGCCCAGGAGCCCACCTATGGGTGGTCTTGCTCTACAGACACAGCTGTTCTGATCACATGTGCAGATATTTTAGGTGTGTCTTTTTGCCAGATGTGTCTGCTCTGACTTAGGTAGTGTCCTTCTTGACCCAAAGGGTCATGGCTTATGGACAGCCATTTTAGTCGACATGCCTGACTCTACTTTGTTTTATATACTTTATGCTGTCTTGATCAGCACAATGCCATTTTATTGGCCCTGCTTTCCACAATTGCACAACCAGTCTTTGACAAAAAGCATAAATCGCAACTTGCCATGTAAAAATCTGGGATGCAGTGAAAAAATAAATACAGTGGAAGCAATCATGTCAGCAACCACCATTCTCCCCAACATAACCCAAAAAAGAGTATTCCACCTGTAAGAGACCCTTCTTTCCACAGATACCCTTTACACCAGAAGGTTACAGTCCCACCAACAGCATTTATAATGAATGGCACTGTCACGTGACATGTGGTAGCTTATCTCTGGCGCAGACTGACTTCCAGCACAGGCAGGTCAGCACTCGGCAATCAAAGCCAGGCCGGCTGCTGAAAGCCACCCTGTGGTGTTATTCACATTGGAAAGCCATTCCCAACTATACCTGTTCTTTAAAAATCAAACTATGGATGATATTTCTTTTCTGAATTCCAGAGTGCTCAATTCTGTAAAATCTCAGATAGTTCAAATCTAGAGTCAACCTCCTAAGAACAGGTAGGGGCTCCATGTTTTTTGGCTTCTACCCTTCCTACCTTTTTTTTACTTTATTCCTGAGGCCTTTTTGCAAAGGTCTGCTACTACTGCCTATTTCAGAGAATATTCTTTTACATATATTATGCTGCTTTACTTAAGATGCCATTGGCAGAAAGTAGTCAGTTGCTAAGTGCAATCCATGGAATACTCTCATGGAAATTAAATCTATTGCCACAAAAATACAATTAATGCAAAAATATTTAAAAATTAATGCAAACCTATGAGATATAAAACAATGTAGAATATACATATTTAGCACAAGATTTTTAAAGTGTATGTTAATTTATACAATGTTTTTCTAAAACATTATATAAACTGTTGAATGTCAATTTTTACAAAATTTCATATAAATCTGAACTATCTCTTATATGGAGTATGAAAGTAAGTTAGTTAGAGTATGAAGGTAATGTTTTCTAAAATTAAGACTTTTCTGAAGTTGAAACAGGTGCTAAGACTTTCGTTCATTTGCTTTTTTGTAATGTGGACATTTAAAATATTTTCACAAAGCAGCGCGTACATAGAGAATCGATATTGAATAAGCCGTTGAGTAATTAGTGGATTTATAGATTGTAGAGAATCTATCTGATAATAATTTATTTTCCAGCCATGATCATTTCCCCTTGTTTTGGGGGAGTTTGGGTGGTGGGAACATCATATGTGACATTTGAGCACTGTCTCATCTCTTGGCCGAGGAGGCACTGTGTTTAGAACAAACATTCTTTGTTGAAGTCGCCTGAGCTCGTCAAGCTGGGATATGACATATGCCGGTGTGTTTAAGCCAAATTTGTGTGGCAGATGCTCAGTGTGGAATTAATATGGCATTATCACTCTTCTGATTCAGAGCTAGCCTCTGTAAGATTTCAATCACTATTCTTCCTTTTAAATATTTCCTCATATTTGTCTTGTCTCAAAAATATTATTAACCACTCTTGAGATTTTGTTTTATTCTCTCTGCATATGCTTAGTAAAAGCCCATATCTTCTGCTCTGACTTCAAGCTCCCAAAACTTTTGATATTCTGTGAAGCCCGTGAACAATGTTCATTTCCAAAAATAGCAAGACATCCTTCTGAGATGTTGTTAAAGCCGGTTTTAATATAGCATGTGTTTATTTAAACTCAGTGCCAATAGCTCCTTGGGGGTGGTTTCTGCTTATAGCCAAAGGTTGAGTAGGCCACGGAGAATAATTGTAAGAGCAAAGAGGTTGTTCTTTGACAAGTGGAAAGCCCTGCGGGGAGTCAAGTGCTGGCAATGGTATCCTCCACCCTTCAGGAGAGAGAGTCTTGTCTTCATTTCTCGTTGTTGGGCCGTTAGACTTGTCAAATTCTAATACACCGTTAAGGATCCATAGGAACCATGATGTGAATGCCCCATTTCTCCTTGCTGGAATGAAAGAAACTTACAAGGTCACATCTCTTAACAAGTGAGATGACAGACAACCAGAAAAAAAAGCCCAATCCATGCAGAGACCAGAAGGCAGATTTGTTTTTCTTTTATCGTACCATGTGCAAATAACTCTCTATTCATTTTTTAAGATAGGAAAATAACCCCTTAAAATTGCAGAAGGAAGTGAAACATGACTACACAATATAAATAATGTTTCCTGAAGGCACATAACACAATTTTGTGAAAATGATGAAGAAAAGGAATTTCACATTTATTAGCCACGGAAGACTTAAATGCATTAGGCCCTAAATATTAAAAGCTTGTTGTTCCACAATTTATCATCGAAGTGGATGAAAAATGGTTTTTCTTTTCTTTTCTTTTTCTATTTGAAAATATGCAGAATTAGTTGTATGCTTTAATTTAAACAACTTTCAGAGCTTAAACCCTATGACAGTCATCTTGGCAAAGCCACCGCCTTCAGCAACAGCTAGTCGGCTAGCTGGTGTCTTTCTGTTGCGGGAGTGATTCGCGTGCTCTCTCTGGTGTCCTTGGCAACAGGTGTCTCATTAGCACCTGAGCGACGCCAGCTTCCGAGAGGAAGGCTGTGAACTGATTAAACACATGCTCCATTTTTATCTCTTTATGAGTCATTACTTAAAGGTTTTATCACCAGATTGCCACACTTAATTACGCGGAGCCATAATTAAATATGAGCATTCTTAGGCCTGCTTTTTAAATTTGAGTTTAAACTTCAGTTACATGCTTTGCATTGCCTAATTTAAAACTATTTTAAAAAGAACTGTAGGAGGTGCTTTTTTTTGAAGGGGGCAGAATGGGGCAGGGTTTTTATTTTCTCATACACCAGTTATGCTTTTTGAATCTGAAAAGAAAACCCTACATTGCACTTAAAAACTTAGAAAGCACCGTCAGAAATAGGGTATTTAAATTAGAGTGCATTGTTGTTTTTTTTTAATAGCATGCAAGGAAGAAGAGTATTGCTTGCTTTATAAATTATAATTTAACTAGGATACAGGAAACCTCAGGCTGAATCAGATGACTAACTGAATTCTCCATTTTCCTTGTTTTCTGAAGACATCTGTTAATTGAATAAAGACCAAATAAAACAAAATTATTCATCCTATCACGAAGATTATAAACAGCAAGATTTTCTTTTTTCCTGTGTTTATTTGCTTGGATCTCCTCCAAACTGTCCTATGTATGTGGAACTCAGGACTGAGCAAGAGCCTGTCTCCACATCCTGCGTTTGTCAACCTGGGGAACCAGGTTCGCGGTTATTGTTAAGGCTTCCCTGGGGCCTCTTCAGGACAGTGCATAGGTCATGAATCTTTTGATGTTCTCCAAATTCTCATGGGCTGATCACCAAAAATAATTTCAATAGTGAGACCGTAATTCTCTACCCAGAGACAATAAGGAGAACAGCCACCCACTTCTCCCTGTGTTCTAAAAAACGAATGAGCCAGATTGTGTGTGCTCCGCAAGTTATGTAAATTTCCTTACCACCCACTTGGTGCGGTCCCAGAAGGAAAAGTTGACAAAGGAGGACGCGGCCTTTCCTTTTGAATGTCCCCTGAGAAGTCACTAAAATCTGAAGATATTTTGGAAGATCTTTCTGCCTCTAATTGGCATGCCCCCCTCAAAGTACCCTGTTCCTTAAAACTCTCGGGCTGAAGTTTAATCCTCCTTTGTGGGAAAACCCCTTGCTTTACTTCAGAAAGCGGTTTCACTCCGGTTTCCCCGTCTTGAGACACGTCCTGGACCTCAGCCAGGTGGAGTTTATGTTTCTTCTGCTGTCTTCCATAGGGGCTAGAGAGGTGAGGTGGCTGTTGTCCTGTAAATAAGGATTCAATGGACTCTTTGGGGCAAGTGGTTTTTGTTTTTTTTTAATCTCCTTACAAGTACTAACTGTAGCTCAGCTGGTCCCTTTACTAGCTGACCGACTATAACAATTTGGATGCCTTCTGTTGCAAATGTTAAGCAAAAAAAATAAAATAAAATAAAAGGAAGTCAGCACAAAACCTCACAACCCTAACTGGGTTCAGCAAAAAGAAAATAGGTTGACTTTCACTCATGAAAAGTCCAGGAGTAGCTCTTACTCTAGGTGAGGATTGACAGAAGGGCTTAAGGAATATCACAGGGACCTACAGTCTCCCCCCGCCATACCCCCGGTACTCAGCCCCCTTTGAATTGCTTCACCACAGGCCACGTGAAACAAAAGTGGGGAGGAGTTGTCAAAGAAAAGTTGTACTGGACATAGTTAAACAAGCAAAGGATCTTTATTCAAGACCATGGCGACAGAGGAGAAAGATTGAACTCTATCCCACTAAAACAAAAGGCAGAAAGGTTTTGATCACAGGGGGTGGGGGACTAGTGGAAAAACATGGAGGTCAGTATGACTAGGCCATCTGTGCCTGCTGATTGGAGCTTATAAAGCTTAAGCCCCAATCCTACAAACTAGACTGGGAGGCAGGAGCTCTTCCATTCTCAACGACTGAGATAATTATATTTCAAAGAGACGATTGTCAAGTCCTTAAAGAGAACATACCTGGGTTGTAAAACTGGCAGGAGATAAGCAAACGATTAACACCTTAAAGAGAAAAAGAATTTACCATCAAAAGTTTCCTAAAGTAAATGCAAGAAAAGGGAGATCAAGCTGCCTAAAGTTATGAAGAAATCGGGTAAAAGGCTGAGAACATCTTGGTCAGGGTGAGTACTCAAAAGAGAATAGGAAGCGTCAAAAGAATTTGCCTTGAAGCCATAAACAATTAATAAACAACCACAGATAATCATGCCTTCTATTGTCCAAAGACATTTTGATTAAAAAAAACATAGTTACCTAAAGAGCAAGACTTTGGCCATGTCATTAGAAACCATGGCTTCCCATTAATGTGCCGGATGTCTTTGGTTCTTTTCTATTTTCTTTTGTAGTTGGCAGCATCACACTCCAGATTTTTGCTACATTTTCTTTACAAGACAGAGCTAAAGAAAATGTCATGTTTTAAAAAAAAACAAACAAAACTGAATCAAATTAATTTGGTTGGGTCCCGTCTTTACTTGAAGCAAGCTCAAGAATTTGAGAAAGTGTTCCGTCTTCTAACCGTCGTGGCTGCTTGGCTGAGTGCTCCGAACCCATTGATGTCATTGTCCATAGAAATCATGTGCATTCATTTCATTTCTTTTCTCTTTTTTTGGGGGGGGAGGGCGAACTTTGGACACAAAGATTTTGCTGAAGGGCCTCAGTAGCACTGAAAATTCAACCTCCTGGGGCCTACTCTTCAGACAGTACACAGATCAACACAAGCAGAAGCACCTCTCCACCAGTTTTCCCTTCTCTGTCTCTGGGAAGCCATCTTTCCTCATAGTGAGCTTTTCTGTTCTACACTAAGCAGAAGTCTTACTTCTGACCTCAACAACATGTTGTAGCTTCTTAATTCCTTAAAAGGGAAGCTGATGTGAAGAAACCTGATCTTCAAACACAAAGGGTGGCTGTTTTTCCAGGCAAGGAAGGAAGAAGAGACCGTTTTTTAAAAAATTTCACTAAGGTTTCTCAAACAATGAGAACAGGATAGAAATCAGTACTTCTATAAATTATCATACTGCATAATTTTTAATGTAGTCTCTCTCCTTTACCCAGGAAATGGCTCTGGACTCAATTAAATTATTTCAATTTATATTTCTTTTTAAAAGGAGTGGGTGGCATTGGAGATGCTGGAGAGGAATTTTTCCCACCATTTATGGAAACGTGATTACACAGTTTATTTTACATGTCAATAGGACCGCTCCGCTGTGATGGACTTGCGTGTTGGAGCCGCTTCTTTGAAATTTCATTTTTGTCACGTCTACTAAGTGCCTTGGTGAAAGAACAAAAAGAAAGGTTAATCCGATGGAGTCCTAACACTATCTAATTCTTTCTGCACATACTTGTTTTCTGATCTCAGGGAGAAGTACAAGATGGAATTTAGGGGGAAAAGGGAACCTACTTCCGGGAAAAAAGAATGTGGTAACAGGTAGGGATTCATTGATGAAGAGAAATATCCGGGAAAACAAATCATATTACTAATAAGAAATCATTCAACATAATTTGGGAAAACAGTAAAGACATGGTTCAAAAGTTGGGGAGTGGTAAGAAAAATTGGTTAATGCCAAAGGGTAGCTGGAAACAATAAATTAGAAAAAGTGGTTTTTGTATGTTAGGAAAAAGAATTCAAGACCAAGTAAGCTGGACTAAAATATGCTCTTTTTAGGTGTGATTATAACCTATTAGCTACACTTGCGTATAATATTGTTACTCTGAAACATGACTGGTGCCCAATAAATGCTTTCAGAATACAAAAATTTTTTATTCACCTCCGATTTTTAATTGTTCTTCATGGATTTTAATAATGCCACACTTGCAAGGGTAACATAAATTACAAGGGTACCATTATTATGTTTTAATTTGTAATAGAAATGATAGACTTTGAAGTTTCAGAAAATATAAGAAATGCACTTTTTATAACATGTAATTTTCTTAAAGAGCATTTATTATTTATGGTGTCTTTGGGATTAAGGTCTGGAATATCTAACTAACCCTTGGTGGCTGCAAATGATCCTCCTCTTCTTGTCCACATCTAGGGGGTCTTTTCAATGAAATTCTTTGAAGAAGTATTATGTGATTCAAGGAAATCACTTTTATCCATTAGAAATTTATGTAAAAGGAGACATTCTGAGGAATCCACATTCTTGTTGCAAACGTGAACTGCATAAAGATTTCAGAAGCATTTCAGCATTTCTGAATACAAATCAGCCCTTATAATGGAGGGAAACTAATGGGAGCCAATTTCTATTTATTCTGAAACTTTTTTCCAATTCCCAACACTTCTGGTTTAAATGTTTAATGTAATATCTTCATTGTGCCTGCTGCGCCACAATAAATTTTCCCAAAGTTTATTCTATGTTTTGTGAGCCAGTATTGTATATATGTTTCTACACAAACCTTTTCCCAATGAATATTTAATTGACAATATTTTAGTTTAAAAGCTGCTGGAAATAATCAAACATCTATATTTTTCAAACAGTTAGTATAGATTGTCAAGTACATTATAATGTTATAGAATTCATAATTTCAACTAGTGCAAAAATAGCACTATAACTGCCCCATTCTTGAACAAGTTCTTATGGTTACAATTCTGCAAATGATTTTCTACTGCTAATCTTTTTAAAACAGTACTATTAGAGGAAACAAAGGTAAATAATGCCACCATATTTTTTCCTAATAGGATTACAGTTTGATATGTGAGGTTTAGTTTTTCCTTAATAAGCAATTCTGCAACACCAGCCAAGTGTCCTATGATTAAACTCAATTCTGACACTCACTACCTGCAGACAGCATCAGATTCCCACAGTTAAGGCCTCAGGCCCAGGAGAATACCCACTAATTCAAATGCCAACCACAGTAGTAGGTAACTGGGTTATTCACCACTTCTGTCCCACTTGGGTTAGGCTTGGAGTTCCCATGGCCTCATCCTTGTTGGGTTGATTATTTCCTAGAACAGCTCACATGCCTCAGGAAAACACTTATGTTTATTTATTCTTTTTCTGATATTTCATTGTTAGTTTATTAGGAACACAGTGGATTTTTTTTTGAAGATTTTATTTATTTTTAGAGAGGGGAGGGGAGGAAGAAAGAGAGGGAGAGAAACGTCAATGTGTGGTTGCCTCTTGTGCTCCCCCTACTGGTGTGACCTGACCTGCAACCCAGGTATGTGCCCTAGACTGGGAATCAAACCTGCAATCCTTTGGTTCACTGACTGGTGCTCAACCCACTGAGCCACACCAGCCAGGGCAGTTATGTTTATTAGCTTAATAAGGGATATGATAAAGGATACAGATAAAATGTCAAATGAAGAGATAGATAGGACAAAGTCTGGGAGGGTCTTGATTGCAAGAGTTTTTGTTTCCTTGAAGTTGGGGTGAGTCACCATCCTAGTACCTGGATGTGTTTGCCAACCTGGAAGCTCCCCCAAACCCATTATATTGAAATTTTATGGAGGCTCCATTACATAGGCATGATCAATTATTAACTCTATTTCCAATCGTTCTTCCATCTTGGGAATGGAAAAGGGTGGGGCTGAAAATGTCAAACTTCTGATCTTGACTTTGTCTTATTCTGGTGACTAGCCCAGATCCAGGAGTCATATAGGAACTCACTGAAAGTCGCTTTGTTAGAACAAAAGTCACTTCTGTCACCCAGAAAATTCAAAGGAATTTGAATTGGGGTCAAAAACCAAATATCAGAGCAAGAGATGCTCCTAGTACCTTCACTAAATTATAAATGAATTGCAGGCATTTTAGGAGTTTTTGTCAGGAACCAGGGTCAGAGACTACATATTACAATGAAAGGTCCTATCACCTCTATTTACAATGGCTTCAGGAGTCCTTTGCCAGGACTTGAGGGAAGAGACAAGAAGAGCAAACAAACACACAAAATAGAAATTAGCACAATACAAGTTAATAACTAAGTAGCTGCTATTGAAGTGTTTCTTCTGCAGGTAATTACATGTTTTGCAAGACATTAAAAACATAGCCAGAAACTCTGAAGACTTCAGAGAGCAAATAGATGAAGGAGAAAAACTAAAAGGAGAGGAAGAAGATGGCCGGTTTCTGTCCTGTGGGGCAGCCAAATCTCCCATAGAAAACCCATTATGAGCAACATGGATGGAACTGGAAAGCATTATGCTGAGTGAAATAGGCCAGGTGCTGAAAGACAAATATCATATGATCTCACCTTTAACAGGAAGCTAAACAACAAAACAAACAAGCAAGCAGAAAAAAAAACAACAAAGACACTGAAATAGAGAACAAGGGGATAGTGACCAGAGGGGAGAAGGAAGGGAAGTTAAGGGGAAAAAGGGGGGAGGGATTTGGAGGAACAAATAGGAAGGACACAGGGACGAGAACTAAGGGGGGTGGAAATGGGAGGGAGGTGGGGAGCAAGGGGCGGGGGAGGCTGGGATGGGAAAAATAGACAAAAAACTGTACTTGAAAAATAACTAAATAAAATTAATAATAAAAAAGAAAACCCATTATGTTTGGGCTCAAACAACTGAATACATGAGCTCAGGAGAACTGAAATGTAAGGAGGAAAATGCCTTAAAGGACAAAGCTACAGCAGAGGAGGCCCACAGCCCTGAACCCAGAATACATTCTATTGCTGATATATTTTATTATTATATAAGCCTGAACTCTAGTGCCCGAAACAGTGGTTTTGCACAGTGGGTGCTTATAATAACAGTTGGTAATGTTTCCGAATACCTATAAAGTCAGTAAAGTTAGATATAGATCAATAGAAATTTTCCATCTGATCAAAATAAAAAGATGAAAACAGAAGGAGAGGAACATAATAAAATGTAAGGTCTGTACTAGAGAGCTGTATGGACATAGATGTTATTGCAATTCATTTTGCTGGAGGGTCAGTGAAAAGTGAATTTTGAACTGGATCTTGAAGGGAGAGTAGACATGTACAGTCAACATATCCCCAGAAAACAGAAAGCAAAATGAGGAGCAGAAGCATTGATGGGAAAAAATAAGTAGAGCTCAGTGACTTGAATTCAAAAATAAGCTTAAGGACAGGAGGGAGGAGAGACATGTACTGTCTATGTGACAAGGTATTGGAGGATGTGGAGAAGGAGCAAACTGTTCTATACCCTCAAGTTTCTTCTGGTGGCCTAATAATTAAACAGACACAAGACAGATCAGCTTGAGAAAATAACCAAGTTAAATATATGCGTGTGTACCAGAGCCCCACATACATGAGAGAGTCAGACACCACATGTGCATAAGAGGTTCAGAGACAGAAAGGGGGACTAACGTAGACAGGACATCCGGAGCTGGAGATGAGGCAATGCACCTGGTGGGGCTTCAGAGGGTCCCTGTGGGTGAGGAGAAGAGCAGATGTTTAGTAAAGACAAGTTTTTCCTGCCATAAAGATGGGTTAAAAAGGTTATTGCTGACAACTGCTTCCGGGCAAGGGCCCCAGTTCCAGTTCTTTCAGGTAGTTAATGGGAGGGGCAGGAGTGTCTTAGAGCCTGAGGTTAGCATTGTTCTCAGCTCACAATAATGTGCATATCACTGAGGCACATCCTGGGGTGCCTCCTTCTGGAGCGGCATAAAGACAATAGGAAGCTGCAATAGCGGAACGCTTATCTCTGAGGATAACTGACTGGTGAAGGAGGGCTTGAGGGGGACACCAACCTGTACCTCTGGATACTTTTCAGATGTTCTTTTCTATATTTCTCTTGTTAAACATGCCATCACTAGTTACTTAATTCTCTTTCCTGCTCTCTTACCAATCACAACTAAATTGTTATGCCAACTTTTGCTGATTTTTACCTCTCAATATCTGGAAATCTCATCTATCTTTTTGTTGCTGTTTTCTCCATTGCCACAGCCCTAGTTCAAACCACCTAAGATACCTCATGAGAACAACTGCAGCACACTCCTCACACCTATTCTGGGCCCTCATCATTTCTCCACGGAGGAGACAGAGTGGCCTATTAAGTGGTATTTGTGCCCACATCACTCTTGTGGTTTAACCTCTAGAAGGGTCTTTCTTTACTTGTAGATTATTAAGAAGTGTGGAAATAATGAACATGGCTATCAGTAGAAGAAAATAAAAATAAAGACTGCTATGTACTTGAACTATAGAATCCTATGGAGTTGGTGCCATTGAATAAAAATCTACCTGCATCGATGTGAAAAGACCATAAAAACAATAAATGGGAATAAAACCAAGTTGCTTTTGCAATATAATGGCGTTGATGTAAACTAAAAAACCCCACAAAACAAAACATACATGCAATATGATCTATACCATGTATAGTATATCATATATACTATACAGTGGTGGCCTCCAAACCCCTGAAATTTATTTAAATATAAAAATATGTTTTATTCTTACATGTTTAAACTTCAGGCACCTTCAAAATACACAACTCCATATGTGTATTTGATGCAATGCACGTATCAAGATGTTTTTTCCACTGCTCAGAACAGTTCTTCAACTCATTGATTTTGATGCCTTTTAGTGCTTCTGCCATTTTTTGTTTCACCCTTTCCACATCAGCAAAACATTTCCCTTGGAGGAATTTTTTAATCTGAGGAAGCAAAAAAGAAGCTGCTCAGGGGGAGATCAGGTGAATAGGGAGGGTAGGGCATGGGGCTCATGCCATTTTTGGTCAAAAACTGCTGAATGCCAAGCACAGTATGGGCAGGTGTGCTCATAAATCACCCATCACAAAACAGACAAATGGATTGAAAGAATCTTCAGATAAAGTCACAGAAGCTGAACACAGCCTCTCACAACACCAGCTGACACATTGAAAACAAATGGGTTCCTAGAACACTTACTTAACAGAGAAGCCTCTTCTACAGGGGTCCCACCTACCCCCCAGGACTCTGTTTTGGATCCCCCTCACATATGTTATATAATTTGTATATAGTACATATTATACATATTGTATATGTATAGATTGCAAGTATATCTATTTACTAAAATGTTTCAAAGCAGGGTGAAAAAAGATAGCTCATCTTTTTCAGAAAGGTACTTTTACCCTCTTTAAAAGTTTTTAAGTTTTTTAGCAAAATAAACATGGCAGAGCTTAATATTTATTAAATATGGGCAGTGGATATGTAGATGCTATATTATTTTCTATTGTTGTCTGAAACACTTAACAATTACATATAAAACAAAAACAGCAAACTCACAGTTATCAACAACCACACCTAAAACAAAAGCAAACTAAGAGGACAGCTAGATCAGGAGCGAACCATAGAAATGAAGATCTCGTGGAGGGTTAGCAACAGGGGAGTGGGAGAAGGAGAAGGGGGGAGAAGGTAGAGAAAATAAGTAGCATAGATGGTAGGTAGAAAATAGATAGGGGGTAGGGCAAGAATAGTATGGGAAATATAGAATCTAAAGAACTTGAGACACGAGGTCATAAACTAAAGGTGGAGAATGGTGGGGGAAGGGTTTGCAGGGTGGAGAGGAATGAAGGGGGGAATAAAACAAATGTAATGGCATAATCAATAAAATAAAAAATATATTAAAAAATAAATAACAACTCAGGAAATAAAAAAAATGACAGACATCACTTTGTCATGTTATTTTCTTCTGTTTCTTCCACAAAATTTAATCAAACTAATATCAAATAAGGAGTGAGGGAAAAGGGAACTCCTTGTGGGAATGTAAAAAAAATACTACAAATATTTTTGCAGGCGCTTTGTCAATATCATAAAACATATTTTAAAATATTTCTAAGTATGTATGCTTCTCTCAGCTGTTCTCAATATTTTGTTCCTAGAACCACTTTACACTCTTAACAATTGTTTAGTTCATCAAACCCTTTTATTTATGTGCCTTAGATCTCATCTACTGATATTTACCATATTAGAAATCAAAATTGAATAGTTTTAAAAAATACAAGTGTACACAAGCATGCATTCTATTAGCAGCCATCAGTGCAATGATGTCAGAGTAAGTTTCTGGAAAACTCCCGTTTTACAATGCTAAGAGCATGAAAGTGAAAAATAAATGATGCCCCAGGATGCTCATGAAAACATTTTACCTGTGGACTCCCTGAAAGTCTGTGTCCCTACGTATCAGTAGATTGCACTTTGATATCCAGTGACCTAGAGGAAATCCCCCACATGAGCATCAAATTAAATGTATGGAGATGTTATTAGAACATTCTTCAAAGAAGGAGAAATTTGAAAAATAAGATGACTAAAATTTTCATTAGTATGGGAATGGATAGAAAAGTGTTGGTATATTCCAAATTAGAATTCTATGTGGCATTTAAAATGTGTACATTGCAGCTTAATGTGTTGGTCTAAAGAATTTGAGAGTTTCAAGAAGGTAATATTAAAATAAAAAGTAGAATGTAGAAGAGTGTTGTTTGGACTGAATGTTTGTGTCCCTCCAAAATTTCTATGTTGCAATTCTCAGCCTTGTCATGGTGTGAGGAGGTTGATTGGGTCACAAGGGTGAATGAGATCAGTGTCTAACAAGAAAGACTCCAGAGAGGCTTTCGTCCCTTCTGTCTTGTCAGATCACAGCAAGAAGAAAACCATTTATGACCCAGAATATGGCATCTCATCAGACATGCAATCTCCCAGCCTTTGATCTTGGACTTTCAGATGCCAGAAGTGTGAGAACAAATTTCTGTGTTTAAGGAGCCACTCGTTCCATGGTATTGTTATAGCAGTCCAAATTAACCAAGACAGAAATCTATAATATGCTGCCTTTTATTTAAGAGCAGACCAAATAATCCTCAATATAGTGTGTGTATTTATGTATATATATATATATGCACACACACACATACTGAAAAGGTCCATTTGCTTGTGTGTATCAAAGCCCAATAAGACATGAAGAAGTATTTGCAGCCAAGAAAGTAAGGGTTTATTATTTGAGGAGATGGAGTCACATGTGAGCTAGTACTCAAAGACCTGGATCCCTGATGGCTTCCTGGGGATGGATTATGTTGGGTGAAATAATCATTAATCAGGTTGACTAAAGGCATCAAGGTGGTTGTCTCTACTGATTGGTTGGTGCTAGGGTAGGGGGTAATTGATTATTGCATTTGTTCCTGATGTCAGCCATGGTGTTGTTCTGTGTGATTTTGCAAAAATTTGTTCTACTTACCTGGGTCTAGAGCTGATGCACAACTGAGGCCAAAACGTTATCTTTAGTTTGATTGAAAACTCTGTCTCTGTGGTAAATAGACCTCAGACCTTGTTTCTAAGACTATTGGATGTTGAAAAGAACCGCATTGTCCTGAGGGCTTAATGATTAAGCAAGAGAGTGGACATGCAAGGGAGTTGGTGAGTCAGGATGCTCAGTGAGGCCAACCTGAGCCAAAGGAAAAGAACCAAAAGGAGGGGTCAGACTGAAGAATATGTGGTTTCTGCTTGGTCGGGCATGTGCAGACGTGCCCGCACACACATATGTGAGGGTACAAACCAAATTAACCTTGGGTTTACTAGGTTGGAAGAGAAGAAATGGTTATAGACTGTTTATAGAAGACAAAATAAACTCTAATGAGAATTTACATGCAGAAATATAATTTTTCTTAAAAATTTCAAAATACAAAAAAGGAAAACCTGATACTTTGCCAATAGGAGCTGCGTATTTATTACTAGTGAAACATAGCCTTATGATATAGAATTTTGTGGTGTCAGGTAAATAAATACTTGCCACATCTCTATGTAATATTAGAACACCATTTTTCTATACTTACATTATTATAGTGAAAAATTAATCCAAAGTGTTTTCCAAAAACTCATTTAAAATTTTAGTTCTGATGTAATAAATCTGTAACTCCTCATTTTTCTTAAAAAGAAATCCATAGGTGATTTGTGATGCTTTTAGTGGGGTTGAATGCAACAGATCAAGTTTACTATGTTATGGAGTTGATATTAACAACATTTATCTTAAAAGTAACCTTTTGTCTGTTTACCCAGTGAGCTGCTAATCTGAGAAAAATCTGATTAGTTCCATCCAGAGTTAAATTCAATTTGATGCAGACAACCATTTCTTCTGAGTTAGCAAAACTGCTTCTCCCTTTCTACACTTAACTTCTTTCAATCATTCCTTGTAAGTTCAGGGGCAAACTTAATCACTTTAATGCAATCAATCCTAAAATTAGTAGCAAGAGTGGCCAGAGTCTCTGCTGCAGAATAGGTCATATCCCCTTATATAATATTCATTTCACTGTTCATCGGTGCCTCTCACCTGTCATATGTTTAAACAAAGATGAATATTAGTGAAATCATTACAGTCTGGCAAGAAAACATCCAGATAATGGAGGGACATATGCGTGAATAGAATTAGCTTAAAATATGCAACGAATCAATCAGATATGAAAGACTTTCTAAAGTCTTTTTGTTTTTTTCTCATGAAAAAAGAACCAGCCCAGATCTCAGTTCTATATGAACACCAATCTTTCTATTTGTCAGGAATACAGAGAGGAGTTGTAAGCATTTTTCAGGCATTTATTTTAGGAACTCAGTCCATCTTTGACAGACTAATTGCTTGTTCACTGAGCAGAAATCCCAACAAGAGATAATGATCCCCTGTAGTTAAACAATCCCTCTTCTGGTGATGTCATTTATGCCGGTTTTGAAAGTTGCATCTGAAAAATGTTTTGCACTTAAAAGGCACTTTCTCTCTGATGGAAACATCGATTGGTTCTCCTAGTCCCCATTATAAATAGTAAAATAAATACACAGTAAAAGAGTTTTAAGGAGTGGCCATATCTATCCTCTATATGCAGCTCGTCCATTTTAGAACCTTGCTTGCTTTATTTGTATTCTGTCTTTTAACTGAGCATCATTAGACATCAGTGTCCTGGTGGCCAATCAGAAGGACCAGACAGACATCTTTCTTGGGTTGTTAGCATTCTGTCTTTGGATATTTGCTTTCAGAAACATTATAAAACGAAATCAAGTCAGCTTGCAGGGCAGTTAGGTAAGCAACCTGTGTAGTTCGTGATACTTTCTTGTGCTTAATTTAAACAAAATGTACCCTTCTCTCAGTATAAGGGTGGCTACAGCTTCAGTAATTAATTGGAGTAAATATATGTTATCTTTTATGGTGAGATTACATGTGGAATTTCATAAGGTCACATTTTCAGAATCAGTCATCAGATTGAAAACATCTAGCAGGAGCAACCGGAAAGATGAAGGGTACAGAATTCATGTGCCAATTGGATCTCTTGAAAGATCTTGGCAGTTACTGTAGGGGAAGAGAAGAGTAAGGGTGGACGAGGATGTTGGCTCCATAGAACTGAGACATGATGATGTACATGAAGAGATGCCATCCCTGACGTTTCAGATAGCACAGCTAACACCTGTGGACAGGCATGACAGAGATGTAGGTTTTACATCAATGTAACAAAGAACTTCCTTTATTTGAAAACGGAATGGTTGATGAGAATATGAACTCACTGTTCCTCATTTTAGTCATGAAGCTAGAAAAAGATCTTTCAGAGATGCATGTATACTTTCATGCACTGGAAGACTAAATATTTTCCTTAAATCTATTTGAATTTCGACATCTGATTTTTCCTACTGGTGATAGAGCCCAAGCAAAGTCATCTTTAATGCTGTCTCCATGACATTTTCCTTATAGAAGGTTTGGTGTGAATCAATGAGGGAAGAAATACGTAGCCTTTCTCAGAGATCCAGTGGATACACTGACATTGTGTTGATCAAAATTGAATTCTTAACCTACATGCCCTATACCAGCTGTTATTGGCTACTAAATTGGTACTTTAGAAGTGATACCAACTGACACCAATTTCAGGGTTTTGGATGCTTTATGTATATACACAAGAGTAAATAAAACAGGGCAAGGATCACGAAAGAGTCTTGCGCAGAATGTAATGCTTTAGTATGACCTAGATATTTAGATTTGTTTTAGGAATAGAATTCTCCAATTATATGGATAAAACTATAGACAGTATTAGGCAAACTAACCACCAAGAGTTACAGATTTTAACACCCTTCTCTTAGTCATTGATATAACAACTAGTAGACCAAAAATAAAGTCATAGAAGATCTGATCAATGCTATCAACTACCTTGACCAAACTTCTAAAACACCTTTTTTTAATGTGTACATGAAACCTTCAAGACAGACCATACAGGACCCACTAAATGTCTTAATAAATCAAAAGATTTATGCTCTTATTAGAAAAGAATAAATGCTTCACATCAATTGTCTGTGTTTTCACCTCATGAAGCTGGACATAAAAAAGAAAATTAAACCCAAAGCATAGCTAAAGGTAATTAATTAAAATAAGAGTAGAAATAAATAGCATAGGACAGAGACAACGATGGAGAAAATGAACTACACTAAAAGAGGTCTTGAAAAAGGTAGCCTTACTGAACATCTAGCAGGAGAGCTCAGGAAAAGAAGAGACAAAAACATTTAACCCATATCAAGAAACTTGAATCATGACAATATTATAGATTATACAGGTACTAAAGCTACAATAAAGAATATTCTCAAAAAATTTATGCCAATAAACTTGGAATCTTAGATGAGGTATAAGCATTCCTCTGAATGTCTTTTTAAAAAAATTTCAGGCATAGGTAGTTTCTACCTGTGAATTCTATCAAGCATTTAAGAAAAGGAAACAACGGCAGTCTAATACAAATTCTTTCGGAAATTAGAGAAACACATATTCCAATTTGTTTTAAATTTGTTTTATAAACCCAGCATGACTCAAATGGCAAACCCTGACAAGAAAATTGTCAGAAAAAAATTACAGACTACCACATATTTGAATCTAGACCCAAGGCATTCTTTAACATTAGCAAATTAAACTGAGCAATATTCAAAAAGAATATACATAACCAAGAAGCTCAGTTCAAGGTTATAAGGAATATAATATTAGTTTAACATTTGAAAAATATTAACTTAATTCACTATATAAATACTGTATGGAAGAAAAAATCATACAATCTTAATTGATGAAGAAAGAGCATTTGACATCATCAATTTAATACCATTCATGGGTTTAAAAATAACCCAGCAAACAGAACAGAAGAGAATCTCTTCAATTTGACACAGGTCATCATCAAAACTCAAATTTAACATCACACCAGAGGGTGAAATATTGAACATTTTCTTAGTGGGGATTGGGAATAAGGCAAGGATGTCTGATCTTACCACATCTATTTAACACTGTAAATGAGGTCCTAGCCAATGCAATAATGTGAGAAAAATTAGTAAAAGATATTGGAAGGGAAAAGGAAAAATGTATTACTTAGATTTTAATGATGGCTTACCTAGATAATATTAAAAAATATATCAAATAATTGCAGCATTTGCTACACCTCACATGAGAATTTATCAAGGTCACAGTATACAAAGTTTTTATGCAAAATTATTTTCAGTCTCTGTACCATAGTAACAAAGAATTGAAAAATGAAATAAAAAATGTCCACTTCTCTATCCAGCAAAACTTTCATTTAGAATGGAAGGACAGATAAAGATCTCAGATAAGATCAAATTCAAGGAGTTCATCATCACCAAGCCCTTATTATATGAAATGTTAAAGGGACTTATCTAAGAAAAAGAAGTTAAAAAAAACATGAACAGTGAAAGGACAGCAAACTCACAGTTATTAACAACCACACCTAAAACAAAAGCAAACTAAAAGGACAGCTGGATCAGGAGTGGAAACATAGAAATGAAGATCTCAAGGAGGGTTAGCAACAGGGGAGTGGGAGGAGGAGAAGGGGGAAGAAGGTACAGAAAATAAGTAGCATAGACAGTAGATAGAAAATAGGGGGGAGGGCAAGAATAGTATGGGAAATATAGAATCTAAAGAACTTGAGACACATGTTCATGAACTAAAGGGGGTAATGGTGGGGATGGGGGGGAAAGAGGAGGGGAATGAAGGGGTGGAATAGAACAACTGTAAAGGCATAATCAATAAAAAAATTAAAAAAAGAAGTCAGTAAAAAAAATCACATTAAAAAGCATAAAATAGTTAGAAAGGAGGCTAACAATATGCATGACCTCAACGAAGAATACAGTAAAAAAATTGCTGAAGGAAGTTAGTGAAGAATTAAACAAATGGAGACCCCAATAAACTTTATGAATTGAAAGATGTCTATTTTCAACAAAATTGATATATATATTCATAAAATTCTACTTAAAATTTAACAGGGTTTTTTTTTGTAGGCTTCGGGAAGGTAATTCTGAATTTCACGTGAAAATGCAAAGCAGTTCTGAAAATAAAGGATAGAGTTGGTGGACTCACTTTTGGTTTTGAAACTAATAATAAAGCTATTGTAATCGAGACAGTGCAATATTGACATATAAATATACAGATCCACTGGGCAGACTCATGAATGCAGAAACACTCTTATTTATATTAGGTCAATTGATTTTCAATCAACACTCCAAGCAAATACAATGGCGAAAGAAAATTCTTTTTTCCAAGACTGAATATCTGGAGGGGAGAGTAAGAAGTCTGGGGAGAATAAATATCTCTGTGGGGAAAATTATCTTTATCTTTGTCTCACTTTATACACATGAAAATAACACAAACCAGGTCACTGACTAACACATCACAGCTAATACTATAAAATTTTAGAAGGAAACATACAAAATTACTTTCATGACCTTGAGGTTGGCAATGACTTCTTGAAAAATGCACCCAAAAATCACTGTGAAAAGAAAATAAAAAGGCAAATTGAACTTCATTTAGACAAAAAACAAGTTTTGTTCATCAAAAGGCAAGAGAGCTGAGTACATACCAAATGAAGATACTGGGAGAAGTATGGACTTCATTAATAAATATATCTGACAAAGGACCTAAATACAGAATATATAAGCACTCCTACAGGTTAACAATGAAAAGACAAGCAATCGAATAAAAATAGCTAAAGATTTGAATGGGCACATCAAAAAAGAAAACATACAATTGGCCAATAAGTACATCAAAAGATGCTCAAGATTTTTTTAGTCATTAAACAATTTCCAATTAAAACTACCGTGAAATACCACTCTGCTTAGCCACTTCTTTAGCCTTCAGAATGGCTAAAATTAAAAACAAGCAATACTAAATGTTTTAGAGAGAATGGGGAGTAACTGGAATTCTTACAAATTGTTAGTGAGGTACAACCATGTTAGAAAACAGTTTTGCAATTTTGTATAGAGTTAAATACACACTTATCATATAATTCAGCATATTCAGATCTAGGCATTTACTCAAGGGAAATAAAAACGTATGTTTGCACTTAGACTTGTACCTATATTCTGACTATACCTCTATTCAAAATAGCACAAAACTGGAAACAGTCTAATGTTCCTTAATGGGAAAGTGAACATACAAATTGGTGTTTATTGACACAATGGAGTTCTACTCAGCAGTAAGATGGGATCTGTTTCAGAAGTCTAGGACAAAAGATGCTGGTAGTTCAGGACTAGGAGGTTAGGGATGGAGCTGGATAGCACTTAGGTCAGGAATGAAGTTTCAAGGTGAAGCTAGCAGAATTGTTGTTGAATTTGGTTTGAAGGAGTGAGATATAAAGAGGGCGCAATGATGCTTTTGTGACTTTGTTAAAGGCAACTAGATAGATAGCATTACTTTTTCTGGAGGCTGAAGTCTAGGAAAGAAACAATGTTAGAGTGTGTGTGCATGTGCATGGTGAATCATGCAAAGTCAACAGAGTTCTATTTTTCCATGTTAACTTTGCAGTACCTTTTGGACATGCATAGAGAGGTATCGGGCAGGTTCTTTTACATATTTACCTGGCCTTCAATGAAAAGATCACTGTTGGGTGTATTAATTTGGAGTCTTTAACATATAGATTGCATTTAAGGCCATGGAACTTTGAAATACAGAGGTATCAGGTGTGTGTTGTGTAGTTGTACAGGTATATGTTTAATTTTGTCAATGCAACTAGATTGAGATTCTCTGAAGGCAGAAATAGTGTTTTTGTTCTTCTTTCCAATCTTTACAGCAGGGTTTCTTGCAAAGAAAAGGTACTCTCTAAATTCATGTTCCATGCGTTAAGTGAACAAGTAAATGAAAATGTAGGATATTTTGTACATATATATTTTTATTGTTGTTCAAGTATAGTTGTCCCCATTTTCCCCCCATTACCCTCCCCTGACCTCCCCATACCCCATCTCCCACATTCAATCCTCCTGTCGTCTTTGTTCATAGGTCCTTTATACATGTTCCTTGACTTGAAAATGTAGGGTATTGTTCTCTTGAGTAGGAAAAATAAAAGATACATAAAAAGCAAAATAATTAACTGGTAAAGTGCCTAACAAGTAATTAATCTCAGTATGCAAAATAGATTCTAATATTTTTGGGTAACCTGTAAGAATAACATGTCTGCTAATGTTATTGCAATATATAAAAGTCTGTTGGAATTGTGATAACATTATGGTTTGGGTTCTGGCTGTGCTGTTTTAAAAAGGTGACTTTGGGCAAACTGTATAATGACATAATTTTTTCCTCTTTAAAATTAAGGTAATAATCATATATATATATATATATATATATATATATATATGTGGGACAGTTGTGGAGATCAAAGGAAAGGCAGAGTATAAGGAGCTTTATAAGTGGTCATCAGATATGTAAATGCTAGTCATTATTGATCTATTTCTTTTTGTTATTTATTATCACGGTGGACTATTCGATGTCGCATTTCTACCACACTTTATTTTCATAGCCATCTTGTTCAGTCATTAACCTCAAACTGATTACCAGGGCTCCTTGAATTTTAATTTGTATTAGCAGATGAAAAAGTCCAGGAAGCATGAGAATTTAACATAGTCTAGGAGAGTCCGATGCGGAGCTGCTTCTGGGACCCAGCGCCCTGTGAGCCGCCACACACCATGCTAATCACGCGGGAGATTATCTCCTTGTCAGTCTGGCCTTGCTTGGCTTGTACAGCCCCAAGTTCAAACAGATTGCATTCTCCCTGGAGTGGGTCAGAAAGGAAATTTCCACCTGCCTATATTACTAGTTGAAGGTACGGAGGTAGCAGGCCCTGCATTAGACGAATCCCGTGAACCCCATGATTTGTGTCTGCCAAGGTGAAAGACGGATGAGGCCAGAAAGCTGCTGTGCTTGACTCCCTTGAGAAGCAGTCAGCAAGCAGAGTCTCAGCCAGCACTCTGGGCACGCATCCGCGATCTGTACTGAGTCACTTCCCTCAGCCCAGGTGGTAGACAGCTCTGGGTTTGTACAGCTGGGTTAAATCGCACAAGCAGGGGAGTATCACAGAGAGGGAGAGTATCATGGGATGGATCACGAACACAGATGCCAAAGCAGCTGCTGCAGCCTGGCGGGCCAAACCACATCCCACCAGCATCGGACTCCGTGAACCGGAGTTAGCAGTGAGTCTCCCCTAGTGCTTGTGAAACCCTTTGTGGTTCCCAGAGACCTTTCAGACGCCCAAAGCCGGGCCCGGGTAGAAATGCACTGGATTTGTGTCAATAGACCTGAACTTGAGTTCTTGCTCTGTGCTTCTGACCTTGTACAATGTCCTTTTCCTTCTTGTCCTGTTCAGTATTTTATTGTAAAATTGAAGATTATTAGTCAGAAATAATGTCAAAATAAGTAATTATTATTTATTTGTCAGATTATGAGCCCAATCATATAACTGTCTAGCATGCAGTCCGTCACACATTAGGTATTCAGAATCAGTTAATCCCACTCTTTTTACCCCGGCTCTGGTCTAAACCAAAGATGCCTAGTAGAAATATAATATAAGTTATATTTATATATACTTTAAAATTTATATAATTTATACCCAATTTAAAAATTTTTCATAGCCATATTAAAATGTTATTTAAACAAATAATAGTAATTTTAATAATATACTATATTAATGCAAAAACCCCACAATATTATTAGATCAATAGTTAATATAAGATTATCAATAAAATATTTTCCTTTTTTGTTTATATTGAAATTAATTGAAATTAAATAAAGTTAAAATTCACTTCCTCTGCCAGACTCACCTCATCTTTAAGTGTTAGCATTTGCACACGACTGTGGTATTGGACAGTGAGGGTCTTAGTGGAGTATTAGCTGTGAATGACCAATGGACAGAAGCAGAAAAAATGAAGTTAGACTGGCTAAGACTGACAACCACTAAGATAAGAAAAATAAACTGGATTTATCAGAAATAGTGCTGAATCTGGTTCCTGGATAATAAGGTTCTCATTTTATTGACATAAAGAAGTAGAAGTCATTTTGAGGGACAGATGGATTAGAGGTTAAAAATTTAATTGTGGACATGCTGAGTTTGAGATGATTTCAAGAGACCTTTATAAAGATGCCTAGGAAATAGGTGGGTGGGGATTCTTTTCAGCAAAGGTGTGGATATAAATGATGTGGATGAGTTCTCCAAGAACGAGGACTGCACAGTGGTAATTGAGGAACTCTGGTTTGGCAGGACTTAGACGGGGACAGGGAAATACCCCAACTCAAAAGAGTAGACAGAAAAGTAGAAGAACCAAGTGGATGTAACCCAACATTGCTGAGTTCAGTGATGTTCCAAGAGGCGGTGAATGGTGGGTCTTTGCTCCAGGAGGAAGAGTGGAAGGAGCAGAGTGAGGAAGAGCCCACAGTGGCTCCCATGGCATCATTTCCCCCATCTGCCTCTGCTACTTCTGTCCTCCCTGCTCTCTGCTCGGCTCAGCATCCTCTCAGCCATTCTGCGGGCTGCTCCAGCTTCATGTGCTTCAAAAGAAAAAAACAAAAAGCCACAACAATAAAAATAGTCCTGTCACGTTTCCCCCTGCTTGTCTTGCACATAATTTTGATAATTTTGTCCTCCCATCTGACTTGCTCATCTATCACACTTACACTTATTCCACCTCTGCTTCCTGGAGCTCAGTGCTTGGGGCCCAGGAATAACCAAGGTCCCTCTTTTTTATGGACGAGGTGAGTTGCCTTACCAAAAGCTGCCTTAGGCAAAGTCATCTGTCCCTGCCAACTCCAAACCAGTATTTGTAAAGGGAACGAACTTTACTTTCCTCATGTTAGGAGGGGTTCTGCTTCTATTTGGGAAGTTGTCTGGGACAGTAGAAGTTACTCTTTGATTCTCAGATGTGTCTTAGCTCAGCAACCCAGTGATTCTCAGCAACCTAGCACTTCCAGGCTTGCTGTCTAACCAAGTTAACTGATCCTGGCTTTTAATCTTAGTAATGAGGCTTCCTTGCTATACAGGATTTCACAATGAATGTATTTTAAGTTAAAGATATAAATTGAGCCTTGGCTGGTGTGGTTCAGTTGGTGAGCATCATCTATGCACCAAGAGTTTGCAAGTTTGATTTCCGATCAGGGTGCATATCTGGGTTGTGGGTTTGATCTCCAGTAAGGCTACATATGGGAGGCAACTAATCTATACTTCTGATCTTTCTCTCTCTCTCTCTCTTCCTCTCTAAAATCAATAAGCACATTGACATAATAATTCTAGCAATTTAAGATAATGGCAAATATCACCATGTCTAAAGTTTGAAAAGGTCTGAATTAGGGAAAGATAAAGGAACATGAATCATAGGTATCAGCAAGGCTTTGTGACATAGACTAAGTTTTCCCAGCATCCACAGACAGAAGATACACCTAAATGACTTCAGCCACATGCTTCTATCATCTGGAAAAACAGCATCCATGTGAAGAACTGTGAGTTGGGATTTTACCCAGCTTATACATGAACAAGTTAGCCTCCTAGTTTCATGGTTGTGTAGACGACAGTATATGGCCCCACTAGAGCAGTGGATAGAGCCTGGGCATTTTTGTACCTGCTTCCCAGACCCCTTTTCCCTTTGGGTGATGTGGCGAGGAACCAATAATATCTGAGCATGTAATGGGGTACATTTCAGGAGAGGAGCCTTATGCTTGAGGACTTAATCTCTGGTAACGGGCAGAAAGCATGCTTGGCTATGTTCTTGATTATATATCATGCCATCTTTATTAGACTGGACTTCAGCATGCCTACTCTTTACTTCAGAGGGAGACACTATATCTCTGCTCAGTAAATAGACAATCATCAACAGATAGGGCAGAACAAGGGGCAGTGGGTATCTTGCTTCACAAGAAATAGAGAATTGTGACATCCCCATGGAGAATTGTCTCCCCACAATCAATGTCTTCATATATGAGAAACATTCATAAAAAGTCATTTTGATCATCATGATATACGGCATATTGTAAATTACTGACACATTAGATCAAAAATTGAAAGGCATTCAGAGTGTTTCCGGGGAGGGCAAGACACTTATATTTTTAGAAACCAGTTATTAATTAGACTTAAAATGAGTTCTTTAATCCAAATGAACATAACTTGAACAACCAAAGGTATATAAAGCACGTGTAGCCATTGGCCACCCACTAATGAATGCTACACAGTTGCATTAAGACTCCCTTATTTTTGAACATTTACTCAGAAAAAAACACAATCATAAATGTGATGGATTTCAAGTAAAATACTTGAACATGGCATTTCAGGGTCCTATTCTATGCTGTAATAACACATCATGCGCTGGAAAAGGAAGGAGTTGGCGATTATGATCAGTTTGTAACAATGTAAAGAGAGCTTCAGCCAAGCACAGTCTAAAAAGATTCTGCTAATTACCTTGATAATTTTTAGTTTCTCTTTTAATACCTGTTACATATGCCATATGTCTGAAAAATCTGTTTCTCTGGTTGGTGACAATAACTCAAAAACCTTTTATTGATAAATTTCACGACATTAAATATCTTTATTGTAGGCTGAAATCCTGTTTCATAATACAAAGTTTATTAGTTTAAGTTTGTTTTCAGTCAAAATTGGAATCTGTGTCTGAAAAGAGAAATCATTGGGTAGAAAAAATACAGAATGGCCAATTTGGAAGAAACACATTTAATATAACATGTTCTATTTGACTTTACTTCTCTCACATTAAACAAAGTTTTTACAAGATAGTTTTGGTGAAAGTAGTCTATTAAAATCAAATATGTCTGATTTATTAAACCAAGACTGTGGCTTATCTTGAATGAATATAAATTCTTTCTCAAGATAGTTCTTCTCTAGTGTTACTTTAGAACGAACAATAATTCAGCATTGGAGAAATGGAAGTATATTCCAATATGGGAGTCTAGATCTTAGCATACTCAGTTTATCAGAGACGCTGAACTTTTAGAATTTAAATTTTATATTTTTTAATTAAAAATGACTTCATTTCAGCTCTGCTCAGTGGCAGTATCGTAGCCAATGAGGTTTATCCGAGGCACGATTATTGCTAATTGAAAAATGACTTCATTTCAATTTTACTTAAGTATTTAATTAAGGTCATACTGTACATTCTGTTAAGTTTTGTTGCAGTCTTGAAAAATTCTTTCATTAATTGCTTGATATTCCCCTTTTCTCTGCATCTCACCAAGCCACATTATTCTCCCATCATGTAACTATCTTAAATGTATTCTTGCATATTTTCCATGGCCAGTCAGAGAGCATGAGGTATACATATGAAGTGTCTTCTTCTTATTGTGGTAAAAACATCACAATAACACAAATTTATTACTAGATTTTACCTTTTACCTAATATAGAAACCCCTTCAATTTAATGTGTATATTTGCAGTTCTTTGCTTTTCATGGGTGTAAAAATATTCCATGACATGGTTGCACCATAATTTATTGATGTGTTCCCCTAATAATGAGCATGTGTTTTTTTTTCCCAGAATTTTTGTCACCTTTCAAAAATGCTATAATTAACATGTAATCTTATGGACCAGTGCTTTTATTCCTTAAAATAGATTTCTAGGATTTTGATTTATAGAATAAGCTTATTTGTATTTAAAATTTTAAACTATGTATTGTTAGGTTGTTCCACAATTAGGCAATAGATATTCACATTTCCTTCAGCAACAAACTTGAGTAACATTTTTCTCTTTACTCCTATACCTATAGGTTCTTATTCTTCGTGAAGCTGAATATTTTAGCAAGGGCAGCCAAATATGCAGAAAAAAGCTTATTACATTTCAGCACTTATAGACGGATTTCATGCTTTATGATTATTGTCCTTAGCCTGAATACCAATGGCTATCATGATAGCAATTTACATATTAATTATAACAAATAATACTGGGTTGAACCACGTGAATTGCCTATTTCGATCAGTTTTCACCTAAAAAATGCCAGTTTTATGTGGTTCAACCTCACATCTCTAGGACATTTTCTAGGCCTTACATTAATATCACAGAATTTTAATAGTGATGACAACTAGATTCGTTGGCCATGTATTCTGCGCCAGACACAGTGCTCAATACATTGTCTCATGTGTTCTTTGCCACAGTTAATCGACCCTCTTCAATGGAAACCTAGTATACTCCCCAGCTTGGTTTCAAGTTCTATCCAGGCCCCAGGCCTTGCATCCTTTTCTCCCTGGTGTAATTTCATTTTCAAGTTCTGTCTTGTTCCAGGTATTGTTTTGCAACCCCCTTCTCCTTTCTTCCTCACCTGTCCATATTATCCACCCACCATAAAAACCAGCCCTCACGTCTCCCACATGTCAGAATTCCAGAAGTCACAATATGATGAGGATCACTGTGCATTGGGAGGAAAAAAGAGTTCAGCCTTCGATCCCAACGAACTTTGAATTTGGAAACCATTGCCCAGGAAGCTACCTATTGTTGAAACTTCCATAAGAACTATTGGAAATGTGAATGAGTATCACCAGCTATTTTCCGAGACTAAACTCAGAGGAAATGAATGAGATCCTCTAGGCAACAACATATAATCATGACAGATTTTAGGAATTCATATTTAAACACAAATTAAGAAAAGCAAATACATGTCAAACAAATAACATGTGAATACCAAAATCTGCCATGGGTAGTAGAAATAACTGAGAAGTGATGATAACATTACAATCAAGATGTCAGCAGAGGTAAATGACATTTACATGGGTGAGAGAAAACAAATGACAGGTGGCAGAAATATTCAAGTGCCTAAATGTCATGTGATAATTCATTTTTTAAACATCTTTCCTTAGGACTAGGGCTAAAAGTCTGTTCAGTGCTTTCTATGAGATTTTTGAATAATATGGGTTAATATATGAGTATACTCTGTGCTCCAACTTTTTCTGTATATTTATTCTTTATTCTCAAGAGCTTCCTAACAGACTAGAGGAACCATATAGTCCATTCTTTATTTGCATCTCATAGTTAAAGTTCATTTAGCAATGACTAAAAAATGTTGATGACTTCAGGCTTTGACACAGCGGACCTTGAAGAAAAAAGGTACAATAGTGCAAAATTCACACACTAATAATACGATTTTGCTGTTGAGAGTGGTAAAAAAAATTACCATTTAGAAAGAGCATCTTGGCCCAGACTGCCTGCATTTATATCCCTTTCAGTGGCCCCATGATATTGAGCAGTAACTCAATTTCACCATGTCTCATTTCTCTCATCTAGGGTAGAGAATTAATGATAACATCTATGGTGAGATTTAAAGGTGATAACATGTATAAAAGACTTAAAAGAATCTTTGGTATGCAGCAAACTCTCCATACATGTTAAAAGTTGTAACTATTTTCATGGTTGTCATTATTCACATAAAGAATAGAAACTCAAAACACACCCTAGGCCTTGGTAGGAATTAGAGTCATGATAAAGAGAGAAGACTGTTCATTAGACAGATTCGAGCTCAAATTCTGGCTTCTCCCTTTTCAGTGAAAGTTCCATAAGGGAAATGATGATCCACACACTGGAAGGGTATAGAATGGTCTAATACAGAGACTTTTCAAAAGACTAGTGAGGATAAGGGCAAGGCATGGAGAAAAAATGAGCTGCATTGGTTTGAAAGCCTGGAAAGACTTCAGGTCCCAGCTGAAGGGGCAAATGGGAGAAATGGTTCTTGAATCCAATGACAGATGATAGACAGATAGACAGATACCTGAAAAAAACTTCCTGCAAAAGCTCTGCCAACTCTTTCCTGGGACTTCACTGTCTTCCCCACTCCAAACTCTTGCTTCCCATCTCCTGTCAGTGTCCCAGCCAGAAGTCACAGAGCAAGGAGACCTTTGAAAAAGTCCATAAGGGTCCTTTCCAGAGCAGAGAGCAGGAGAGAGGAAGGCAGTAAACTGACTTACAAGGACAGTCTATCCAGCATATTGACCTCTCAGAACCTTGCCTGCACTTATTCTCTCAGTTTTGTCAACTGTGTCAACCTTGACTGGTGTCTCTAGAGATGATCACATGCTAGTCTAGACTATTATTCTAGTCCCCCAACATAGTCCTTGACCTTTTCCAGAGAGTTTCTAGTTTTGTTAGTGATTAGAATTAGAATTTTACTTTTTTCCCTCCAAGTGATGGATGTAGTTGATTTTAAACCTGTCTCCAATTTGTTGTTCTTCTTAGAGCAAAATTGCACCATGTGACTTGGCAGTAGTTTCCCACCTTGGGAAGGACAAAGCACCTATCTCTTTGCCCCTGTGCTCAGCCATGTGACATTCTTTGGCCAAAGGGATATCTGACAGTGTGACATTTGTAGAGGCTAGAATAACTGGTGTGATTGGGCTTGCCTGCCCTCCCTTTGACTTGATCATGAATGCATGCCTGAGCCGCCCACCTAAAGGAGGGTGGCATGTGGAATTGGGGTGATTGACTGTAGCATCCCAGGCAAGACTAACCTTGTTCAGTCAACTGCCAGCTGATCCCTTTTATCTAAGTGTGCCCGGCCAAGATCAGCAGAGCTGCCTAGGTGACCAAGTCCAACATGTGGACAGTAAAATCAAATTGTTATACACTACAGAGATTTTGTAGCTGGTGTCTTCTCAGTAGCATGACACCATGAACTATGCAGAGGAGAAGTTTATTTGTGTATGCAATGCATCCTAAAACATGTTGAAATATGGTGTCCCCCCAAACTGGGTATTTTGTAAACCTAAAAGAAAAGAGTTGTTGTTATTGATGTGGGAGTTGCCTGGATGTTTCTTGACTATCTCTGACCTAACTGAATACATTGTAATAATTCATTATTCCATAGTGCACAGTTTGACAGCCTTGTCATCCCGGGCAGAACCTCAAGCTCAGACATGAGAATAAAAGGACCCCTAATGCCACGATCTGTATAAAAAGCCATCAGGTTTTTAGAAGCTAGAGTACTTAATTGTTAAGTATGTTTTGAATATTCCGGTGTCTGAAACAAATACACTGTTAATGATCAGTTAATTGCCCACACATTGTTAATTAATGTAGGAAGTTAAGTCTCAGGTAGAAATTATGAGCTGGAAAATACAATTATATTCACACTGTAAATACCAAAGAAACCAAGGACTGAAGAATGTTTCCATAATTAAAGAATGTTTTCAATCAGTGTTCTAAATAGATTTGGTTTTGTTCAAGTGTCATTTTTGAAACATTACATGGTAAGATTGCTCTTAAATATGAAATTTTACTTATATAGATGGACTTACAACACAGTTATTCCTGGTGTGTGAAAAGGGAAGCAACTCCTCTACTTTGTAGAAGGTGAGGATAAATCGTTTTAAAGGAATAGTAACAAAAATTATTCTGTCATTTGGATGAATAGTAATTTTTTGTATTAGTTGGCCATTTCCTTCCTCATGGAAATAGCCATCTCCCTGTGAAATCGTTTAAGCAAAGATATTTGCCAAACAAACACAGAAGAAAGACCATGATTTTTTTTTTTTTAGTCTTCCAGGGTTTTGCCACGAAAGTGTCTGATTCTTTGCTAACTTTGGGCTTTTGAAGTTGAGAATTTTCTGTGTTTTAACGGAGTTTAGTTTGATGCTTTAGGGAGATCTCAGTTCAATGCAGCTGCCTTCCACCCTGTCCTGCCCTTTTTTGGAGTCCAGTGAAAACTTACTTGAGAAAAGATGATTCCTTTTCCCTCCCACAGGTGCACAAACTACTTATTGAAGGCATGGAAAGTGACCCAAGTTAGAACCTAAGAATGAATGGTACTACTTTATCTTGTTGTCTTCAAGGTCGGGGTTGGAAGAAAAAAGTCAAAATGAAGGCAGCAGTTCCATTTACGATAGTCGAGATATTGAAACAGCCTAAGTGCCCATCATCAGTACAGGAGTGGATAAAAAAAGCTGTGGTTCATTTACACAATGGAACAGTACACAGTGATAAAAAGAAGGAACTTTTCTCTTGCCTCCTATGACAGCATGGAGGGACCTGGAGAATATTGTGGTAAGTAAAGTAAGCCAGGCAGTGAAAAACAAATACCACATGACTTCTCTTTTATGTGGAATCTAAAGAACAAAACAAACTACTGGGCAAAATAGAAATAGAGGCACAGTTACATGCAACAGCCTGCCAGCTGCCAGAGGGGAAGGGGGCACTAGATGAAAGAAGATGAAGAGATTAGCTAAAGAATACATATGCATGTCAGACAAAGATGAGGGGACTGTCTGAGGGAGAGCAGGGGGTCTGAGCGGAGAGGGACAAAGGGAGAAAAAGAGGGGACAACTGTAATAGCATAAAACATAGAATAAAAATGGAAAGTTAGGAGTTAGGAGGGGTGACTGCAAAACTCTGGTGCTTGATTGGGAGGGAAGTTCTATCTCGACGTCCAAGCCTGGTGCTCCCTCTGCCCCTGCTCGTGCTACCAGCCCCTTGGCTGGGTGTCCTAAACAAGAGAAGTCAAATATTCCTGAGACAGGTTATGCTTCTCCCTGAAATGTTACATGCTTTCTATTTATGTAGTAAGGCTAGTGATTAAGAATGAAGTTTCTGAAATGATTTCCTGGGTTTGATTTCAGGCTTTGCTCTAACTGGCCAATCTTGGGGGAGTCATTTCGCTTCTCTGTACTTCAGCTTCCTCATCTGCTGAATGACGATAGTCACAGTGCCCGCCTCAAAGGGTCATTGTGAGGATTAGAACTGTTAACATGTCTAAAGCTATTAGGAGAGTGTCTGGTGCCTGGCCAGTGTTAGATACAGGGTAACTTTTATCATAATGACTTCTGAGAAATGGTTTTATTATTGTTCCATTTACACTCACTGCTAGTGCTTGATAAATTCACGCTAGTTTTTGGCATCTATTTTCTCATCTTTAAAGGGAGGTGGGTATGCCACATAAAGCTTTGTCATTCCAAGATGCACAAATATGCAAATAGATGCCTTTATACTTATAGTTAACAATTCCAAAGTGCTTCATAACATGATAACATAATCATCAACTTCATTTCTTAATATAAGCTACATTGAGTATTTCAGTCAGCCATACATTTTGGTTAAACCCCTACTATATGTTAGACATCATGTTAGATGCCCGGGATTCAGCAGTCAACAAACAAATAATCTTGTACTGTGTCAAGATGATTCTAATATTTTTTTCCTTTGGTCTGCAGCTGTGTCAACTACTTGACAGAATGCTCAGCAAGCAGATGCGGAACTAGGAACTGGGATCCCCATTCTAGCAGTATGTTTAAGTTATTTGGCGGTAATTTAACATGAGGCTTAATGAAGTCTTATAAAACTCCCCAAATGCAAAACTTGGAGTCTTAGCTGCCCCATCAGATTGTTAAAAATGGTTGGCTTCTTTTTCTTTTTTGCTCCACTGGCCACCACCTTCATGACTTTTAAACCAGAAGAGCCAACTTCATGTTTGCCAAGAACTCTTCAGAAATGCTAAATCAAAAAGCAGAGGACTCCAGGTGCAAACTGCCAGAATGCAGGCAAGTTTGTGAAAAATCATGTTTCACCTTCAGGACACATGTATTGTTGTATAGAAAAACATAATCTGTGGGTATCTTTAAGATGAATTTATAAACCTGATTTGGAAATTGCTCATATTATTTATGGGTGTGAAAGGGAGTAAAGGCAGAAGTCAGACTGGGGTTTATTTTAATTCTTAGCTGGCTTTTTTTAGGGTAAGGGCAGTGTGAGGAAGTTGCTCTTGGAAACTGAGTTTAGGAAGATTACTGGTCTCTAAGAGGTATATGGTTGAACCATACAGTGTTGCTGGTGCTTGATGGTTTTGGACTTACAAAAAGAGCAATTTTATGTAGTTAAACCTAATATTATATGTTCATATTTTAAAAGGAAAGTTTATTCAATTTATATAGTCTTGGGTATGTTCTGTATCTGCACTGCTCAATATGGTAATCACTAGCCAGCCAGGATACGTGGCTAAAGTAATGGAGGGGCTGAATTTGCTTTTCTAAATTATTTCAATTAATTGAAATTTAAACAGTTACACGAGACAGCAACATATGGAGATATAAATCAGAGAACTATGTACATCAGTATGGACTGGAAAGTTTAGTCAGAGCAGTGAATGAAGTTATGCATTTCTTATAGTAACCTTATAAAAAGACTATTAATGTGCTTATTTTATAGATGAGGAAACTGAGACAGAGAGGCAATTTGTCATTTGCTCTAGTTCATCTACATTTGGGGAGTGGTATTGAGATATTTGGCTTCAGGTCAGCAGGGATCAAATCCCTGGAGACAAAGCAGGGATCATGAATAGCATGAAAGATACTTGTCTTGATCTGAACTTTTGGGAGGTCAATGCATTGATGGTTTGTAAAATGACTTGGAGGGCTTAATAGGCATGATAATGAGCCTAGTTCCCCAAAGATGTCTGTATTATAATGCCCAGAATTCATGGACCTGTTACCTTACAGGGTAAAACAGACTTTGCAGAGGTGATTAAGAATTTTGGGATAAGGAGATTATCCATGTAAACCCAATATAATCACAAGTCCTTGTAAAAAGATGGAGGAGGCAGACTGAGTTAACCAAAGCGATGGAAGCAAGAGACTCGTTACTATGTTGCAGGCTTTGAAGATGGAGCCGCAAAACAAGGATACAGGCAGCTCCTAGAAGCCGGAAAAGGCAAGGAAAAGAATTTTCTGCCAGAACCACCAAGGTACACAACACTGTTCCCATCTTGATTTTTGCCCAGTGAGATCCATTTCTGAGTTCTGGCTTCCACACTTACAAGGTAATGCATTTATGTTGCTTTAAGTTTGTCATAATTTGTTACAACAGCTATAGGGAGCTAGCTAGTGCAGAAGGAAACTAGACTAGAAGTGGGAAAATGAGTTACAGGTAGCTTTAATAAAAAAGATGAGGTGCAGGTGATCTGAACTTAACAGTGGCAGTAGTAATGGAGGGAAAAGCACGGATATAAGATACAAGGAAATTAGAATCAATAGAAATGAAATCAACAGGCAAGGTTTAGACAAAAAGACGGCCTACAAGTCCTTAAGGCTTTTCTCCCAAGGAAATATTCCTCCTTAAAAATAATCTCTATATGTGGTGACTTAATACGGGAGAGGAGTTGGGACTAACAAGACTGTCTACAATGACTTATAAAGGTCTTTAAATTTTCAGAGAACTGCCCGTGCTTGGCCCATTGTACCCACTTTCGGCTTCATTATATTATATTATATTATAAAGCAGCAGCTGCTGGCTGCATCAACATCATTGTATTATGAAAATTATGTGGGATGTAATTTTTTTACACTACTTGGCAGTAAATTTGTGTCCAGGTGTTTGAGAAACTTAGACCACAGGTATGCCAAAGCAAGAGTCGATGAGAAGTCCAGGCAAGGAAACTGGATTGCCTTTTGTCGAGTCTGTCACGAGAGAGAGTGTAGTGGGGTGGAAAGAGCCTAAGCTTTGTAGAAAATGCTGAATTTGCGAACTGATTCCACCGTGTAGTTGTTCTGAGACATTAAACACAGAGCGTTTAAACTCCCTGAACCTCACTTTTGTCATTTGCCCAGAACAGTTAGAATCACATCTACCTTGTAGCATTGTTGCTTGGAGTGAATGAGTTTATAAGTGCAATGCACTGACCTGGAGCAGGTGCTGAGTAAATACTATACACAAAAGAATGACTCTAAAAATGGTAGAAACCGAGTTCCTGGTCAGATTTTTGAAGAGTATTTCTTTTCTATCATAAAAAGTAAAAAAAGTTTTTATTGATCAAAATATCAGATAGTATACTTACAATAAAACAAAACTCGTATCAAGATAGATGGGCATTATATCTAGAACCTAGAAGTAATAATCAAAGTTGGCTAATATATTATATAAATGGCAAAAATAACTTTCTTTTTTTCCTTACTATGATAGTATAGTTGACATTTTAGAATTTTACTGCCTTTTTTCCTGTTTTAGAACTTTATTTTTTAAAATTGTTCAAGTACAATTTTCTGACATTTACCCCAATGCCTACCCACCCCCAGCCCTCCCCTCCTCACTCCCATTTCCACCCCCCTTGTATTTGTTCATGTGTCCTTTATACTTGTTTCTGCAAACCCTTCCCCTTTTCCCCTGAAATTCCCTCCCCTCTCTCCTCTGGTGACTGTCATCCTGTTCTCTATTTCAGTGTCTTTGTTTTTATTTTTCTTGCTTCTTTGTTTTGTCGTTTAGCTTCCTGTTAAAGGTGAGATCATATGGTATTTGTCTTTCACCACCTGGCTTATTTTGCTTATCATAATGCTTTCCAGTTCCACCCATGCTGTCACAAAGGGTAGGAGCTCCTTTCTTTCTGCTGCATAGAATTCCATTGTGTAAATGTACCATAGTTTTTTGATCCATTCAAAAAAAAGGTTCTGGGAGAAAATCCTTTTCCTTGCTTTTTCCTGCTTCTAGGGGGTGCCTGAATCCTTGTTTTGTGACCCCATCTTCAAAGCCTGCAACATAGTAACAAGTCTCTTGCTTTCATCCTTTGGTTAACTCACTCTACCTCCTCCTCCTGATGGTTTACTGCCTTTTTAAAAACTACTTTTCAATAGAATAAGGCGGCCATAATTGGAAAGTGCGGATTTTCACACAGGACATATTGAAGGAAGGAAAGAAGATAAGGAAGGGAGACAAGCAAGGAGGAGGGAAAAAAAGGAAACAAGGTTAAAAAACAGAGTAGGGAGGGGGGAAAAGGAGAAGACAACATGAGGACAAGAAGTGGGGAGAAAGAAAGGGAAAAATTTGGATAGAATGTAAGAAAAAGTTTAGACAAGAAGAAAAGTTATGAAAAACAGGCAAGAAAGACATAATTATTTATGCCACCTCTTTACCATGCTTGGGATCAAGTAACATTGGGATTAATGTGCTAATTAATTCATCTGCTCATTTATTCATGCAATGGATATTTATTAAAAGTTCACTAGCAGCCAGGAATATGGAAGTGCATAAAATAGAACTAATTGTCATCATGGAATTTACAGCAAAGAGGATAATCTCAGACCAAAGTTTAACCTCTTAATTCTCAGACCACCTGATAATAAAGTCGGTATCATTGTTATTAGTTTTTTTTTTGTTTTTTTTTTTACAAATGTGGAGAGTTTATTTTGGCTAGATAGTAGTAAGACCAAGAATCCAATCCTAGTTTGTTTGACTTCAAGTTAAGTTGTCATTTTGTTTCCACATGAGGCCATGCTGACTGGGAGTAATAGAACCATGATGTGTGTGTGCGTGTGTGTGTGTGTGTGTGTGTGTGTGTGAGTGTGTGTAAGAGATTTTGAAAGTTTACCCAGTTTTAAAAAGTAATGTGAAGAAGTCATTCTGTCATTTTTTATGAAACTTGCAATATTGGCTGCCATTTCTATTTTTCTTAGGGAAAGATGTATCACGAGGAGGTAAATTGGTATGAGGGACTAAGCAATCTTTTAGGAGGCACTCAGTAAATGTATGTTTAATTATATAATTATATAACATACAATATTTTGTACAACAAGATATACTTCTCAAGCCAAATTATTTGTCCACCTTTCTACACTGGCCACACCTGCATAACTCTAGTTACACAAATATACAGGAGACACACACTCTGTACTTAGTCATTGTGCTAGGTGAAAGTAACACAGAAATTAAAAGGTCAAGAACCTAACTTCTAGCAGCTCCACTAATGGTGACAAACAGGATGTGAAAGACATGATAACAGATGAACTTGTAGTTAGTTAATTTTAATACAATATGATATGAAGGAATCTTAAAGAATACAAAAAAAATTAACATCATCGATTTTTTTCTGCATTAAAGGAAGAACAACAGAGTAAGAAGAGGTGAAGAAATGGCTAACTACCCACTGTGTCTAGAAGTTAACCTTATGGAGGTGGGACAGGGAGGGGACATCGGTCCTGGTTTTAAAGAACCTTGAATGCAGTGACGAGCAGTGTGGCTTTCATTCTCCCATGCCGGCAACCAGCATCCTTGGAATGGGATGGTATGAACAATTCAACGCTACTAATCACTTCCAATTAATATATAGGGTTTTGAAAATGTGCTTTTTAGCTTCTATCTGAATGCCCCCAAAAATATAATAAAGAGATCCTTTTAAAAAAAGGAATAAGCACCCCAGATCAAAGAGGATGGTAGAAGACCATGAGGAACAATATTTTGGGGAACTGGAAAGCAGATGGGCCTGCCATTACTGACCCAGAAAATGTCTCTCTCTGCGAACTTACTTACACGTCAGTAGGAGATCCACAAGCCCCATTGGTTCTCCGTGGGAGAGCTAAGAACTAATTCTCTGATTTACATGACAACCCTCCCCACAAGACTGAAATTGAGGACAAAACCAGGACAAAAACAGGCAAACTTGTTTAGAAGGTATTGATGAGAAGGCATTGCAACCTCAAGCTCTTTTCAAGGCTCCATATTCAGCCCAGTATTCCTCCTTCATCCTTGCAGAAAGCAGAATTTTTACTCTCTGGAGAGAATAAAGTAGCTGGCCTATATACTGAGGTACAGCAGATGTGGTTTTGAGTAGGACATGATGCTAAATAAAGAGGAATTAAGTGTAAAGTTCATGCAAACTCAGTAGCTTAACGTCCCTCATACTAGGATTGTAGAAAAGACAGAAAGACTTGTAACGTAAGTCAGAAGAATGGAAGTTATTGTATATTTGGCTAGGCTAATAGAAAGGCATAAGAATCCTAATGAACACAAGACAACACACAAAAAGAGACTAATAGTCCAACAGTCTGTTCACTGTGTAGCCAAGGCAGAAACAGAAAAATGCCACCCCACGCTCATGGCTTCCAGCAGCTGTACGCTCGCCAACCCTCAGAGCTGAAGAACAGCCAAGTGGCTCCAGACATTTTAGGAAAGCTTCTGTGCAGAGATGTCTAGTTGTCCTCAAATTCTGCTCTTTCCTTCTCTCATAGAAATAGGACTTAAATTCACAGATAACCTCCCTGGCTGTGAGGGGTAACCAGATACTAAGTGAAATGTGCATAATAAAGATGCAGGTAAGCTCTGCCTTACCTGCTTCAAAGGAACACGCAACCCTGGGATTTCTATCACTTCCTTGTACTATAGGTTAGAGCATAGACTCTCCTGCTGCATATGACTCAACTCCAAGCATGCAGACAAGAACAAGGTCCAGGGAACGCAGACAACAGAAGGAACCAAGGTCCTTGAGTGACTCCTTAGAACCCTAACCCAGGCTTCTAGGGTAGTATATTTGACGTTTCTCTAACCCAGATTTCTCACTCTAGTACTTTTTCTTTGTATTCTATGCTTTTTAGCCACAGTATTTTGGTTTTTTTGTGTTTTAGCATCTGGTCCTTTATGCTACTTATATGCAGCCTCAAATAGAAATGAAAGATGATCAACTAAATTAAAAAAAAAAGAAATAGAGTACATGAAGTTTGGTAAAAATAAAAATAAAAATTCTGCATTAGCCACAGAGAGATAAGAAATTATATTAAAGTAAGGAATATTCAGAGAATAGATAAAAGCTGTTAAAATCAAATATATGAAAATTGAAATAATGAATTTCAAGGTTTAAAAAATTGTCCTCCTCCTTACCCACAAACATTGGTAGAGTTGGAAAATAGAATTGAAAGGCTTTCTCAGAAAATATGGCAAGGAGACAATGATGAAAATAATTGAAGGAATAAAAAATATAAGATTAGTTCAGGAAGTTTAATATACAAATAATGAGAATTCTGGAATGAGAGAGTACAGATAAGAAGAAAAAATTATTATAGAAATTAAGTATAAAAATTAAAACACAGATGTTTTGAAATGAGAAGAACCCACCTGGTGTCCAGCAAAGGCATCTATCAAATCACGTTGCTGTGAAAATTCAGAAATGAAATGCTGCATGCTTCCAAGGTGAAAAGGAAGAAAAAGAAAAATGTCATATATAAAAAATCAGCAATTATGTTCCAACTTTGCCAGATGGAAGACAATGAAAAAATACATTCATGGCTGAGGGGAAATGGTTTCTTATCTCAAATTCTATACCCAGCCAAACAAGCAATGCAATCTAAGGGTAGAATTAAAGCCAGTTTTGTTTTTAAGCCTTCACAACCAGCATCCATGTGATTTTCTTAAGCTATACAAGGAATCCGTTCACCAATACAATAAAATAAATTAAGAAGGAGAAAGACATGAGAGAGGGCAAATTAATGCAAGTGAGATACGCATGCACAGGGCATCTTAGAGAAGGTAGTAGAAAGGGGAAGTCTTGTGATAACAGCTTGTCAACAAGTTCTGACTGGAAGTCATACAAGTCCAGGTCAGTCTTTTTTTGAGAAGATCTGGTAGAACCCTTGATGTGTTTGAATGCATTGAGAGGAGCATCTCGTGAATAAGGAGGAATCAAACTGTAAATACTTAGCAATTGAAGCATATTATAAAATAAAACATTTCATAGCTCCAGGGGAAACAAAAACACTGTAGGAAAGGAAGATAATCTTTTCAGGTACCTTCCTTCACTTTGAGTAACTCATATAATGATAATGAATTATTTATTCATGCAAGTTGTCATGTAAGTTTACTGAGAATCTGGTGGAATGAGGATGGATGTGTGGTATGGGTGGAGGGGGCCAAGATGTGTAGGGAGACTCCCTAAACAAACACACAAACAAAAAACCAAATAAATAAACAAAAAGTGGTAACCAGAATAACATTAGGTACAGTGGCAGAAGAGAAATAATATCATTAAGGAAAGCACAGTAGCTCGTTACCTATCTGACATATGCTATGAGACAGCATTCCATGAGCTCTCCAACCAAGTAAATGCAGACTCTTCTGTACCAGAAAGTCTTCAATATGACATTGTAGGACTTACTACATTAACACTCTTCTGTATGTGCCATAACAATGTGTGTATGTATGTGACTATGCATGTACCGTGGTTATGTATATACTATAATTATGCGATTTGGACCCTCTGGAAGACAAAGATTGAGTTGTCTCCATTTTTAGATTCTCAGACTTTGAAAAGTTTCTAGCATCTAGTAGGCCCTAATATTTATCAATGAATGAATGAATGAATAAACTCATCCTAAGCTTTCTTATAAACTGTTTTCATTTGGCCTGTATGAAACATGCAAACCTCTGAGAGGATGAGTCAACCTTCAACTTACATCAGATGTGAAACAGATGTAATGTTGATGTTAGGTGAGCCATTTCCATTTTCACAGAACTGATAATTTTAGCTAAAACCAAGTAAATACAATTACCTTAACTCAAACACTGCATAGCAGTGAGATTGAATGTGGCTGTGTGAATGGAGGTGGGATGTGACTAAGGGGTGCCCAGCGCCAATTTCCCTTTTGCTCCTTCATTTCTAAGGTAGAGAACCACGTATTTCCTCAAGGAAAATGTGCAATTAATATAACTTAACACTGAATTTTGTCACTTGGCCTAGACAGTTGGGGCAATGTCCAACTTTTTAAACAATATATTTACTTCCTTAAAGCAAGATTCTGACTATTTATTTTTATTAAAAATCAATTAATTCCTCTATTGCACTTGTGTTTAGAACAGTTTATTTTTGGAATTGCTCACAGATGAATATTTGAACATACACTTGTACTTTAATTATTTATTTTTTATAAAAACAGGCACAATCTATGATGCATATTGGAACAATGCTATAAAGCCAAAAAGATGCTACTGAAAATGATTGGGCTGCCCTGGCTGGTGTGGCTCAACAGACTGAACATCGGCCTGTGAACCAAGGGGACACTGGTTCAATTCCCAGTCAGGGAACATGCCTGGGTTGTGGGCCAGGGCACCAGTTGTGGGTGTGCAAGAGGCAACCACACATTGATGTTTCTCTCCCTCTCTCCTTCCTGTCCCCTTTCTCTAAAAATCAAATAAATAAAATATTTTTTAAAAAGAAAATGACTAGGCTTCGCACTGATGAAAATATACCCAGTTGCACGTCCTTATTCCCACTACGTTAATCTGAATTTTCACTTAGAGTTATGGACAGAATATTGCTAGAATAAATGTGTCAGAGAGAGCTTAGTATTCTTGCCGAACCCAGCCTTGGTGAAGAGTGAGTCCAATTTCATCCCTGCAAGCCGCTCTAGGTAGTTGCCTTTCCAACCATTGGCTACACGTTTTGATTCTCACTCTGCCTCTGGCTAGAACTGGGGTCTACCCTGAGTGTGTTTTTGCATAATTTTTCTCTGCACCCACTGAGACAAAACTAGGATGCTCAGCTCCCATGATATTACCTGGAAGAGTTCAAGGTACCAAAGCTTTCCCATTTAAAAGAGCAAGATACCAAGTCAGACAGAGAAAGACATATACCATATGATTTTACTTATATATAGAGTCTAAAATACAAAACAAATGAACAAAGAAAATAGACACAAACTTATTCACACAGACACCAAACTGATGGTGGCCAGATGAGAGAAGTTTTGGGGATGAATGAAAAAAGTAAAAGAGATGAAGAAGTAGAAATTACCAGTTATAAAAATAGTCATGAGGGTCTAAAGTACAGCATAGGGACTATGGTCAGAAATATTGTGATAACTAGGTATCAGCATAATCACCTCATAAGCTATATAAATAGCTAATTACTATGTTGCATGCCTGAAACTAATATAATACTGCATGTCAACATAATTAAAAAGTAAATTGAAAAATAAAATAAAGAGCAGGACACCTGCGAAGATCGTAAATTGTGAGTGAAATTTAGGGGTTGGATTTGGCATCAGTATGGCACCAGAAATCTCAGGCCCCCATTTCATCTAAATTCGATGAATCCAAATGCAAATTGGAGCAGGTCAATCCAAAAGATGGTTTGGCAGCACAAAAACAATGTGATCCTGCCTCAAGCATTTAACACTGTGAGCAATGAGAGGTGAATTAGACATGGCATAATAATTTTATTTAGGAAAGGTGGCAGGATGTCAAGGGATGTCTGATCTTTTAATGCATTCCCTATGTCATTCTTCAGCTGATGATTATTTTCATTAAAATCATCAGTGTGAGTATGTGTCTGTTCTTCTCTGAGATCCAAAATTTTGGTCACTTGACTTCTGTAGAAAAGGAGATTTAGAAAGACCATCAATTAAAAAAAAAAGCAAATGTGATTTCATTCATTTCCTGACTTGTGGGTTTAACCTTGGTCTAGTCCCAAATGTTTACAAATATGTTTACTAACATTATGCTAGCATTAAAACTCATTTTAAAAATGTTATTATAAAAAATTAGGTGATGATGATTCGTGTTTTTTTTTTAAAGGCCAACCAGAAATGTATGACACCTGTCCTGTGCCAATTCTGCTTGCCTGTCACTCGTGTTTGCCTTCCCTGCAGCAAGCCTGGCAGACCCCCTGTGGCCAGATGTGGGGCACGAGCCAGCCAGTGCCACGCAAGGGGAAAGCATCTGATGCAGGGATTGGCTGGAAGGGTTCCTTTTAGAAACTGCCCAGGCCATGTGCTTAGAGAAGAAAAGAAACTCGATTTAGTATTTACTATGCCCTCCTTAGAGCAGGGGTGTCCAGACTTTTGGCTTCTCTGGGCCACACTGGAAGAAGGAGAGTTGTCTTGAGCCACCCATTAAATACACAAACACTAATGAAAACTGATGAGCAAAAAATAGGTCTGTGCATAATTTTCTGTGATATCTACCACCACAGATAAGTAGAAAAGTCCTCAGATGATAACCCTGATTATGCAGGGGCTCTGTTGATAATCTTTTAAAATTGTCAAGCCGGTCCAAGTTGGTGATCGCTAATATAGAAATGTACATATCTAAGTAATAAAACTTGGTATAAAACTTAGTAATATTTGGGGGCAACTTTCCTCGCAAGTCCCCCCATGTGCCATGGATGATAGTAAACATGACTGAGACATGATGTGATCTGCTTGAGGAGGAAAGATGGCCATTTCCCTAGAGGAAAAAAACCTTGAGCAGTGGCCAGTTTCTCAGGGGAAAAAGGCATTGAGCCCCCTCCCCCAGAGGCTTTTATTGGGTTGTAATATACAGGAATACAGGACGGCAAGGATCAAACAGTATATAACATTTCAAAGAAATCTGAGGGCTTAGTTTGAGTCAGAGTCTGTCAGGAACAGAGTTTTAGGGTTTCCTGCTCAAACTCTTAACATATGAATGAAAGCACTCTTAGCAGAGCAGATTTCACAGGTTTATCAGGAAGTCTCTGTGATGCCAGATTTTTCCCCAGGACATGCTCTAGCAAGGCAAGGAGCTGCACCCTCCCCATCAGGTATTCAGGCTTAAGGGGATTAGAGCCAGGAAGCACTTCTCCCAGGGGACATAGGGACTTGGGCTTTATCAAACCTGAGGGGGCGAGAGTCCATTGCTCTCTCTTTGTCACAGCCCCCCCCCCCCCCGAGTCCTTCCATGATGGCCTCCTACATGGTCGAGTCTGGCTTAGGTTGCCCTCCGCTGTGAGGGGTCTTATCCATCACTGACTTTCGACCAAGCTTTGGGGGCAGGGAGGAAACTAAGGCAGCATTTGCTACCAGAGACAAACTTCGTCTCCTGCGGCTTGAATTCCAAAGGTCACTGACTCATCCTTAGCCACAGAGGGTAGAGTTACAATTCCTGAAACCAGGCAGAGCGGTCCACAACAGTAATAAAACTAAGTAATGTTTCGGTAAATTAACCATTGTGTGTTGGGCCACATTCATAGCCATCCTGGGCCACCTGTGGCCCATAGGCCACGGGTTGTACACCCCTGTCTTAAAGCCCTCTGAAGACACTTTCAGTGGCCAGGTTGTCACTGTAAGATAGCTATTTCATTCATTCTTACACAACTAAACAAAGATTTTTTTAATGTTTTAAATTATTTATCCTGTTTTATTGATTTTTTTCATAGCCATTTATTTCCCTTGTATCCTCTTTCACCTCCATCCACTCCCCTCGCTACCACCACCACCACACTGGTGTCTGTGTCCATGAGTCCTTTTGTTCTCAGTCTCTCCACCCCTCCAGACACCCCCCACCCCGAGATGTCATCCTGCTCTCTGTCCATGAGTGTGTCTCTGTTTTGCTTATTAGTTCAGTTTGTTCATTAGATTCCACAAATTAGTGAAATCACATGGTACTTGTTTTTCTCTGACTGGCTTAGGTCACTTAGCATAATGTTCTCCAGGTCCATCCATATTGTTGCAAAGGGTAAAATTTCCTTCTTTTTTATAGCTGAGAAGTTTTCTATTGTGTAAATGTCCCATAGTTGTTTATCCACTCATCTATTGATGGACCCTTGGGCTGTTGCCAAACTATGTTCATTGTGACATTGATTTCAATAGCTGAGATTTGGAAGGATTCTTTTGGGGGGAGGGGAAACAGATAATTAATAAAATAATTAAAATATAAGAGTATAATGTGTATTTTTTCCTTGTTTTTAATGTCCTTCTTACTCAGTTTTATTATAATTTGTTGAGGGTATAGAAGTCACTGTTCTCCAGAGAATCAGAACCAATAAAGTATTTACATATCCTAACATACATATGTGCTTATTCGTATGGTATATATTACATAAATAGACATATCAATAGATACATCACATTGGTATAGACATATATCTATATATCTCTCTACATATAAAAACCAGATTCATTATAGGGAATTTGCTCGTGCAATTACGAGGGCACAGAAGTTCCATGACCTGCAGTCTGCAAGCTGGAGCCTCGGGAAAGCCAATGGTGTCGATTCCAGCCTGAGCCCAGAAGTCTCAGAGCCACCTGCCTCTAAAGTGTAAGTCTATAGAGAGTTGATTTAAGCTACTTCAAGAACTGCTACCTCAGCTTCCATTCTGATTGGCCAGGAGGCTTGCACTGACCTTCAACTGACACTAGCCTCTTATCCAAATGAAGGCCTTAGATAGTAACCTGCAGAGTTGCAAGCAAATGCAAGTTCCTATTATGACTTCCCCAGAGGACCTTGTGAGGAACAGCCTTCTCTGCCTACAGAGTCTGTATGCCATGGGGCCCTCAGATAAGACTCCTGTGGAGCTGTCCAAACCTTCATATTTTTGGTTTGAGATGACCAGTAAGCCTTAGCCTAAAGGCATGTGCCCCAGGTCCTGTGTCAATCTGTCTGTACTGTGTGTTAGCCTGACCATGTGGCCTGTCAAGGCATGCCGGGTACTTCTAGTACTTGTGAGAATGAACTTTCACATTTCACTTTCTTTTGAGGTCTGTTGTTGAACTGAGGCTCACCATTCGGCATCCTGTACTCCACTTAACAACTGTTACTTTGGCAAATTCATAACAAAGCCCCAACAAAAGGCAGGAGAAAACCTGAGTCCAGCAAAAGGAGTTAAGCAGAGATGATTTAGTCTACTCTTTGTCCATGTTTTGTTGTTTGCTTTTTAATTTTGCTTTGTTTTTGTTTTTAAATCAGGCCTTCTCACACTGGGGAGAAACACTGGCTTTATTCAGTCCATCAATTCAGTGTTGATCTCTCCTGGAAACCCTGCACAGACAGACCTAAAACAAATATTTGAACACATCTGACCATCCTGTATGGCAGTCAAGTTGACAGGTAAAATTAACCATCATAGAAGCTTTAGAAGGAATTTTATCACACCTTAGTTAAGTTTAGAGATCTTCCAATTAACATTAATAACTCAATAGACACAAGAAGGGATCAATAGAAAAACCAAGGAAACCCCTCTCTTCAATCTGTACTACAGACTAATAGTTTTCAAGTTCAGTAACAAGGTGATTTTCTCCTTGGGGGTCAGGGTCATATACATTGCCCATGAAAGACTGACCATCCAGAGGATGCAGGCAAGCTGTCATGTCCCTCATTCTTATCTCACTCAAGAATGCATATGAGAACACACTGAGTGAAATGCTGCTAAAATTGATTATTATTTTTAGAGTAAATGAATGTTAACAAACAATTTTTTACTATTATTGGGAATCATAATTTAGTCACAACTGTCTTGCAGCTGGGGTTGGAAATCACTGACTTTTCCCAATTTTTATAAATTCATGGTCCAACTACACCTACGTATTAGATATTGCAGGAGTGAGTAGAAGTTAGCCACCATGGGGTTGAGGTCATGTTTCAGAATAGTGAGGACCAGAAATAAACCAGTCCCTAGTGCTACATCTGGATGTCACTACTGTGGTTAGATCTGCAGTTATTCTCTACTCAATTATAAGGTCCTCAATAACGTACCTACTAGCTTGCTTTATGAACTTGGTCAATTATTTAAACATCCTCAGTCTTAGTTGCCTGTTCTGAAAGTGAGCCTGCTTGTATCTTCCTCAGAGAGATTTGTTAGTAGTAAAAGACACTACCCATGTAGAATCTTCATCGTAGTTCTTAGTCTACTCTCGGCTTAGCCATTTTCTCCTAAGATGTGTTCAGGGGCATGATGTCTATGGTGTGATCAATGATGAATGATTGATTATAAGGAGGTAGACCAGGATTCTAGAAGAAAGCGCCTATTATGTGCCAACACTCATGCAAGCTTGCTTTACTCATGTCATCAAATCTAGCCCTGGTCACAATTCTTCCCAATAAATTTAGTTTTTTCCTATTTTATAAAAAAGACACTGAGGCCCAGGAGGTTCAAATAGCAGGCCAAGCAAAAATGTGACATGGCTGGGATTTGAATCCAGATTTGTCCAAGCTCAAAACCTGGGCTCTCATCCTCATTGTAAGATAATAAAGCAAGTTCAGCTGTTTATTGCAAGGGACATCTGGCAATACTCAGATGGTCTGCCCTAAAGAAAAAATGATGATGATGATGATTATTTTACTCTGGGATCACATCAGCGAATAACAATAAAAAACTCTTGTGACAAAAGTCTCAGAAGAGGATTGGAGTCATATGTTTAGTGAATATGATTTTTAAACAATGCCTGCAAAAGAAAATGCTAACGGAAATAAGTTCCTGCTACACACAGAGATGGTAATAATAATGCTGCAAATCCGAGCACAGGTCAATAGAAGAGCCAAGGGGGTCCAACACACCAGTGTTGACTTAAAATAGCTCACATAAATCAGCAGTGGGCTGCATCATTCAGCGTTAGGAGCACAGCACACAGGAGACAGGCAACTCAAGCCTTTCTCCATCCCTGAGTCCATAAAGGACCTTGATTAAGTGTGAGTCAAAAGAAGTACAATGCTAATGAAAAGTAAACAGAGTGACTATTTTTATTCTGTTTTGGGGTGGGGAGGTGGGACTGACAAGCTCCAATCCCAGCCCCAACCACTCTCTCTCCTTATTGAAGGCTCAGGGAATGAAAAGGTGGCTTTGTTGACAGGCCAACCTCCTCCCCCGCCTCCGCAGTGGCTGGTGTAAGAAGGAAATGAGAGATGGTGTGTACACCCATTGTAAACACTCTGCTCCTTGTGAGTCCCTAAGGCTAGGAGTTAATGCATTTCCAACCTTAAAATAGGCTTAATCACCATATTTCAAATGATCCACATTGTGGTACTTATAAAAACCTCATCTTGTTAGGTCTTCATCTCTTCATTGACTTCCTCTAGTGTATTTTAAGTCCTTACTTGATTTAGGGAATATTTCTGATCAACACCATTTTCTATCTAGGGAATTTTTTCATGTGGAATGGGAATCACATTTATTCCGGGGGAGTGGAGTCATTGCAGGGGAGTGGCTAGAGCCATAGATTTTCCTCTTTCTTGTTCCACGTTCCGGATATTACATAGTAATGAGATTACTGCTAAGTTTGTTTTGATCAAGTCATATAAAAATTTCCATGTTAAATGGTAGAACCCAGGGACGATTTTGATTTATAATGTGCTAAGGACAGTTTTGGCAATTTGGTTTGCTTTGCACTTTCTATTTCACATTTCTTATTTCCTGTTTTGTAAGTATTAATTAAAGTCATTCACCCCTGGCTGGTGTAGCTCACTGGATTGAGCACGGGCCTGTGAAGCAAGGGGTCGCTGGTTTGATTCTCAGTCAGGGCACATGCCTGGGTTGCAGGCCAGGTCCCCAGTGGGGGACACATGAGAGGCAGCCACACATTGATGTTTCTGTCCCACTTTTTCTCCTTCCCATCCCTTCTCTCTAAAAATAAATAAATAAAATATTTTAAAATAAAGAAATCATTCATTCTTAACACAAATAAATATCAGAAAAGTTGCAAACACAATGTCAAGAATGCTAGCTTAAAGACTAGAAGGCAATACTCTAGCCTTTTGTATGCTATGGAAAGTTGCTAATTTCCATAAGAAATTTAATTATTTTCTCTATAGTCATCCAGAGAGATGAAACTAGATAAAGTTCATTCAGACAGTTTAGCTTTTGTGCTAATAATTTAATTAAAATTAACACAGAATTAGAATCTAGCTTTTAACTTAGTGATGTTGAGATTTCATTTTTCTGCTTGAGAGCTATCATATTCAAGACCCAGGTCTAACATACCTTTGTGACAGGAAAATTAAAGACATGGGAAGCTGCTCTAATTTTATCCTTAGGTTTTAAAAGACCACTATAACTCAGAAAGCATCTACTTTGTATTCAAGTACAATACTAATGGCTTATAGTTTCAGAGATTAAGAAGGGTTAGGAAAAATATTACTCCCAGTTCTCCCTTTGTGTGTCAAGGGAAACAGAAAAATAAATTTATTCTAAAATAAGCAAACTTACTTTCATCTTTTCTCCACATGCCTCAGTTTTATAACATTTTCTTTAGAATAAAGAACACTGTGTCACCAAATTGCTTACATCTTAAAATATTAAAATACTTTCTTCGGACTTACAAAAGACTGTAAAGTGCAAAATGCTTATTTATTGCTATTATATTGTAGTGTAAGAATTAACATAAAACATCTTGGTGTGGGAAGAGAGACAGGGCTCTTGCTTGAATCTGCATACTCATTTGCATCTATACTCACTGCCCAATGATGTCATCCAGCTTTGTGGCTTTAAATGGCATCTCTATGATGACAACTCTCAAATTAATATCTTTAGCCTAGACTTTTTCCTTGAACTCCAAAGTCATATATTCAACTGCCTATTCGACATCACCACTTGGATAACTAATAGGCATATCAAATTTAACATGCTGAAACGGATTTCACCCCTTAAACTTGCTTTTCCCACAGTCTTTTCCATCTTGGTACATAGGAGCTCTAGCTCTCCAACCACTTTGATAAAAATCTTGGCTTCCTTGCCTCTTTCCTTTCTTTGCTTCTCTACACTTCATTTAGCAGCAATCTTGCCGGCTATCGTAAAGGTGAATTCAGAACCCATCAATGTCTCAACACCTTCTCTGCAGCCACCTTACTTAGTCCAAGACTTCATCATCTCTTGCATGCTTTACTGCAAAACCATTTTGCTTGTGCGTTCAGATTTCACCCTTGGTCCAGTCTCAAAAAAAAACAACCCAACAAAAAAACCATGAGAGAATAAGAGTGAGAAATAGAGCCAATGTGAGTCTTTTAAAATATTTGCCTATACTTAAGACAATCAGGGCAAGTCTCCTGAGTGTACAAAGATAAGAGCTCAATGTGTAATACCATGCGTGTAAAGCTCAAGTATAACATGAAGATATCAAATGCTCCTTTGAGCATTTCTGTTACTGTCTCCACAGGAATTGTGCTCCTTGGGCCGTCAGGCTGAACATTCTGACCTCTTGGCAGCACCATACTTCTCAAGTCACAGCCCACCTGGAAAAAGGGTGTGAAGGGGTCCTTCATATCCATAGCCAAGAACTGGAGATCTCCTTGTAGTTCACCCAGAGTCACATGAACAGCACAGATGAAATCAGTGCAACTGAATGAACTGTAGTCTATGTATAGGAAAGCCCTACTATCTGATTCTGAAGACCTGGAGTCTTGCCCTGCTCCCCTACTTTCCATCTGGGTGTAGAACGAAGGTCACACAACTCACCTGGGTCTTGAATTTCACACTGGGAAAATAGCAGGTAATTTTTCAAGTTCTTTCTTAGTGTTAGATTCTAAGCATTATTCTCAAACCATACTTAGCGAAGGATAGGGAAGGCATAGGGTATACATTTGGAAGTCTTTATTTATTAGGAAAACCAAGGAAGGCCAAGACAATAATTATTAAGGTTTACTGTTTATTATGTCTAAACTCAGCTCATCACTGTAGTCACTTGGTTCTTTCCTAATCTACATGTATGCCTTAAAGCATTTACCCCGTTAGCAATAGCTGACATTTATTTGCTTCTTAAAGTAAAAAACTCAAACCACACTCTATTTCCCCCAAAATGATCAGCGTTCCCTAATTTAATTAATTATCTGTGGTCGTAGAAATGATTGGTATTGAAAATGAGCATGTGTGAGCTTTGACAAGCCCTCCCCACTTATGCATTGGTGTGCAGAAATCCAAGGATGCCAGGAATGGCAAGACCAACTCTGTGGTACTCAGGGATCCTCTTGAGTCAAAAAGTCTCCAGGCCACCATTCCTTTCCTTTTGAGATAGAACCTACCTCAAAATTTCAGAATTGCAATAGTCTTAAGTGAATTTACTGAGCAGTGAAAGACACACTGGTTGCCATAGCACTTTCTCACAAGAGAATTTAATAGCAAATGATTGAGTAGCTTGAATTGTTGACCCAAGCTCTTCATTGAGACTGATAATCATGAGGAATTGCCGATTCTCTTAATGCAGCCATTTGGTTATTACAGATATACTTTATCATTCCTGTCAGTGCACATAAATTTTAAATAAACTGCAATAGAAAAGGGAGCAGAAGCATGGGAAGAAGTCTGAGTATTATAATCGAGGCACAAGGTCTTCTCACTACTGGTCCAGTCTCTGAGAGACACAGGCAGCCCAGTAGAGGCATGCGCACAGCATTGCTGTACCTGAAGCCAGCCTGCTTCATCAACAATGCTCATGACAATGACAAAGGACTTTCCAACTGAACCCCCCTCAACCCACCCCACTGGTCTTTGTTTGTTCACCATAGTGAACTCTTCGTCACTGGCCAAAATTCTTTGGTTATAACACACAGATCTTCCATGGTGGTGATAGGGCATGATGAGAGCCACGTTGTGAAGTAACCAACACCTGGTAGTGGTTTTAGTGGGTTTGATCTCTAGATAGTACCCCTGATTTCTGCTTAAAGGGGAATCCTGATCAAGACTGCATTGTATGACTGTGCATCTCGAGGAATAAAATTAATTTAATTTGGTGAAGAAAAGGATATTCTCGCTGTGCCTTGACAAGAGTGTTGAGTTATATTAGTTGGTAATGAAAAGATATGTGATTTAATATACACCCCAGTCCAAGAAAGTAGAACACTGTTAATGATATTGCTGATCATTAAGTCTTTAAACCTCAGAGCTATGAAGTATAAGAGCCTGGCACCAATTTTGTGATTAATTATATTAAATATAGAAAATAAAATGATAAATTCTGGAGCCTAGATACCTAGATTCAAATGTTGCCTCACCACTTACTAACTTTATGGTTTTGGTTATATATTAAATCTCTTGTCTCTCTGCTCCCACACTGAAAAAAATGTCAAGAAATAATAATCTTTAATTCATAGAGTTGTGAAAACTAAACAAGGTAATAAAAATTACTTAGAGAACTATGTGTGGAGTATCCCTAATAACTGTTCATGTTATTAAATATATGCATCATTCATAAACAAAACATATATTTTTAAAGTATAATTACATCTTAGAATTATCATTGTACATTAAACTTGCCTCTAAATATGTCATCAGCAGGGAAGCACTGGCCAGTTGAGAATGCATTTCTGCTTAATGAGAGAGCCCTATGCCACTGAATAAACTTGTACTTTACTAGAAGAGCCACTGGTGGTGGTGGCCTGGGGCAGACAGGATCTGAGGTCTACACTGTCTTGGGTTCTCAGGAGCAGAAGGCGTGTTCTTCCTGGTTGCCTTTTGCCCAGCATCTATTCATTGAGAGGGGGGCAGATATATGAGATACATAGCTCAGCACTAACTGCAGAGGAGAGACTCCCCAGAGAAGTTTTAAAAACCTATTTTCTTTGGAGTCAGGCCTTCTAAACCTGACTTCGTTTTTCCAGCTGCATCTACAAGGGTGTGTGCCTGCGTGTTTATCTTCAGACCTTAGCCCCTTTCCTGGGAGTAGCAGTCCAGCCAGAGCTCACATTCTTCACCCTGTCTTGCAAAGAGGCATTTGGGGGAAAATTGTTTTTCTTTGGCTCTTTACTGTTTTGTTTTTTGCAATAAGTTCTCTTCCCAGGGTCTGTGTTAAAAGGCAAGTTGAGTTAGATGTTAGGAGCTGTACTGATGTGCTTTCAGAGGAGCAACAAGATGTCTGGGGCTTTACTTAGAGAACAGGAGCATCCACCAATCAGCTTCACCAAAAGCCTAGACATTAGCATTTTTTCAACAACAAGCTAGGAAAACCATCAGAATTATAGAGAAAATATACAGTCATTCGAATGTGAAAATCAACAGTTAATTTCACTCAGTCAATTTCTGAGGTCTTTCTTCAGCAATGAGGAAATGTAAAACGCATGGAATGAGAGTAAATATTGTGATAAGATAAATGGTAATCCCTTAATGAAAAACAACTCATAATCACCCCTTTTTTCTTTAAAAAGCAAAACAAGAAAGATAATATTTTAGGGCTGTTTTTCAAAAAGTCTCTTTGTTACAAGGCCAATTTTGTGTAAATGTCTGTTAATACGAGCTTTTATCATGCAAAATCCCAAGGTGCCTTCAGTCCATTATCTACAGGCTAGAAATAAAAACCTCATGTCACTGATACCAAACATCTGTTTTTAGGAAACTGCACTGTAAAAATCCCATATTTCTATTGCCTTGTCTTTTAAACAATCTTAAAATCTTTTGTATGACATAACACTTATTTATTCATTCCTCAAATGTTCCGTGGTTGCCTATTAAGAACTCTTAGTCAATGTCATAGCTGGAGTGGCGAAACACATGTTTCTGACCCTCAAAAATTGAGAGACTGTAAGGAGAGTACCATTCTTATGATACTTCTTACTTCACTATTTAATCATCTCTGCTCTATCATGAACTCATTAAAGGTAAGACAAATATATAATTCCTTACAATTTCATTGGCATCTAATACAGTGCTTGCAAATAATAATGCTCAATTTATGTTGGTTAGCACAGCATTAAATAAATTAGTTTATTTGACAAGTGTTTGTTTCTTCAAAGGCATGTATACAGTAATAACACAGCAATTATGATCAAAGGTGGTTTTTTTACATCTTCCAATTCCTCTGAAATGTTATTCAGGCATATTTGGAGCCAATCCTCCCTGCTCCAGAATAAAATCTCCTGCAGATCCCAGCAGTTCGTCTCATTATTCTTAGGAACTGTCAACACTTGGAGTCGTAGACAGAGTATCAAAGCAGTAGTGAGGCTGTCCAGTCAAGGATAAGAGTTAAAGCTTGAACTTGACATGGGGTTCTTTCTTTCTCTCTCGAGGTCAGAACTGATTCACTCTGAATCTGAGACCACAGGTGACCCCTCCACCTTCTTTTCCTTATTTACCCCTCCCACCCTTGCTAATTGTCATCTGATCTCTCTAAGTTTGTGTCTGTGTTGAGGGAACAGGGGAGCGAGGTAAGGTTGCCCAGCTCAACTGGCCATTTTTCAACATCTCTGGGCTGTGGAGATTTGTAATTCTGTCTTTCATCATTTCCCAAGGTGCTGTGTAGCACATTTAGCAGTTTCCTGCAAAGTCCTTCTCTATTGTAGCTCTTTTTTTCTCAGACCTTCTGAGGTGCACTTCCAGCTGCTTTTTGCTCTCTCCCTCTCACCCTCTAAGAGGGTCTATGGCAGGATACCGAGAGACTTCCATACCAGCTCCCTCAGGAGTGGGGCCTTCATCTGACATCAAATGAACAAGGAACTCACTGCTGCCTCGACTCAGAGGAAAGATTTCCTCTGCCCTCTTAAGTTCTATGACTGGGGTCTGTGAATTAAACTGACTAAGGGCAGATTAAAAGAGAAAAACACTTAAAATGGATACTTTATGTGGTATTAGAGGTTACATAGGAAGAAGAAAAAAACTCCAAAAAAGTTTATATATATATATAAACTTATATATAATTTTAATAAAAATGATTATGCCCTGGCTGGCATAGCTCAGTGGATTGCGCGTGGGTCTGCGAACCAAAAGGCTGCCAGTTTGATTCTCGGTCTAGGGCGTATGCCTGGGTTGTGGGCCAGGTCCCCAGTAGGGGACATGTGAGAGGCAACCACACATTGATGTTTCTCTCCCTCTCTTTCTCCCTCCCTTCCCCTCTCTAAAATTAAATAAATAAAATCTTTAAAAAGTTTTCACAAAAATTAAAAAAAACTGATTACTTGTGGAGACATGACAAGACAAAGGAAAAGGAGAAGTAAATTATGAGAGCGTGACTACAATAAATGGGGGAGGCAAACAGAAAATATGGGCCATTTTAATATGGTTTATTTGTAAAGACTCATTTCAGCAATCACTCCCTAACTGTGGTTATAAGAAAAAAACTGAAAACTGTACTCGAACAATAATTAAATAAATTTAAAAAAAGAAAAAAAAGAATGCTTTTCTTTTTCTGGTACAGGGAAGGCACATGTCTCGTGGGGAATTTATATCCTGCTTTTAAGTAGAAAGGGAGGGCAGAAAGCCTTTCTGCATCTGCTGTTCTCAATTGCCTTCTAATCAAAATAATAATTATGTCAAGCTTGCATATTTGGGGGTGGTATGTATTGTTCCCCTTCAAAAGACTCCTAAGAAGCAGTAGTCCCTGAACCACACCATTCTCATGGGGTGTGGTTCACACCAAATCATGAATCTGGGTATTTCTTGTAAGTTCTTGTTTGTGGGTGACTTGAGTTTCCTGGTGGAAGTCAAAACCATGTCCACAGCGTGTTTTAGCTTTCATATAAGATCTGCACAATGACTTCTGTGTCTTCTCTATGCAGGAAATACATTTTGAAGCTTCCTGATTGTTCCTGTTGAAATCTCCCCTCCTGTCCCCACCATACACACACTTTCGGGCACACACACACACACGCACACACACACTGAGCAGAGTAAGAAAGTAGCAGGATCTTCTCCATTGCAAAGGGGAAGTGCTAACAACACATCGATAGTTCTCTCCTAAGAAATCTTTCTCCTAATGGCCAGATCCTTTTTATATTCTTTATCACTTGGCGGGGTTGCAGGTGTGGTAGCACAGTTTCCACCTCGCACTGATTGGGAGAGCTTCATTTTGTGCATCCAGATAAACGGAGGCAGAAGGTTCAGATTTAATATCCCAGCTGTGGAACCAACACAACTTTCACCAGTTCCCCGATTTGCTTTCTCTGAGTTCCTGGGTGTATAATGAACAGTTTGGACTTGTATAGCTGTAAGGAAGAATTATTCTAAATAATAATGATCAATTACAACATGCTCCAGTGTGATGAGAGAGAGTAATATCAATTAGTTTCTCATGCCCCTGAAAAGAGTGACTGTGAAAAGTCTTTTGGGCTTGATGATAATGGCCTAGGGAGGACCAATAGAAGCATTCCCTCTTGTTCATAGGCTGAGAATCTTTCACCCAGAACCGGGTAGGCAAATTATACTCTATGAGCAAAATCTGACCCTCCACTAGTATATTTAAATAAAATTTCACTGGCACACACACATGCTCATTTGTTCATGTATTGTCCATAGATTCTCTTTGAGATTCATTTATTTTTATGGTATTTCTCCGTTACTATTTAGTCCCTTTATACCCGCTCCTCTCAATCACCATACTGTTGTCTATGTCCATGAGTCCTTTTTCCTTTTTGCTCAGTCCCTCCACCACTTAGCTGTCACCCTGCTCTCTATTTATGAGTCTGTCTCTGTTTTGCTTGTTAGTTGTTTGTTCATTAGATTCCACATGTGATTGAAATCATATGGTATTTGTCTTTCTCTGATTGGCTTATTTCACTGAGCATAATGTTTTCCGGGTCCACTCACGCTGTCAGAAAGGGTAAATTTTTCTTCTCTTTTACAGCCAAGTAGTATTCCATTGTGTAAATGTCCCATAATTGTTTTATCCACATATCCACTGATGGACACTTGGGCTGTTTCCAGATCTTGGCAATTATAAATAATGCTGAAATGAATACAGGGTGCTTATGTTCTTTCACATTAGTGTTTTGGGTTCCTTTGGATATATTTCCAGAAGTCGGTTCATTGAGTCAAAAGGCAGATTCATTTTTAATTTTTTGAGATATCTCCATACTCTTTTTCAGAGTGGCTACACCAATCTGCATTCATACCAAGAGTGCAAAAGGGTTCCCTTTTTTTATATCCTCACCAGCACTTGTTATTTGTTGATTTGTTGATGATGGCCATTATGACAGTTGGGAAATGATATCTCATTGTGGTTTTACTTTGTATTTCTCTAATGATTAGTGACATTGAGTATCTTTACATGTGTCTATTGGCCAAGTGTATGTCTTCTTTGGAGAAGTGTTTATTCCTTTTTCTAATTGGGATGTTTGGTTTTTTAATGTTGAGTTTTATAAGTTATTTATAAATTTTAGATATTAATCCTTGATCAGATGTATTGGTGAATATTTTCTCCCATTCTGTGGGTTGTATTTTTTATTTCATTGATATTTTCCTTTGCTGTTATTTTATAGAATATAAATCACCACATAGAAGAAACAAAATAATAAATTAACAAATGGGACTACCTGTCTATAGCTTCTTTAGTGCTGAAATGGCAAGATTGAGTAGTTGCAAGAAAAATCATATGACCTAAAATATTTATTAGCTATGCCTACAGAGCTCTGATTAAGGACTCCCAAGTCAATTACTATGTTAAATATATAGAAAGCACATTCATATGGATTGTTTTGCTTCCATAAAATAAAATAAGAAAATAAATATAAATAAAAGAATAAAATAAGAAAAAAATTCCTGTTTAATTTTAATTGTATTGCTTTGCTGAGTCACAAGATGTCTTGCTCCTGCTTCCAATGTGAAATCTGTTTCACTTGAATTTTCCTGGGTTGTAGTGTTTCTGGATTGTTTCGGGTTGTGACTCTTTTTTTCCCTTTTGGAAACTATAGGTATATTTTTATTTAACCATTTACTTAACTAATGTTTGAAGGTCCATCACAAGGCAGACACAGGGGAAAGTGTTAGCAATGTAACATGAAGCAGAACAAGTGACGCATTCACTCATGTGCCCTGGGATCTGGTGGAAGGTGGGTCAGTGAGTGGGCACTTACAAAACCCTGGCTCCAGTTACAGAACCCAGGACACAGTCAAGCACAGGATGTTAAGTAGCTGATGGAAGTAGCACTGGTGCAATTTTGTGGGTTGCATGAGGAGCATCCAGGAAAATGTATGAGAAAAAAAAGTGCCAAATATGAGCAATGATGGCAGAGGAGAGGTTAGGCAGTCATGGGGGATACAGGAAAAAAAAGCTATTTTCAGGCAGAGGAAATGAAAAGCTCAGCTACCTGAAGAAAATAATGCCATAGAAAATTCAAGAACTAGAATCATGGTACTTCCCAAACATTTCACTTCATTTTAACAGAATATGTAAAAATAATAACATTTGTGTGTCATTGTATTAATCAGAGTGCTTTGGAGAAACAGAATCAGTAGGATATGTATATAGAGAGAAATATTGGTATGAGGAACTGGCTCACGTGATTATGGAATCTGGCAAGTCATAAGTGTGCAGGGTAGAGACCCAGACGAGTGGTATTCCAGCTTGAGTCTGAAGGCTTTCTTTTATAGAACCAGGAAGAGCTGATACTGCAATTGTTACCAGACTAAAGGTGACCTTTGCCTGTGTACTTCAAAATCCAATATGACACAAGCAAGATTTTACCACCAAGAAAGTAAGGGCTATATTAGTTGAGGAAGTGGCCCACCCTTGGAGTCACAGGTGAGCTGATGCTCAAGGACCTGGTTCTCTGATGGCTTCTAAGGGATAGTTATATAAGGGAAAAGGCCATTAGTCATGGTGACTAAGGGAGTTAGGGCTGTGGTCTCTATTGACTGGTCAGTGCTACAGTAGAGATTCGTGCATCCGGTCCTGATGTCAGTCATGGCGGTGCTTCTTCTGGTGTTGCTGCTTTTCTCAGTCTGGAGTTGAAACACAACTGAGGCCTAGATATTATCTTTAGTTTAATTGAAAATTAGTCTCTGTGGTCAATAGACTCAAGACTTTGTTTCTAAGATTGCTTGAAGCTGCCCAAGGCCCTCATTGTCCTGAGGGTTTAATGATGAAGGAAGTAGACATTCAAGGGAGAGGGCAGGTGAGCCAGGGGCCTGTGGGAAGCCACTTTAGTCTAAAGGAAACAAAGGGAAATAATCAGATTTTAAATGGGGTTTCTGCCTGGTTACATAGTGAAGTCCAAAGCCAATCTGCTGGACAGTACTCTCTCTTGCTAGGAAGAGATCACTCTTTTTGGTCCATTCAAGTTTTCAACTGATTCATTGAGGCCCACCCACATTGTGGAGACCAATCTGCTTAACCTAAACTCTAGTGATTTAAATGTTAATCTCATCCAAATACCCAGAACAGGATTTACCAAATATCTGACATGCTGTGGCCCAGTGAAATTCACATATGAAATTAACCATCATAGCTACTATGAAGCAAATCAAAGAAGTTGTTTGTAGCCCAAGCCACTAGGTTAGGAGAGCACGTGTATTTCAGCACATCTGTAATTCTCCTGTCACATCACAAAGGGCCTTGTAAGCCACGCTGAATGATTTGCATTATATTAGAAGAAAATTTCAGACTCATTAAAGGCTTTTGTTCTCTGAACTTTCATGATTTGTTAAGACTCAGCTTGTAGCACAGGAGTATGATTATCAAGTACATTTGGTTGAAGGAAGATACACTACCACCAAGAAAATGTATTTTTAAATGTATTTAGCACATAAGTCACTGTGTGCTTTGTCAATCTCATTTATGCTCCAGTGCACTGCCTCCCTAGAGATAGAAGAAAATGAAAGTGTACTTATGGTCAACTACTTGCTTGACATTTGTGGCTATTAAATCACATTATCACCCAGTCATCTAGATACAGTTATTCCTATTTTCGGAGACGAGGAAAGAGGCTCAGAAAGTTTAAATAATTTTTGCAGAGCTACAAATCTAGAAAGTTGCAGAACCAGTCTCTAAATGTGTGTGTGCATTGACCAGGTAGAGGGGAAGGCGGGAATGTTCTGAGGAGTGAAGGCAGCACCATCCAGGACCCGTGATGAAAGTTCAGGGAATGGTGAGAAGTTTGTTTTAACTTTAGATCAGTACATCCCACACTATAGACTACATATGAATGGGTATCGTGTGATAGTTGGATTTCGTGTTGAAATAAATTTGGAAAATAGAGAGTAGGAGGATTAAATTTACCTTTAAAAAATTTAAGACCCTTGTGAGAATCCTGATGCATTTTTGAGTCTTTAAAATATTGAGTTTATAGTGTGCCCAAAACCTGTACAACCATTACGCACTGGTGTAGCACCAGATGATGTAATGATGCCCTGGCACCTTTTGGGAAAGAGCTGCTTTGGAGTGAGGGAGACAATACAGTGTGATCTGCCACTCACCGATCCTGGTAGTCAGGGAAAGTGAGGCCTTGTTTGGTCACCTTAGTGTGATCAGTTTCCAGTGAATAAGAAAAATAAATGATTTTATTTTTGTTTTTCAAATTCTAGCATCTTAACATGAAAATTTTCAAATATTTACAATTATTTTCAAAGAATAACATAAATGTTACCTATAACATCCATCTTACCAACCATCTAGATCTCTAATAATGCTTTTGTATACTTTATTTTATAGCTATCTATGTGTCCATCTCTCAGTCTATTCATCTGACTTTTTATTTGCTTTTTGGGGTGGGAGTAGCTAGGGTAGACAGAGATGATGGTGTATTTCCATTTGATTAGGTTAGTTTTGAGGTGTTTGTAAAATACTCAGATGGTGAAAATCAGAAGCCGGAGAGAAATACAGTTATGAAAGCTGTAGGGCAACATAGAGATAGAGACCGGGTGGTTGGAAACAATAGGAAAAGAAGGAATTTAACAGAGATAATAAATAAAAATACTCAGAAGACAGTTGGAAACAGAATGTAAGGAAAATTCAACTTTACAGATGAGCAGAGAGAAAAGAATAAGAATTACATTACTCAGCTTAGATTAAATGTTACTAATAAAGTATTGGTTTAACACAGTAGGTGATAAACTCTTATTCATAATGTGACTCGTGCAGGCCAAGAAAGAGACTTCTTGACAAGGTCTCTCAGAAACGTCTCCTTTCTTCTTGTGGCCTTGCCCTTTTTTACGTCATTGGTGATCTCCCCATTTGACTTTTAATGGAGAAGAGAGTAGAAATTGCATATAGGCAGGTTTTATAAACGAGGTCTAGACATGGCTCATATAACTTCCAGTCACTTTCCGTGTGAAAACTCATCATGTGGCTACATGTAATTGGAGGGGCTGACAGTTGTGGTCCACGTGTGTGCCCAGAAAGAAGAGATGCACTTAATTATTGTGAAGTTCTAGCGATCTCTGTCACAAAAAAGAATGGTCAGAAAGGAAGGAGAACAAAAACTGGCACCAAGCCCAATTCCTGCCCTTGAGGAAGTTGTAGTTTAGTCCAGGAGGGAGAGGGAAAAATGCCTGATGACCATAACGTGGGAGCCAGCAGTCACCTGGCTGCATCCAGAGCCCTGGGACCTCCCAGGGGAGAGGGGCGTACAGCACTCTGGAAAGGGCAAGGCTTGAACTTAGACTTGAAATACAAGTAGATGCTTCACTAGGTGTTCCATGCCCTTCAGAAAAGAAAGTGAATATACAATCAGGGACTTGTTCATGCAATATATTGGTGCCATTGGTTCCAGGATGATTTTTTAGAGAGTTTGACATTTTGTTATTATTATACCTTCCCTTTACCAAAAGTTACAGGAAAAGAGCAAGACTTGAGATGAAGAAAAACAAACAAAAAATAGGCTATTCTTTACCTAATAACCAGCAGAGAATAAGCTTGGGTGTCTGTATTAGCCTTCTGCCACACGAGTACAATAATTTGGGACCTTGGTCATGAATTTATAAAGCACTCATCACCTTGAAAGAGGACTGCAGAAGGGAGAGCAGGCTGAACAGAGTAAGTACAGAAGAGAAGGACTCTACACCAAGGCACAGAGGAATAAAGGAAACGTATGGTGAGCGGCTGAGGCACTTTGTGGATAGAGGCCCACGGCACACAGAGGGGATGAAGTCACACAGAGGACTGAAAAGAAAACTGGGGCATGAAAAAAAAGTTATAGAAACAGCGGAAAACCAGAAAAGCATTCTAAAGTGCTTTATGAGTGAAATAGGAGAGGCGGGATTGGAGTCCTGGGTTCTCCCCAAAGAGGTGGCGAGAGTAGCTAAGCCGGGCCAGCCAGGATGCTGGGACCTCCACACCCTGGACTGACTGTGCCTATAAGTGTACCTTTGACCTCCGTGCTGGGAATCTGGTGTCCCAAAGAGGGAGGCCTTCATAATGACTGCTCTCAAATTCGCGGGAACTGAACAGGAAGAAATTTTTCTTGGCATTCTCTAATACTTTCTCACTTTCTGGCAGATTTTTCCAACAGAATAGCACAGAGGGAAGGGAGTGGAGGAAGTCCCACATGCATTTGTATTTCGCAGATGCCTACTTATACAAAACCTTGGAGCAAAAAGCATCCAGCATAGGAGCTGCAGGGAGGGGGTGCATTTAAGTTAGGTCATTCTCACTGGGGAAGAGGAAGCTTTCTATCTGGCTTCAAATCTGTGTGTATGTGTGTGCTTCATTGTGTGCATGCTTTAAAATGGTTTATTAAATGCAGAAATGGGAGGGAGGTGGGGTGCATGGGGGAGAGGTGGGCTGGGATGGGAGAAATAAACAGGAAACTGTACTTGAAAAATAACTAAATAAAAATTAAAAAATAAATACAGATACTTCTCAATTTATAGTGGGTTGCTTCACAATAAACCCATCTTAAGTTGAGAATACTGTTAAGTTGAAAACGGATTTAATGCACCTAACCTGGCAAATATCATAGCTTGGCCTAGATTACCTTGATCATGCTCTGAACACTCACACAAGCCTACAGTTGTACAAAGTCATCTAACACAAGGAATACACTGTATGGCATTGCCCTTGTGATTTTGAAGGTGACTGGGAGCTGTGGCTGGCTGTTGCGCTCCAGCATCATAAAAGAGTGTCGTACCAAATATCACCAGCCCAGGAAAAGATCCAAATTCAGAATCGAAGTACAGTTTCTAGTGAATATGTATCACTTTCATACCATCACAAAGTCAAAAAATTATAAGTGGAACCATTTGTGAGGGACCATTGTATTTGTTGACTGAAATATTTGGTTATTGTATATATTGTATAAAGGTATTTCAAAGAAGAAATGGCTATAGCTGGTAACCAATAACCAACAGATAATAAGCTTGGGTGTCTGTACACCCAAATATACACACAAATAAAGGGTGACAGTTTTTGTCTTTTTCGTTTTAAAAATTCTGTTAGTCATCTGAGCACAGGGCAACTCTGTCTTTCTTTCCTTCCTCTCATGACAACCTTGAGGACCAAATCAAACTTCTTGCTCCAAGAATTACTGTATGGGGCCAAAGAGCCCTCTGATATAGTAGGTTTCAGTTATGGAACTTGATCACCATCAGCATCAGGACGACAATGGGCAGAAATGCAAGGAATAAATGTTGGGCAGAACTGAAATGTTCAAGTCTGTACATCAGTAACAAAAGCCCAACCCTTGGAGCATTAAATGCTGATACTCTGCGACTATGACTGATGCTACCAATTACCTTGGAAAGCTCCTGGTGTCTTGGGTTGGGAATCAGTAGTTGTTTTTATTTCCCAATGTGTTTCAGACCACTTCCTATGTAAAGACCACAAGTGGGATGATTATGGAAATAGACACTGTTTTGGAGCTGGAAGCGTTCCTAGAAATAATAGGAGCCTTGGTCTTCACTTAGCAGAAGATTACTGAAGTCCAGAAGAGAGTACTGCTGTATCCAGTGTCACCGAGCCTGTTTATGGCCCAGCCAGGGACAAAGCATTGTATACTGATATGTAGTCTAGGCCTGTTTCTATTGAATATCTTTTCTGGGACCAGCAATGACTCTTGTTCACCAAAGCAAAAAAGTTCAAATTCTGGTGCGTGGCTCTTCAAGGTCTGCTGAAAACTGCCTCCTTCTCTAACGTTACTTCCTCTTGTTCTACCTTCCTCCTCCCACTACCTTCTTTCTCCAAGTACATTTAACTTCAGCCACTTCTAACTTTCCACAAGTCCCTTCAAACACCACAAGTGAGTTGTTGCCCTTACTTGTAACGCATGCTGAATTCTTCTCTGTTCAGCTTTCAATACTCAGATGACACCTTTCCTCCTCCACTAAGCCTTCCGACCTCGTGCTGACTCACTTCTCCCAGTATTCTCAAGACACATCTCAAAGCAGCCATTCAGTAGTAACAGTGGGAATGATTTTTAAAAATTATTAGTCTTCTTCCTTAAAGACCAAGGTATTTGTCTCACTCATTGTTTTATTATCCTCCTCAATCCTTCCTGCCCCCAGAATTTGGCGTGGGCTGTGAGTCAGGGTAAAATCTCAGTAAATACTAAAGGAAGAAATGAATGAGCAAACCAACTGGACTATAATTGACAAAAAGGAGTGTTGTTGACTAAAAACTTTTATAGGAGTATAGGAGTTATGAGTATAACCCATAATGGACATAGAGGAAGTTCCTGTGGCCTGAGTGATTGACTATGCAAAGCTTAGGCTAATATGGCTCAATTGTAAGTTTTGGTATCTTCTTTGTGGTTAACAGCATGGACCTTGTAATCAAACTTCCCTGGTTCAAATCCCAGTTCTGCTATTTATTAGCTAGTGTGTGAGAGTTCACGGGTTACTTATCTGTTATGGGTCTCAGATGCCTTTTCTGTAAATTGACAATAATAACAGTATCTAACTCTCAGGGATTTTATAAAGAGTATATATATTCACTTACAACAAACAATTGGCAAGTGTTACATAAAAGTGTTTTTCTTCTTTTTCCTTTCCCTCTTTTTCTTCTTCATATAACAAAAGCTATTCCTAAGTATAATAAGTGAGAGGAGGGAGAAGCCAAGAAATACAAGAAAATACAGCAAATGTCATAGACTGATGATTAGGAAGAATGTTAGTGGTTAAGTGTGCAGAAACTAAAAGATATACTATTTTGGGGGCATCTACATTATGGTGGTTACTAGACTAAGCTGTTCACAAAACTTGGTAGAACACTGAAAAATAGACATTATTATCCTCATTTCACAAGTCCCAGGGCATGGTCAGAGAAGACATTTGTCCAAGGTTGCACAGATGGTAAAACTTAGAGTTGAGATGTGTGATGTGGTCGATGGTAAAGATGTAGTCTTGGAGCCAGACACCTGACTTCAGCCGTGCCTGATACCCACGGCTGTGTGATCCTGGGCAACTTGCTCTACTCTTGAGTCTCTGTTTTCTCATCTGTAGAATGGGTGTAATCATAACCTGTGCATCATGAGTTGTTAGGGGATTATATGAACTAATACATGTAAAGTGTAAGAAACAGAAACCTGCATGTGTGTTTTTTCCTACTCCAGTACAGTTGGGCGTCACTGGTTAAACTGATCTGTGATGAAGTGACTCAGAGCTCCTGAGAAGCTGTCTTTCTATATTTCTTCTATCTGAAGAAATGAACTATTATATGAAATCTATAAATAATTAAAATAAATAAAGAAGAAAGAAAACTGATTCTCATGACCTGGACTTAAAGCAAAACTCAAAACCATTCCTTCTTGAAAGGCCGGGATTAGCTAAACTTGTAATTGCATCATGACTCCCAGATGTAACATTAGATAGAAATGCATGTTTTGGAATTCACAATTACCTGATGGCCAAGGACATGTATTTCTGGTTTATGTGAGACTCTAATTCTGTTTGATGGATAGGGGAAAGCATTTTGAGTAACCATGTAAAGGCTATTTGTTCTTATAACTATGTCCATTTAATTTGCTAGATAGAGCATATAAGTACAGAATAAAAGCTGACATTTTCAGAAAAAAAAAAAAGCTTTCATGGGTCTGTTAGATAACCATCATTCAACAGTGAGCAAGGTCTAGGCCAAGTGCTTATTATGCACATAGAACAGCAATTGTTGAGAATGACTTCTGCTTAGGGTCATTTCATTTGGCTCCATAGATCAACAGGTGCAGAAGAGAATGCAGACCACAGTACCAATATGCAAGTAACCGTCTCTGTGGTATGCACTCACTTCAATCAAGGCAGACAAAGGGCTTCCTGAACAGACCATTTCCATCCTCGCTACCCACCTCACTAAACTTGATTCATGACACATACAGACTCTAAAGCACTCTATGAAGGATGAAATAATTGCATTTAATTGGTGCTTATTAAAAGATTCCACTTGGAATAAATTGAACAACACAATAAATAACTATAGTATTAGATTATAACCCAAAGAATAAATTATCTATGAATTCATATTGATATAAATTTATAACTGAATAAGTAAACAAAGGAGGAGCAACAACTCTGCTTTACAGGAAACTTCTAATAAGTAACTATGGAAATGTTAAATTAGAAAATCACTGTTAGAATGCCACAGTGATAAGTCCCACAGATAAGAACTACCAATCAACGCTGAAATGAGTGCACAGAAGTTTAAGCACAAGCAGAAATAGTTGCATAATCTAAAAGTATCTCCTGCAACATGTTTAGTAATTATACTGGGAACATAGGATGCTTACCGGGGAGAATCCCAGTAGACACCATCTTAAGGAAGTAATCAAGTCACTGTGACTAAATGCCAACATCGTTAACTTCTTTTTAGAACACATTGAGGTCACCTCACCTCCGTGGTATCCTTTTCAATAATCCATAACATCAATCAAATTAGGAGAAAACACCAAATAAACCCAAATGGAGGAATATTCCACAAAATAACGCATCAGTGTTTTTTAAAAGTATAAAGGTCATGACAGACAAGGAAGGACTGAGGATGTGATGGATTACAGAGAATGTGACAACTAATACAATGTCGAATCTTGGATTAGATCCTGCAACCAAAAGAGGACATAAGTGGAAAAACTGATCAAATCTGAATGAGTTCTATACTTTAGTTCATAGTATCACCCCCAATTAATTTCTTAGTTTTGGTAAAAATTCTATGGTTATGTAAGATGTTAACGTAAGAGGAGCTGAAGAACGGTATATGGGATTCTGTGTACTATTTTTGAAACTCTCCTCCGAATCCAAAGTCATGTAAAGCATTAACTTAAAATTAAAGTTTTCTGAGAAGAACCACTTTTAATTTATGTACTGAGCTTTCTTCCTTGTTGTTGGACTAATTACCAGAAAGCCCTGTGCAACTGTTATTGAAAGGATAATGTTGTGCCCTTCAAACTTAAAGTCATTAAACTAAAAGAACCATGTTGAATCCCAAAGTCTGTCATGGTTCCTTCTGTCCTACTCTAGCAAAAATTGCTTTCTACATGGGGCAAAATGTATTTTAGTCCACTGTTTTTTTATGATAGAAGTTACTCAAATAAATATTGGAGCCATAGATAAAAGAGATTAGTATAGAGAACAGCTTACTGTTTAAAATGGGCTCAAATTGGGCAATAATAGGAGACTTCATGGGTCAAAGAGAGTCTGTATGATAATTTAGTATTTCCCAGAGAACATTCAGCTGAGCATTAACCTTACATAATGTCGAAAAGCAGAGGTTCCATTACAAATAAGTTTGGGGAACCCCTACACATGCCATCTCTTGGACAGTGAGAAGACATTTGACCTATTCTTTCTTAGAGGGCCAGAAGGTATTGATTGATATTGGTATTGGCAGGCAGTAGGGAGTCTTGTTGCTAAGAAAACAAAGAACACAAAACTAACATTGCACAAATTACTGTGCAACGTTACACAAATGTGCAATGTTACTGTTGCACAAATTTCTCTTTTTACTTTGAAAAGAGAAAAATACTACCTATTAACATTGTGAGGTGCTAGTGTTCTACAAAATTTAGAAAATGACATTCTATCACAAAAGTTTACTCCAAAAGCTCTATATAGTCAAAAAAGTAAAATTGGAAGTGAGAGACTTCATCCTGAAGAGAATGGACCTTTCTCTTTTCCTGCTCCTTGGAATTTAAAAAAGTACAGATTTTAATATCCTGTGGAAAAGGGTGATGGAGATGAAATATAAAGGGAGATGGTAGGCAGCGAAATAAAATTTCATGGTCTGGGAGCACTTACTATACAGATGAAAAATCTATCGTTTTTTTTTTTTTTTTGCTGTCAATAGTAAGAGCTGTAATCCCCTTAACATTCTAGAGTCACAAATTGGGACAGAATACTGCAATTTAGTACATAAGAACCATGTATAGATAGAAATATTTTACTAAGTTAACTAACCTGAAATTAATAGCACTTTCCCTAAAGCTTGGCATTAAATTGTACTCATTTTCAGTGTTCTGAATACTCTCATTATTGCTGTTTTATTTTACTTTATCTTTACTTATTTAAAATTACATGTAAACTATACACACTTGATATAGTTTATATATATATATATATATATGAGACTCAAACATAAACTACTATTCCATATATATGTACGTTCACATTTCTTAAGATGAAAAACAGAGTATTTTGCTTAAAACAAAATCTATGTACATCTAAGCTGACAATAGGGACATTTTCTTTTCTTCTAATCATTTTTAAGTGTTGGAATATGACTACTTATGATTTTAATGAAAGTCTCTTAATTTTCTGACATTTTAGAGGTTATTTTAAGCTTTTCTTAAGTTTCAACTATTTGGAAAGACAGGAAATAAAGAAAAGTTATTAAGAATGTGAGATTGTCATGGCAACAAATTTTCCAGGTACTCTGCTCTTATACTACTATTAACCTCTGGTCTCTATTTATTATTCAAGAGAAATAAAGTTTTGGTAGAAAAAAAATTGCCTGTCATCTAAAAGGACGAGATCCTCTATGTAAATTTAAATTACTTGCCCCAAGTTGAAAATAGCTCTCCAGTCCTAAAAAGATGACAATGTGCATTTTTCATATTTTCTTCTTGGTTGTTTTTTATTATTATGGAATATGAATCAATGAGATTGAAATTTACCATCCTGGTGGAGGGATTAACTTGAGATTTGGGACAGAGACAGTGTGTCCTCCTGTTTCCATAGTTGTTGCTGGAAAGTGGCCACACTATCAGGAATGTTTCCCAGCCTGCCACGCATTGAGGCAGAACCAAGTGTTTAATTCTTCTATCTGGAACATGAAAGAGGATGGTGTGTTTCATTTCCATGCCAATATGCTTATGCTTCCTCCATATTGCTTGTCCTTCCCTCAGGGGGATGCTAAGAACATTAAGGTTCCAAGGGATTGAGAAGGAGGCGTAGAATGAAAAGAACTTGCATCCTCAAAGCCTCATGGGAGCGCAACCTCCACTGACCAAAAACACCTGCACAGGTGTGTTACATGAGAAAGAAATAAACCTCTATTGGGTCGAGCCACTGAGATTTTAACACAAATTTTCCCGTAACAGGTATTATAACCCTACTTACTATGTGATATCTCACTAGTTAATCGGTCCACAAATTCATTAAGTGCATTAGGAAATATCAGTCACAGTTGCATACATTTATTTATTAAAAATAAACAGGTGTTATGGCACATGGTGGATAGCCAAAACCGATGAATGACTATTATTCTCCTCTGCCATATTTAGTCTGATGGCACCTATGCTCACACAGTTTTAAATCCAATGTGAATTTTTGGTAGCAAATTAACTAGATTAGTTAAAGTTTGGGTTCCAAAGTAAGCCTCACAAATTTTACTTATCATACACTAATCATTGCCAAGGGAACAACAACAACAAAAATGATCATCAAAAATTTCTTCTAAAGGGAAATAAGTTTGAAAGTGATCAGTTTGCAGTAAAATTTCTTGGTCACCAAATTAAGAATTTATGTTCATTTAAAAAATTCAGCTCATTTTCAGCATTTCTACATACTTATTACTCTGTAACTATTATCTTTCCTGTTGATCAGGTCACCTTATCTAAGTTCTTCCTGAGTCGTCAAATAAAACGTTGAATAGGCCAGAAAATGGTTTCGGAAAGAATTATTCGGAAAGAATAATATGATATGGGAGCATTTCCACAAACTTGACCCTGATCAACACATCACTTCCACACATTGCTATACTATTGGGCATCTCCATTTATCTCCATCTAGAATTTTACTTGCAGCCCATTACCCTCGTGGCCCTTCCTTAAATATCCCAGGTGAATCATGCATCTTCATATTTTCTTAGCTCCTACAAATTAATTAACCATCTCATTCATCAATAAACACAACTTTTCTGGTACTCATCCTTTTTTTGGTGTTTCAAAATTGTATAATTTGTACCATGCTTTTGTGAGATCATTCTTAAACTTTTGGGTTAATAGCACTGTAGTGACCATGTAACAAGGATATAGAACATAATTGCTAATTGCTATTCTAGCTTCTGGTAATAAATATTTTGCCCTATTTGCTGTTTTTGAAGCTTCCTTTGGATGTGTAATAATGTGTTAGTTTGCTAAGGCTGCCATAACAAAATACCACAGACTGGGTGTCTTAAACAGCAAACATTTATTTTCTCACAGTCCTGAGGGCGAAAAACCTAAATCAAGGCAGGTTTGGTTTCTTCTGAGATCTGGCTCCTGGACTTGCAGATGGCCACCTTCTGGCTGTGTTCTCACATGATCTTGGCTGACATTCCTGGTGTCTCATCTTCTTTTAAGGACACCAGTCATATTAGACTAGAGCCAACCTTAAGGGCCCCACTTTAACTTAATCTCTTTAAAGTCTCTTCAAAGTCAGTCATATTCTAACTTTGGTTGATGGCACCTATGCTCACACAGTTTTAAATCCAATGTTAATTTTTGGTAGCAAATTAACTAGATTAGTTAAAGTTTGGGTTCCAAAGTAAGCCTCGCAAATTTTACTTATCATACACTAATCATTGCCAAGGGAACAACAATAACAAAAATGACCAGCAAAAAATTATTGGCTGGAGGGCTTCAACTTAGGAACTTTGGGGGACACAATTCTACCCATAACAAATATCTTAAGTCTTAGGGTTTTCAATGAACTCTTCTATAAATCAGTATTTCACAGAAGCAGGTTTTAAATCACCTGTATCAGTATCAAGTTTTAATATGCAAATTTCTAGAAGTCCATTTTAAATGCCGTGAATAAATATCACTTAGGAAATGGCTGGGGAAACTTCAATTTGGAAAAACATCAATGATGATTCTTATCTACATTATTTAAATTAGAAAACAACTGGTATAAAACATGAGATTTTTCTTTATGATCTAAGCAAAAGGTTGGGTAAAGATTTAATCTTTTGGCTATTGAGTTATTTATAGTCATGTATAAATATGGCTGGGATGACCACTGTCTCTCAAGGTCAATCTCCTCTCTTGCCCTAATTGATAACTTTTGGGATAGGAGGCCACTGCCTGTGTGCTGTTGCTATGGTAACTCAGAGGGGCCTGCAAGCTGGGCTCTGAGTGGAGCCTGTCCTGGGTGGAATCCAAGGAGACTGCCTGGCCTGCTGACAAATGAGATTAAGCCTTTGCAGAAGTCCAGCTCAGAGGTGAAGAGGAGATTTCTGGCAAGTAGTATCACCATGAAAGGGGAAGAAGAGTCATCAAAGGGAAATCAGAACACCTCTACCCCGGTTTCCACCTATCGCTGTAACAAGTAGTGTTTAACCAATTCTTAGTTTGCAGGACTTGAGGACCTTAGGAAAATGGTATCTGACTGTTTGGGTGATTGGACTGACTGGCTGTTTGCGAAGTGCTTTTAGGCTTGTCTTCTCTGTGCCCTTCTCAAGGGTCTAGGGATTGGTATAAGGAGGAATATTATGGAAGGAATCATTGTGTACCATACCTACAGGAAGTCTGCTGGACAGTCTAATTTGGTACCATTCATGTAAAAAACACCTGGGTTCAAACGCTCACTTCTCACTTCCATCTTGATGACTGGGGTTGGTACTCATGATTTCTGGGGGTAGTACCTTATTCTCTCATTGGTGGTAGTGGTACAAGAGGGATGGGGAGTGAATAGTAAGAACATCTAGCTGACTGGCTTAGATGTTTTACTTTTCTTTTTTTTAGATAAAGATAGTTGTTTTAGAGATTTTTTTTTGTTCAGAGCAAACCTGAAAGTACAGGTTTCCCACAGACCCCCTTTCCCCTTACATACACAGCTTCCCTTCTTGTCAACATCTCTCCCCAGAGTTGTTACTGCTGTTACAGGCAGTGAGTTCACACATCATCCTTACCCTAAGTCCTCAGTTCGCATTAGGAATTACTCTAGGCGGTTCACATTCTATGGGTCTGGCCCAAAGCGGAATGGCATGTAGCCATCATTACAGTATCAGAGAGTGCACGCTAATGGTCCTAAACTTCCTCTGTGTTTCATCTGTGCATCTCTTCCTCTTCTCCCACCAGCACTGGCAATCCATGATCTTTTTACTGTCTCCACAGTTTCAGCTTTTCCATAATGTCACACAGTTGGAATCGTACAGTCTGTAGCCTTTTTCAGATTGCTATTTTACCAATTATGTAAAATTATGTAAAACATAGGACCTGACTCATGACAAATTCTAGTCTTTATTAGATTCATCATTGCAATTATCACAAGTCACACTGCGGGAGCCACCAGTTGCTGGAGAACATGCAGCTCTTAGGCTGCAGCTCTTAGGCTGAACTAGAAACTCTGATTCATTCTGCCCCAATCCTCATGGAGGTCATTTCACGATAGTCACAGATTGTCTTTATTTTGTGGGAAAGTAGGTAACAATTATGGAAATGAATGCACATTTGGATATTTCCAAGCTTTACTGCTACTTTTACTTTTTTAGCAGACTACTGTTCCAACTCCTATAAAGGTTACAGGCAAAGCATTGTGTTCCCGCAGTGGAATGAGATACATGCCATCTTTCCATTCCATCTCAGTGGACTAAGTGCAGAAGCACAAGTGACACTTAGAAGTGCTGTTGTCTGATTGGCTGTTTCCAACTCTGTGCATTTGGGGGACCATGTATGTGTGGGTTAGCACAACCTAGGCCTGAAGATAATGTCTAATCAATCTGTTTATATGTTTTTAGACCTGGTCTTCATTTTCCCGATAATCATTGTATATCTACTCTGTAGTATGGCACAGACTCAGCATTAGGATTTAAAGGCATGAAGTAGAGAAAAAGAGAGTTTAATTTATTTTACTAAGGTCTAAGACATTCTGACTCCAAATGCTTGTTAAAATCTTACAGAGAGTGTTTTCAGGAATCCTTGAAAACAGATAAATTAAAAAAAAAAGAGAAGAAGCAAAGGACAAAGGAAAGTCTATATCCCCTGGACTACTGGGGCCCAATGCTGCCTGGACCTGCTGAAAAGCCCTAGGAAATGCAGCTCAGAGCAGTTGCATCAGGAATAAAAGGGAGAAGCACTCATACACTTGCTCCCACTCCATTGGTTAACAATGGCTCAGGGATTTTGACCTACACACACACACACACACACACACACACACACACACACACTCACATGCACTGTTTTACTGGCTTCAGGCAGAAGCTGTATCTGCCAGAAGAGAAGCCCTAGGGAGCCAGTGAGAAACTGGTCCCTGTAGCCATGAATGGAGTAAAAGAGAGAGCCAGGTGCCTTTGAGGTGGCACTGCAGAAGGACTTCTTTTAGGGCTGTGCACGTATATGCACCTTCATTTTGTACTGGGTTCCCCATCAAGTGTGGTATTTGTGGATATGACATAGAAGTGCTGTCTTAGAAAAATTCCTTGATCTCAGGGAAAAATAGCATATTTGAAGCCAACAGGGAAATATTCAAGGCAATACAGTACGTAAGGAGTTCCAGCGCTGGAAGTACTGACTTAGGCTAAAGCAGCCAGGAAAGACTCCTGGAGGGGGAACACTCAGCTGGCCCTGAAAGGCGAGGGGCACGTCTCACTCCACCGATGCCCAGGATTCATCAAGTAACAATAACTCTTTGCCCACGTGTATTTGAAGAGGAATTTATAGTTTATACATTGCTTTCATGTATACAAACAGAATCAAACAAACATCTTAAAAAACTTTAGCTCCTCTATATTTACAGAACTGAGGCCTAAATAAATGAAGTGACAGACTAATTTTACATTCAGGAAATGGAAAAACCAGCACTAGAACTAGGTCCTCTGATTTCTAGACCAGTGATCTTTCCATGAGAGAAGCATGTAGGATAGAATTAGGCACAAGAGGCGCAGGTGCAACTGGAATATGAGATTCAGCAACGTGGCTACAGTGCAGTACGTGTCGACTGAATTGGGTAGAGTAAAGCGGGCTCCAGCATCCGCTCTAGTGTTTCTAGAACTAGTCACAGTCCTGAGACTGTAATAAACACTCAGTTAACATTGGTATTTTTGTTATTTTCTTTCCACAGGTTTAAGGCTAGTTCTAAATGCCTGGATAAAATAAAGTAAGACACTGCCGGTAGACACTTCCGCACAACATGTGTTAACAACAGGAGTAAAATGAAATGATTAGCAACTGATTTGTGTTTTGCTCTGGGAGGTCTGTGGAAGCCGCCCGTGTTGACAACTGCTACCGGTCCCCTCAGCAAGCCCCTAGCAGAGCCTGCAGCGCTGCCTGATCCAAGTGCCTTGAACTTTGCATATTTGAAGAAAGGCTTTCTGGGCCATGACCAGGCTGGCCTTCCTTCCTCCAGGCATTGCCCCTGGAGGGCTCTGCTCAGGGTCCCACACTGGCTCTTAACTATGGAGGCAGAGAAGTGAGAAAAGAGTATTTTGCAAAAACTCATCTAGGTTCAGAACTCTTGCCAAAATCTGAATTCACAGAGGCTTGGATATTTATGGCAAAGAGAAAAACCTGTGAATAAGTACACGCACGCTCTTTCAAGGGAGGGTTTTGAAATTCATGACTTATTTAGTGGTTATAAATACTAAGTATAATTCAGATATTTAGGGAAAATGGTATTTAATGTTAAAGAAGGGAATTTTATTACTGGCTAGAGGCTATTACTAAATAGAATGGAAAAGGATAAATTAGGTATGACTCCTACATTTAGCTAAAGTGACAGAAATTAATCTATTTTAATATTTAATTTTCATTCTTTTTAAAAAATATTTTTACTAATGGTCAACTAACAAAAAACCATATACACATTGTATTGAAAAAATTGTCTAACCTAATATTACTTTAAACCTAATTTTGACTCCTACATTTTTTACTTTCTACTCATATATCTTTATACCAAGTAAAAAATCTCAACTATACACAGGGAGAAGTTAAGCAAAGTGATATTGACCAGACAGACTTTGAAAACCTCAAAATTCTTCATTGTTAGGAGACACCTAATTTTCCACATAAACAATGTGTGTGGGTGAACCCGGTCTTCAGGGTTCATTTTGGCCATGAAGGTCACTGCCAGCCCATAGGTGGCAGCAAACGTACACATCATCGCCAGTCTAGCCTTTCAATTCCTGCTTCCAGCTACTCTTTCCTGCTTTTTAAAAAAAATACAAACAAGTGATTTATTATTATTAAATAATATAATGAAGAGAAAGTCATAGCTTTACTAGGACATAATTTAAGAAACCATTGGCATATTAAGGGAAAACAAGAACAAAATGAAAAATGTTTGCTTTTTAAGGTTGGCAAAAGATAAGAAAATTGGTATTTTGATAGTCAAAACCTGTTTTCTGTAGTGTGCCACTGAGTGGGGACTTGGCTACTTTTTTTTTTATTAGGCCATTTGGCACACACGATGTGTTCTTTAGGATTGTCAAAGCTGAAAGATGGTGCCCTATTATATAGTTTAATGATGTGTCACACTGCCAGTAAAGCCTTTCTCTTGAAGTGAGTGAGCTAGAACTGAAATATTTACGAGGAGGCATAGCCAGTATGCCTGAAAGAGCAGGTCGCAATGACCAATTAGCCATGAGGTTAAGTTTCAGCATGTAAGAATCATCACCGAGTCTTCCATGGCCATGGTCCTACTATCTGTTGCCCTGTAGGAGAATCATCACTGCTAAAGAGAGATTTAATTCAATTTATTAATGGTAAGGCCATTAAACCTATATCAGTTATATTCTGGGCATCAGATTTCTTAGCTAAGAATGGATTTCTTCTGGGGAATACTAAGAGATAATGAAGATAGAAACAATTACAGAAAGCAGGGTCCAGTGATTATCAGCGTGTCAATATTTGCATTTTGGCCCCAAGGAACTTCACAGAGGGCATCTGCCTTATTAGCAAGACTTCATGAGCCACAAAGGATTCTGTTCTGCATTATTCATTGTTTAAGAAAATGTCACAGGAACTAGGCCTACTGGCCTTTTTAAGCCACCTGTCTCCTGGCAGTAACAGGTGTGCGATGCAGGTAATGTTTTCAGTGTGAAGAAGCAATGAAAGGCTATGAGAGAAATATGCTCACCAAGAAGAAGCTAAAACACTGTCAGCCTGGCCATTAGCATGTGGCTTTACATGTTTTTCAAATACTTTCTTCAAGGCATTATGCATTTGAAGGATTTTCAACCAAATGCATGTAAAATAATATAAGAAACCTTCTAATTTTGCATTAATCAAGTACAGATATGTGGGGGCAACTTTGCCAGCAAGGTCCCCCCCGTCTGCCACGGATGAAAGTGAAACTACTAAGACATGATCTGCTTGGGGAGGAAAGGTGACTGATCCCTCAAAGGAGAAGGGCCAAGAGCCCCTTCCTCAAGGGGCTTTTATTGGGTTTGTTTGCACAAGAATACAGGTAAGGATCAAACAATAGATAACATTCAAAGAACTGTGAGGGCTTATTCTCAGTCAGGGTCAGATAGCTAAAGAGCTATAAAACTTTAAGGAACAAATTTCTTATCATTTAAATGAGAGCATTATCACTGGACCCTTATCATTTAAATGAGAGCATTCTAACCAGAGCAGGTTTCACAGGATTTTTACATATTCTTTTTTAGGCCTGATCTCCTGGGGAACCCACCCTTTCCAGTGCAGGGCTGCACTGCCTTTCCCATCATAGGCTTTTAGGCTTAAGTGGATTAGAGCCGGGAAGCACTTCTCCCAGAGGACTTGGGGACTCTCGGGTTATGTCACAATAGCTGGGGGTGGGAGCGAGGGTCCATTGCTTCCTCTTCGTTGCAGCCCCCTGAGTCCTTCCATGATGGCCTCCCAAGTGATTGTGTCTGGCTTAGGTTGCCCCTCCTCTGAGGGGTCATACCCATCATGGACATTGACCATGCTTTGGGAGCATGGGAATAAGCTGAGGCAGCATTTGCTACCAGAAACAAGCTTTGTCTCCCTAGTGGCTCGCATTATGGAGGTTGTTCACTCAGTCTTAGCCGTGGGAGGCAGTTACAACTCCTGAAACCAAGCAGAGCAGTCCCCAACACAGATATAACTGAGTATACAATAAAAGACAATAATTTTTCAATTATATTAAATTTTCTTGTTTAATTAGGTATAGTTGGCCCTTGAGCAACATTGGTGTTGCTCAAGGATCAACGATACTTGATATTTAACTATTCTATGTTTTGTGGTGGTTGTTCTTTTTAATAAGCACATGCTTTCCTTAGGTAATAATTTGAAGGCCATATAATGAGAATAACTTGCGATCTATAATTGAGATATTAAACTCTCTATATAACTCTCTTGTACTCAGAATTATTTCTGGATACCTTTGGTAAGTCTCATTCTTTAAGAAGGTTATAGTTCATTTGATTCTATGTACCTACAAATACTTTTTTCTATTTTTCCACTAGCGGAATGAAAGACTGCATTTCAAAGGGACACATCTTGGTAGACATGCATGATTAGCTCTAGGTTATAGAAAGCGGATAAAGTGATTATATATCACTTTTTGGTCTGGCCCCAAAGTCCCCCATTAGACTTTTTTACTCATTCTCTATTTGCACTCTCTGGCTACCCAAAGGCAGCCAATTCGTCACAGAACTTTGTAAGGGACAACAATAACACCGAAAAGAAAACCTTCTTTCCCAGCAACCTGTAGACGGCTTTGGGTGTGTTAGGATTCTGCCACACGATTATATTGTGTCAAGCTCCTGAGCCTTCGGAATTTGCCAGTGTTGCATCTGGTGTCACACATCTTGGTTAATAAAGCTTCAGTCGTCTCTGCACTCATTCTGCCTTCCTCAGGGTTGCGAAGAGGAACTCATTTTTTTTAAAGCAACTTTTGACTCACATTAGGAATATCCACATGAAAATATTTGTAATGTTCTGTCTGGGGTCGTGATGGGACAGATATTTGTGTCATCCCCATGTCACACACAAGGGATCTGAAGCTTAAAGAGATGACATGATTTCCTCAAAGCTATGAAGCTAAAAATCGATGAAGTTGAAACCTTAGTCCAGGTCTGTTAACTTTACATTGTGGCCTTCTGCCTCTAGATCATTCTATGAATTGTAGAAGCTCTATTATGTACATCTTGTATCTCAGACCTCAGGGATGGATGTGGCCAACTAATTAATGCCAATGGAAGAGAGTTGCCATCTTCCATCAGCCACCGGAAAAAGAACTACTTTGCATTTTAATGTGCTACACACATGGCCCATTCTGCATCCCCTTTGTTGTTGAATCTAATGAGAAGTATTTTAGAAGAAAACATGTTGACCACAAGAACTGAATAAAGTGATCGTGGCAAGTTCAGGTGCAGCAGAAGAGGTGTCTCTTTCATGTCATGTTGTCTGCCCATTTCAGTTTTATGTGAGATTAATCTGACCCACACCAGTCCTATCCATTTTCAGATAGTTTCAAAGTTCAGTTTTGAAAAGATACTGGCAAACAAATTTTTCTTTTCTTTTTACATGGAATAAGAATGTGAGAGTTGGAAAAATCACTGCCAAAATTAGCAACACACACATACACAATGAATGAAAGAAGAGTACTGTCCTTTGTGAGAATTAAACTCATTTCTATTAAGATCCACACTTTGATTCTATTTTGTTCATTAGTTTGTTTTGTTGATTAGGTTCCTGTTAAAGGTGAGATCATATGGTATTTGTCTGTCACTGTCTGCTTACTTCACTTAGCATAATGCTTTCCAGTTCCATCCACGTTGTCACAAAAAGTAGGAGTTCCTTCTTTCTCTCTGCTGCATAGTATTCCATTGTGTAAATGTTCCATAGTTTTTGGATCTATTTATTTACTGATGGGCATTTAGGCTGTTAACAGAACTTGGCTATTATAAATAGAGCTGTACATAGAATAGAACCAGAGGCATGGATACAAGAAACAAACTGATGGAGACCTGATGGGAGGGTTGAGGGGAGACATGGGAGGAAAGAAAGGGAAAGGCCTAGTTAAAGAACAAGTATAAATGATCCATGGACATGCACAACAGGGTGAGGATTGACTGTGGGAGGGTGGTGAGAGGGGCAGGTGAAAGCAATGAGGGGAAAGTGGGACAACTGTAATAAAACAACAATAAAAAAAAGCCTAAGGAATAAAATTGCCAAAAAAAGAGCCACACTTTAACAATGTTGTCTGAATCTATCTTGACAAAGACGTGAAATAAAGAATATATTGAATCTCTGGCACATAGCACATAATTCATGCTCAAATATTTTGCTATGAGGGAATGAATGAATGGATGAATGCATGAAAACAGTTTTTATCAGCTTGGAAACTTTCAGTATAAACCAGCATAGAGAGTCAAGTGGGTTTTTGTTTTCAATATTTTTAGAAATCTGACAGAAAATGAATATTTTCCCCACAACACTGCAGCTCTAGGTTAACTAAACCACCATGCTTCTTTCCTTTTGCCTGGAATTGGATAAGATCAATGTGCCGTGTTGGAGGCCTCACATGGTGCAAAACTGATTGCTACTTATACATCTGTTGTAAAAGGAAGAAATGGGTTAGCTGCTATATAATCAATGCAGTTTAATAGACAATATTTTTCCAGAGGTGATTGATATAGTATTATGGGTAGTTGAATACACAACTGCATTAAAACAATAAATTAACAATAAGGAATAGTGTTTCATTAAACAGATATCTGACAAGTGCTAAGAAGCTACTGAGTTAATACACTTTGAATAGTCACTCTATTAAAAAGGCATGAAAGCAAGTACATTTATAGTTAATCTGGGAGAACAAATACCTAGTCTGATTCAGTCCAGAGCTTAAATCTAAATCTTTATTAGTGTTGCCCGGCATTATTGTGTTCCATTTTCAAGAAACTTTCTACTGTTGTTAAATTAGAAAAACAACCCTATAGGACAACAAGTTTTCTCACTAAAGGTGAAATAAGAAGCCAAACTCCCAGCAAGCCCCTAATTCAACCCAAATTAAGCATGTCAACTGCTATATCTTAGAGTTGGTTGACTCTCTCTCTCTATTTTTTCTGAATTATGCATCCCTTTGGGATCTGTAAAGCTTGGTATAAATCTGGAAATCTCACAAAAACAGAATCTCATGAAATTTTGAGGCCTCCATGCCTTGATCAGATTGAAATATGCTGGCACAGCCAGCAGCTGCTCCAGCCAAGTCTTGGATGTACAGAGGGGCCTGTAGTACGGAATGCAAAGCAACTTGGGAAAGTAAGTTCAAAGCGTTTTCGAAACTTCCCAGAAATGGTGCCATACTTTCTGGGCAGTGGCTCAGGTATGAAGGTTCTTATTTCAAATGAATCTGTCCAGTAATTTTTGGCACGACAATTTGAAATGGGAGGGAAGAAAAGTTCCCTCTTTTCTCAAGGTTACCTGCGAGTATTAGTTTCTCCAACATAAATATTACCCTTCAGTTCTCATTCACTAGGAAATGAGGTACGAAACATTAGATTTTACCTGTCTCTTTAATGAAGGAAGTCAACAATTATTAGGGGCCTTGTCTTGTCATAGGCTATATAAGACAATTTATAAATGTTATCCCATTTAATCATCATGAAAAACTGTTCATGTAAATATTATTATTCTTAGGTCACTACGGAGGCTCAGAGAGGTGGTGGAACTTACCCAAGGTCACACATCGATGAGTGTTAGAACTGAGATGCAAACCCAACTCTGACATAAGGTCCCAAACCCTCTTCAGGGTACCAGGAATTTTCTTTGGAGATTGTTTTAGAATTTTGAAGTGTAGTATATTTTTCAAAGATGTTCATATTGCTTAGTTTATTTCTAAAATATGCAGGTAATTCCTTCTTATGATAAGAGACTACAAGGCTCAAAATCCATTTCAACCAAGTCCACCAAATTCAAGATGCTGCATATTAATAATCAAAGTTGAATGAGTATTTAAGCCTTGTAATTTCAAAGTGAATTTATGAGTCTGATCAAAAGCAGAAAGAAAGTAATTCACACAGTAATCACTGATCTCAAATGACATTTTTTTCTCTTTTCTTTTACTTCCTGGCCACCTTTCAGGGCTTCCTTCAGTCCATTGAACAAAAAGTGAAACAAAGCCAGGAAAAAAGGGGGAAAGTGTTGGGCTCATGAAGACATAAGAATGGAAGCAGGTGGCAAGTGGAGCTTGGGAGATAATGACCAAGTATTCCTTAGAGTAAATCATACTCCACCTCTGCTCTGCCCTTACCCTAAGGAACTAACTACCCCACACTACCACACTTTACCCTTTACCCCAGAGCAGTTTGGCTAATACCAATTGCCCTTATGCCTATTATGTGTGACTCTAAGAGTAAGGGTTCTTCTACTCATGAAGCATGAAATTCGCTGACATTGGGATGAAATTTCTAAGGTAACACCCTGACACTGTGAGTTGCAGTTAAATTGCTAGAGGTTCCATGGGAGTCCAGCAGGACGAAAGACCCACCTAAATTAAAAAAAAACAAACAAACACACACACACACACACACACACACACACACACACACACACACACACAATGGAGACTCTTAAAATTGGATGAATCCTTAGGGACCATCTGGACCAAATTCTACCTTTTAAAACTGAGATCAGGAGGCTTAAGTAACATTTTCAAATTCATGAACCTGCTAAGTGGCTGAGCTAGTATGCTGTGATTTTAAAGTACGTGTGTTTTAATGACTAGCTACATTCTTTGGCTTTGAGAAATGAACTTCTCTAGGATTGCATTTAGTTATCTAGAAAACAGGAATGATAATGCCCAACTCCCATGCATTAGTGAGGAGATTATCACTTGTGTATAAAATGCAGAGATGAGCACCAGGGACGTGGGGCGGGGGGAGAGCTCCGGGAGTCATTCCCGATTGTTGAAGCAGTAGGTGAAGAAGAAGCAGCAAGCGTTCAAATGCGGTACAGTTTGGGAGAGAAAGCGTGCCCAGAATTCAGGCATCAGTGCTCAGCTTTATGCCCTTCCAATAAACCACGTTTTAATTTCCTCAAACAAAATCCATTATTCATGGATGACTATTTGGATAGTTTGGCAATATGCAATTTGCACTTACTGTTTTTATTAAAAGCTTACATGTAATATTTTTATGCATCATTTGTGACCATCTTTTGGGGGAAGGAAAAAAAGCAAAAGCAACACACATTTGGCTTCAATTTCCATATTTTAGGGTGACTAACCGTGTTATCTTCTGAGTCATTTTGAGTCTATGAAACTTAAATTTCTCATGTATGAGAAGGAGACAGGGTGCTTCCCCACTGAAAGTTTAAAAATTATTGCGAGGATTAACATTTTAAAATGGATGCGAACATACCATTTAATTTTAATATGCTTTCCTTTCTGCTCCACATGCAAAGATTCCATCTGTCTGGCTGGCTGGCATGGTGGAGAGTTCTAACAGCACTTGTGCCTCCTGGGACCCTGGGCAAAGTCTCTACAGGATCTAAGCCACAGTGTTCACATAGACTTCATAGACTTATTTTTTAAATCAAAATAAAATACTTAAAGTGTCTGGCACATTGTACATTTAATAACTTGTAGCTATTATAGTTATTTTTAGTAAAACTGTGGAGTCACAAAATCTCTAGTTATATCAGTCTTCACCTCTTACCTACATGCAGTGCGGAGTCAGTAAAATGACTTTTTTACTTGACTTCATTTTCTGTATAGTGCTTGAAATTGTTTCCTGGATCTCAGAGACATCAGTGTATGTGAGTCTGAATTTTGAAGAACCATGAAATACACCTTCAGCACATTTGCAAATTTATAGCAATTAACAAGCTGGCTAGACTGATGTATTAGAAGCGCTCTGTTTATTACAGCAAAAATCAGGTGGCATTTTGTGCCTACTGGAGGAGGGCACAAGAACTGTTCTGGGTGGTTTGTTCCTATGGTAACAGCCGGAACTGAGCAGACAGCCAGGAGGCAGCTGGCAAACTGTCATGTTGGCGAACAGTGGCAGGGTGACATCGATCCACACGGACAACTTTATTCATGTCTCCAGCCAAAAACTTAATCACTTTTCTGATTCCTCCTCAGCTGAGCAAGTAGTAAATGATAGTCATTTAAAAACCTCGAAGTTTGAAAGTCAATATATTAGAGGTTAGAGAGAGACAGTGGGGCCAATTCGAGCACTTTAGGCTCACTAAAGTGCTGTTGGTCCTTGAAGTTTCTTTCTATCTGTGAGTGTGAGTGTAAATGTGTGTGTGTGTGTGTGTGTGTGTGTGTTTAGGTGAGTGCTTGCTGTGGCAGGCATGGAGATGTCCTCTTAGTGCCCCTTCCAGAAAGAGCCTGCTCCCTAGTGGTAGAGAGTGTGGTCAGCAGATGTGGTCAGCAACTTCAGGGTCTCAAGGCTGCTTTACTTAAGCTCATATCTTTCCTGGACACAGACAGCTTAGGGAGGCACTGGGTTATAAAGTCCTATTCTAGAGCTGTCTGCTGCACTGGCTGAGTTTTCTCTGGCCCACCTTTTTCTTCTGCCCCATCTTTCTTCAACTTTGTTCCTTTCACATGTGTTGATTTTTAATCTGATACCTTAGAGTTCCTTTCATCATCTGTTCCCTCAGAAGGTGAGCTGCATCATAGGGTGCTGAGGGTGGTCCAACTTAGCAAGAGACAAAATGGGATTTTGACCTATATCACACACAGCTCAGCTGACAGTGAGACACTCATTATTGGTGGCAGGTGGTTCATAGACACCCTCTGGCATAAGGTGGCCTTCCAATTGGTAAAGTTTGCCTGTGGTGAATTGAGAGAGAGAGAGAGAAATTGGCCACTGGACATGAAGTATCAAGTGATTGAAATGCATGGAGAAAAAAGTAGCTATAAGGGTCACACATTATTTGGTATTGTTAAGACCTTTGCCACGCTACATAAAGATAAATGAGCTAAGAGAATAACATAGAATTTAAAGTAATGTGCAAAGCAGAGGGCATCTTTGCATACTTACAAAAAAGCCCCAATTTTCTTTGGCAGGAAGATGCAGAAGTCAAGGACCACACCTAATGTTTATTAATCAAAGTGGCTACATTTCAAAGAAAGCATAAAAAAGCCCCAATTTTCTTTAGCAGGAAGGTGCAGAAGTCAAGGACCACACCTAGTGTTTATTAATCAAAGCGGCTACATTTCAAAGAAAGCATAGTGTCCAAATAAGACATGTATGTCATGACAAATTTAGGGTCCTCTTTGAAAATGGAAAACAAAAAACCTGGTTCTCGGACACTTGAAAACATCTTCATGGATAAACTCCAAACTTTCTAGACTCCTTGGAGGGGAAAATCTGGGCTCACATTATCAAAAATTTTAAGGGCTCAGTAGTTAGAGGCATGCTAGGACAGCTCATCCAAAGTAGAAAACTTACTTTTAATTTGGCACATCTAGTGAAGACAGAAGCAACATATTTTAGGGGAACTTCTGGTGGTCTGGAGGAAGCATAGCTCACACCAAAAGGTAGCGGTTTAGCTCATATACTATGTAAGCCTTTGCAAGGGTCCCCAAATAGGATATAGCAACTGCAGGTCTAGGTGACCATCCAAGCAACCCTGCCACCTAGTCCATATGATCTGGCCGACCTGATGGTGCAGGGATAGACATTAGTGGAAAAAAAAGCTGGCATGTACAGGCAAATTTTGGAAGGTTGGGAGCAAGAAGGTCTGGATTTCAGGCATGTGGATAGACATATGGGAGTGGCAAAAAGTGTGCAGGACTTTCTATTACATGTTGGTGCTTACCAGGAGGCATCCACCATGGGAGATCCACTAAAACATCTAAAACAACAAATGTGTGAACAAGATGCCATGGTACTGGATATGGAAGCCCAACAACACAGAGTGCCAACCTACAAAGTCTTCTGCAGCCCTTGCAGATTCTGAATGTTCAGCTCATTAACAATGTTGAGTCACCAGCATGGCATCATTTTGAGAAAAACTGATTTTTTAAAATAGAAATTGGCTTATGAGATTATGGAGGCTGGCAATCCATCATGTGCAGGTGAGGCTGACTGTCTGAAGACCCAAGCAAGTAATTCATGTCTGAAGGCCATTTTCTGGTAGAATTCTCTCTTGCCTAGGGGAAGTCAGTCATTGTTCTCTTAAGGTCTTCAACTGTTGGATGAATCCCTCACAATATATGGAATACAGTCCACTTTACTCAAAAACTGCTGATACAATGTTTATATCACCTAAAAAAACACCCTCATAAAAACATTCGGAATACTGTTTGACCAAACATCTTGGCCTGTGGCTGAGCCAAGTTTACGAATGAAAGTAACCATCACAATACCATTGTGAGTGTGTACTCATGCCTCATGACAGTCACTGCAAATTAAAAAAAAAGATTCTCTTGCCAAAAATTTTTGGAATGTATTCTATAGAAGTTTGTTTTCTTCGATAGATATAATACATATTAATTGCTTTGAAAAAAATCTACACTAAACCCATGAAATTGTGTTACACAGACTTGAAACGAAAAGTTTTAAATTATACAACACTTTTGAGTAAAACTTATTAACAATTTTTGGAAATGACATTCTATAGAATGCTCTGCTAGAAAGACAGGGAATGTCGCAGAGATGATGGTTTTAGACTACTCAAGATATAAGTTTCATTACCCTTGATTCTCTAAAGAATGTTGAAATAAAAGTTATTGAATATTTACCCACCCAGCCACTATCTTTTGGTTCATTTATATCAGATTCTTACTTTGATATTAGAAACTGAAAGTAATTTCATAAGAGGACTGTTATTGTGTAACACAATCTTACCCAAACTTCAGTTTCTCTCTATATTTTGCATTTTTCAAGGCTTCTTTTTTTAGAATAAGCATGTCCATTAGACTATTTGAAAATAATGTTACATTTAGAAACCTATAGCCTGGAGGGTCCACAAATATTTTCTAGAAAGGACAAGATAGGAAATATTTTAGACATCGCAGGCCATATGTCTCAACCCCTCAACTCTGCCTTTGAAGTGCAAACACAGCCATATACATTATGTAAATGAGTATGTGCAGCTGTGTTCCAATGTAACGTTATTTATACAAATAGGCAGGGCTCGTAGTTGGCTCACACAGACCATCATTTGCTAACTCTTTGTCTGGAACAACATTGTAGAAAAATAAAGTGAATCAAAAATAGAAACTACATATGTAATTTTTAATTTTCTAGGAGCTACATTAAAAGAAAGGAAATGTGAAATTAATTTTAGTGATATATATTATTTAATTCAACATATTAAAATGTCAGCATTTCAGTAACGACTCAACATGCACACCATTGATGTGATATTTTGCATTCTTTATTTTGAAGTGGGTCTTTGGAATCCAGTGATTATCTGAAGCTCTCAGTGCCTGTCAATTCTGACTAGCCACATTTCAAATGCTCACCCACAGCATTGGTGGTCACCATATTGGACATTATGTTTATCCTTTCCACAACTGAGGGTTTGATTTCTTTTTCAAATAAGAAATATTCCTCATATATCTCAGCTAAGATAGAAACAAAAACAAATGTTTTAGAACATAGTGAATAACTTCAATTTTATTAAATCTTATCCTACCAAGAAATAGTTTTAAAAATATTATAAATGTTGCCAATAACAACTTAAAATGCTAAGTTTATAGCTAGATAATTAATTCACATGTTTAAAAATTTATAGGTATGACAAGGAATACAAAAAATATAAAAGTTTCTTTCCCCCCACAGTTCTGTTCACTTAGTTTAATTTCCTGATTTATTCCTTACCGATTTAATTTCCTGGTTTATTTTTCAAAAAAATATATATTTATTTATTTTAAGAGCTTCAAAACTCAGGTAAAGAACACCTTGTTATGTTTTTAGTTCCGATAGGAGATACAGAAACTTGTTTATGTAAAAAATATTTTGGATATATATATTTAGATCTTAATGAGAGTATCCCAAATATATTTTTTCACTAAAAGCAGTTTATCTCCTTCTAGACCTCCACATTTAAGCTCTTGCTTCCATATAATTATACGATAATTTTGGAAGTGTAAACCAACATCAATATGCACCGCAAGTGATTGTACTTATTTTTAAAACTTTAAAGCAATTTATCAGAATATCGAGTTTATTTTATTTCAAACCCACCTGAGCTGCAGGGTGTCTTGTGTGCATGCTTGTTTAAGAACAGTGGCTTGAAAATTGCAATACAGACAGAGGAGACTTATGACAGGAAGACGGTGTAGGGAATAAAATGGTGGAATAAATCAGTTGAGGTTTAACACAAAGGAAAACAGTTATTATAATTATTTGGTAGGAAACAGTAAGAGAACTGTTTACCTCAAAAAAACAACACCTTACCAATTTTGTAGAATATATATGTATATATATACCCCAAAGACCAACACCTTATTTGATAGAATATATAAACATATATCCCAAAGCTTATATTTTAATAAATTTTCAGAAGTCCTAATTTAATCTATCTGCTATACTGACTATAAATATAAGCTAGTTATTAAATTAGCCAAGAATCCATTTAAATTTTTTAAAAATATTTTATTTATTTACCTTTAGAGGGGAAGGAAAGGAGAGAGGGTAGGATTTTTTTTAAATATATAGTTCCTTCAGAATGTGACATCTGATCACAATTCACCCTTTTTACAAAACAAAGTTGCACCTATTTACTGGTGAAGTAAGTCTTTGCATTGCATATTCTCTTTATAACATCAAAATTGTATTTAAGTCTAGGCTAGCAAAATGCACTGGTTGAGAGCATGTCAAAAAGACCAGCACTGTGCCTCTCATGCTAGCCACAACTTGGACACAATGCACGTAATCAATGCATTATTTCAACAACCTGCACCACAACAGAGTTCTACAAACCGGCAGGGAGCAGTGAGTTACAACAGTTTTGGGTCCTCCCTACAGCATTGAATTTCCTCTTTGTCTAGTAGTCATGTTCATGGCCAGATGGTGGATCCTTAAGGGACTTAGGAGTGACAATTCTCTGCTGGTCCTTCCTTCTCCCTTGGTCTCTTGTAAGTCTTCTTTTCTACTATTCAAGATTCGTGTCTTTATGCACAGAACTGTGACACTCAAAGGGTCTTGGAAAATGATCTCTGTGGCCCTGTGGGCTCTTTGGAGAGAAGGTAATGTACAGTTATCAAGCTACAGGGGGGTTTCATTGAAAAATGTCATCTGGTGCATGTGCACCACAAAGTCTAGTTGGCCTTTCTCTAGAAGACATTTGATTTTGAGCTGGAGTTTGTGCCTTATGAGAAGTTAGAGGCAACCTACAGTGAAGGGAGACTAAAAGGTGATATTGGGTAAACTGCCTATGAGTTGAGTTTAGACTCCAAAGAGAATATGTATTGACTTTTTGTGCAATGAGAACAGAGCTGCAAAGTTATTTCCTTAAACATGTTAGAATGAGAGCAGTTAATAGAAAGTGCAATTTTGTACCACAGAGATGATTAGAACTTTCTGGTGTCATGCAGAAGTTGCTAGTCTATCACTTGGTTCTTTTTGTGTTTCCTTGCTTATCTGAATGTACTCCTTGGCAAACAGAGTGTTTATTTCCTTGTTCTGTTTTTCCTTAATCTCTCTCATGACTAAATTCACCTCCACAGCACATGATTGATCTGTGTTATCTTTCTATCTGACCTGAAAAATTCCCCTTAAGACAGAACATTTAGTTTGATCTCATTTGTTTTGCTGCCTAAGGATCAGCACGGATGGAATGGGGTGGGGTGAAGACTGGGCGGAAAAGTGAGGTAGAAAATTCAATTCCATCTTTAGCTTTTCCTCTGAAAGGATTCTTTCGGTGACAAGCTAAGGTGAGAGAATCAACAGCTCAGTTCTTATAAAATTCTTTGAGCTGCTTTGGGAATTCTTAGCTAAAGAAACTGTTTAGGCTTTTGAAAAGATATTTCTTTCAAGAACCCCCAAATGCTTTTCCTAAAAATGATATAGCGTCAAACAAAATGTGGGATGCAAGTCCCAGACGACCCACTTGGACAAAGCAATAAAGTGGGATTTCAGTCTAACATTTGCGAAAATGATGGTGATTATAAAATCTATCTTATATTGCGCTTGTGACGATTTCAGGAAATGTGTGCATATAGAACATTGATCAGTCTTTCCCTTATTATTAGGAGTGCTGATAGTTTAAGATGATCATATTCATTGTTGCTATGGGATGAGAATAGGACCAGTAAGCAACAGAGAAAAAATAAAATATTTATATATTGGCTCTGTGTGTGAGCTGGTGTGGGCGTGGCTACCACATGTCATAAGAGACAACATTCACTGAGTTCTCACAATTGAAATCTTACAGGTGTTTGGTATTCTGGCATTTCAGCTATTTAAGAATATGGGGCATTATGAGCTCTATTTATTGGGTTGATTGTGTGACCCTTTTTTGTTTAGAATCACTCATGCACTTTTGCCAACAGCCGTTTAAAACAGCACAATGACCTTGTAAGGATGGAGTGGGTTGCATATTAGATGGAGAAATAACCTCTGTCTATGCCGTGAGTCTAACCCAGAACAGAAGGAGAATTTAGACCTCATGGTCCTGTGACCAGTACCAACTCTTCATATCGTGGTGTTGAAAGCAGAATAAAACCATCATTTGAAGTGTGTACTGCTGGTCTTTAAGAAGATCTCAAAAGTACAAGTGAACCAAACTTCAGCTTTAGAAAGTCCAAAGAAAAAGGAGTTGTTGTATAAAAATGATGCCAAGCTTGGAGCAAAGAGGGCTTCCCTCTGAGATAGGATGGATCACACGCCAGGGCCAGGAGCTTCCCGTTGCTGCAAAGCATTGTGCAGTTGCTAAGATTGAATACTGAGAGACTCTCTACTTAGGATCATGAATAAAAACCCTGTGGTACCTTTGATAAGACTGTTAGCTTTGGAGCTGGACCAGATTCCATTCGGGAGGCAGTATTTCCCATCTATTTTTCAATAGCTCATATAATTCCATCTTGCTTTAAGTTTCTCTATCATTAATCATTTACCTCATTTCCTCTCACACTTTAGAAACTATAATAATAAAAACTCATCTTATAATGGCTAATATATTGTGCCAAGCTAAAAAGAAAACAAGGCAGTCATTAACAGTGGAAATAGCTTTTAAAAAATTGTCCCCAGCTTCCTGGGGTCATGTAGAAAAAAAATGAAGCAAACAAAAAAAATTGTTCTATTTAACATAAGAAATTACTTAGAAAAATACAGGGTCAAGGACTGAAATTAACCTGATTGTTGATCAATCCATTGCCTAATTAATTATTGACTATGTATCTACATAATTACCAATATGTCTTTTATAATTGATGATATAGACAATTTTCCACTTCATTTGGGGATTTTTAAACTTCTGCGAGTCTACCTGTAGGATTTCTCTTTTCAGCTTGGTTGTTTAAGCACTGCTATTGATAAGGCAGAAGCCTGACTTTAGGTGTCATTTGTAACTCAAAAATACCTGCTGACATCAAATCCATAGCAAGAGCTGAGTCATCAACCACATGGAAATGTTCCCTGGATGTACTTCAGCTTGGATTACTGAACTCAGAGGCGGATTTCAGAGGACATCAAGGGCTCTTACTCATACTGTCTTTAGCACTGTTTTATTTGAACTTGCAGTATCTGAAACCCTTGCCCTTAATCTGGTCTTAATAGTCACAAATTGAGATTTAAGCCTCTTTGGCCAAATAGCCCAGACAAATAATATCACTGTGATCTGTCAGTGAATTAGGGTGATGTCTGAGAACAGGAGGACATCACTGCATTTTTGAAATAGAAGAAGTCAGCTGGAATTCAGTCTGCCTGCCCTCCCCACCCATAAACACACACAGGCTTAAACTCACAGAGTTGGAGCAGTGGGTTATATCTATATTTACAGCACTGCGGCCAGATTTCCTTCTAGCCTCTGCTGGATGGAGTCCACCGAGTGCTCACAGCTCACATCTTTATTGCATAGCCCAAGGGAGGCAGGGGAACACAGGAAAGAACATCTGCTTTGGAGCCACACTATCTCAGTTTGACTCTAGAAATGCTGTGTACATTTGGGGGACAGAGTTCCTACACTCTTTTATTCTTAATTAATTATCACAGAGTTCTTTGTCCACATTGGTAAAGTAAACATTCTTTCAATTATTACAAGACATCTTATGTTCTCAGAATGTCCCTATTTCCTCTTTGCTTAATTTATTTTTAGAATGTACTTATCAAGATCTTCTGCAGTCAATTTTCTGTAGTCTGAGAGGTAAATTGTCCAAAAGAAAAGAGTACTTGTTTCTGGTCTAGACGCCTCTGTGTTCTTAAGTCATATCAGCAATTTTGAAAGTCAAGAAAAAACAACTGTAACAACCAAAAGGAAAAATTAAACAAATGAGGACATCTTGAGATTCCATTGGAATAACTGCATCCTGAGTAAACCCCAATTAAACTTATCGAGGAGCAAATGATAGCACTCACAGATTGAAGGAGGATCCGACACAAATGAGTATAGGTAAGTGCACTCTGGCTAAAGAATGAAGGCTTTCCATGGTTCTAGTTGGTATTATTCTCCGTCACTGGTAAGCACTAACAACTGGGTAAGTTCATTCAGTGCTTTAGGCTAAAAAATGTGTCCTGAAAACCACATAGTAAAATGAATAACAAATGTCCTTATCTTCTCATTAAGTATTAGATTTCACGCATTTCTGGAGAAAGATAAACCTGGTATGCTTATAGATTTTTTTCTTTAAGCAGACATAAATAGTTTTATAAGACCTGTCATCAGAAACCAATATGAAGGGATGAGAGAAAGAAATCGACCTGCTGCCACACGAGAGACCTGCAACATCATTGGTTCTGGTAATGCCGGGACCACGGAGCCTGCGAACCCTCTCTCGGCTACACTCTGATGGAGGCAAGAGTGACAGCCATTTATTAGAACAGAAAACAGGGTATGTACTTTAAAGATCAGCAGCGTGATGTAAATATTGACTCGCCTCAATGTTTAAGCTGATGAAAGGGTGTCTGTAATGTTAAACCCTCCTACTGCAAATCGGCCCTGTCAACACAGGATGATGGGAGGGGTGGATATTGACAAGAATTGAGAAAGGATTTGCCAACAGAGTATTCGTATTTTGTTCTCATTTAAAATACATGGAGATGCTTTATAAGTCCCCGTGGAGGAAGAGAGAGCAAGGCTCTGGATTTCGGGAGCGTCCCGACAGGCCTGTTTTTGTCTCTGTCTCTCGGCTCAGGAGAGACCTCCCGAAATCATGTTTTTCTCAGAGAAAGATCAATGTGTTGATATTTTAGCATTGAGTCCCATTTCACTCGCCCCATGGGAAGGTTCTCTCTTCTTTGAGCTCCTCTCGGAAATGTTTGAGGAAAGTACTGGAAACTGAGGAGTGGACATCTGGGTTCTGCTTTTGCAGATGTGCCCCTCTGAAGGGCCAGAATAAAAATCCTCATTCTCCGTGGTTTCAGCTGGGGTTAGCAGAGGAAACCCATTTGTTTTCTTGGCTAATTTTCCTGACTCATGAGGGCACCAGGAGTCCACTTACCTCAGAGTCCCAACCTTCCCGCACGCGAAAGTGCAAGGCCTTTCCCTGACACCTGCCTGAAGTCATCGTTTCAGACTTGATTTAGAAGCACACACAGAGTTAAGAAAACTTGAAAAAGAAAAGCAGCTAGGAGCTCGCAGGTTTCATGCACTCGGCTCCCTCTGTCATTCTGCTCTGATGAATGCCACCAGGGCTGCGGGGCATATCAAAGTGGTAGTGTTTCAGGTCATTTTCAAGATAAATGAATTGTGTAATACTATCAATCAAATGCATGCACTCTCTTTTGTCAAAAGGTACATAAAAATGAGGCTCAGGTTATGTACTTTAGAGCACTTTGTGCTTCTACACACTTGTATGTCCCAAGTATGATTTCCAAGTATATTCATAGTCAGGCAAATGCTCAGTCTAGAGAAAACAACACCCTTTCCCCCTTTTTGAGCACTGCAGTGGGGAAGCAATTCAACTTCATCCTGGATGGAGAGCACTATGGCACTCAGGTAAAGCCTCATGAGTGCAGGGTTGCCTAGGACACGATCAGATTATTATCAGGTTATGACTCACTGTCTGGTCAGTGGCTATGGGCAGAGATGCCAAAACAGTCTTTTCTGGCAATTCCTCCTACCCTTCTTGATCTGGTTAGTAAACTGTTTGGGCTTCATTCCTGACTGTGGATGTACCTCTGGCAAATTAGCATTATTCCAGTTTGGAGCAGTTTGCCAACTCAAAGTCGAGAGGGCTGGGAAAGGAGGAATTTAAAAGGCTGAAAGATGAGAAAAGGCCTGCAGAGTGTTAAGGTAATAGACGCGCCTCTGGTTAAATGCCGGCTGCCATTCTGTGGCCTTGCACAGGTTTCCTGACTTCTTTGAGCCTCACTTCAAAACTCACTTTCTCTCACAGCCCTACCTCTCTTGTTCTCTCCCCAGCCTCGTTTGTCCCTGCTGCTTGCTCAGCACCACGTGAGGACATGTGAGGAAATTAGGGTCCAACCTTTCCAGATGGGCCCCACAGCCATTCTCCCATCTGGTCCTCTCACCACCTGGGCCCTTCCTGAGAGTGTGGTCTTCTTCCAAGACTCCAGCCATCACCTGCCTCTTCCGCTTGAAATAAGTCAGAAAGAAAAACACAGGGAAAGATACACAATTAGTTTGTTTTTAGTTTGGTTATAATTTTTTTAATTTGTACTGTTTCAGCATGTCTGTCCCATTCACTATCAGCTAAAGGCTTTAGGGGAAGAAGTTCTTCTTTTTTGTTCTCCAAACTAGTGGCATAGTGCCTGGTACACAATTGGGTTTTTTTGAATGTGTTGAATGATTTAAGTCATTCTAACCCACTAATGGCATTCTTACTTGTCTAATTTTGCCAAAAGATGAAACATAAATAGAATTATTTGGTGATTAACAAGTATTTTACAACCAGAGTTGAAATAATCTTAAATATGTTGGAAAGTCTCATCACAACATCAGATGAGTGTTGTTATAAAGCATTTGTGAGATAAACGCTGAAGTATCAACATTTTGAGATCCACTTTTTATTTTCTTCCAAACAGATGTTCGAGTTTCTAAATCATGCATATAATGAAGATTTTAGGTCATCTAGCTCTGAGGAATATTGATATTTTTTAACTTTTTAAACAAAAATACTACTACACCAGTTAAAAAAAACATTAAGGGCAAGAAAATAAAGTTTTGAAACCCTCCCCTTATATTGAATTTTCTACATAAGTATAAACGATTAAAGGTACTGATTTTTCCTTCCCACAAATTGATGGCCTTAAAATGCTCATTAACTGGAAAGTATATGGGTGTGTGGCTGGTCAATGAAGGGCAGACCTGCCAGTGACAAACAGAAAAGCTCACAGTTAGCAGAAAGCCAATGGAATTGAACGGAACATGCACTTGACTTCAGACTCTTAAGTTAGAACATTTTTATATTTATTCTTACTCTAACATCTTCCAACTCAGAAAAAGTACCTTTCTCCACTGTGATTCCGAGAAGACATTTTTTCATTGGATTGCTCATAGAATCTTGATTGTGTAGGGGAGGAAAAATATCTTTTCCTTTTTCCTTTCTAAGTTTTTTTCTGATTGGACTAATAATCAATTAGCATGAGACAGATGCACTGGGGAAAAAAACAAATTTATTATATATGAACAGGCAGGGGTGCCACAAGATTATTGAACTTGACAGGTTGGGCAGTTGAGGCTTGTATGCCTTCTTCAGCTAAGAAGGGGGTGGTGTGGTTTGGGCCCTTAAAGGGCCGGAAGGCAATATACATGGAGACAGAAAAGCAAATGTTTAGTAAATAAATGTTTGCTAGATCTTCTTTAACAAAGAGAGGACTTCGGCGGAAGGGAGTTTGCTCAGTTCCATCTTGTCACACAAATTCATATTAAACTGTAGTTATCTATGATGATAGCTACTTTCTGATGCAGGTCCTCTGCCTAAATTCTTTGAAGCAGTTAAAAGGAGGTCAAAGTTTCTTTTTCAGCCTTTGTTTCTCAAAAGTAAATGGCTTAAAATAATTAATACACCCAAAGGAATGCCTTGGGATGGCGAACTCTGCTTCCCCTCAGTTGTCAGTATTTTGCAAGTCCAAAAGCATTCATAGGTGTGTGTGCAGTTGCTACACTGAATTAATTATATTTGACTGTTCAACAATCATCTACATTAATGTCTTTTTTTACCATGATCTCTTTTTTACTACCATGTACCTACTATTTTCTCTGGTAGTCAAATGTGATGTCAAGAAATACATCCAGTTTGGATCTGGAAAAGTCAGTATCACTGGCACAGGAAGTTGAGCAAACCTCCATGTCATTCAGGCTCAGCTTTCTCTGAGATAATTGCACTTGCTCTTGGGGTAGATTTTGAGATCCAAAAATTCAAATTCAGTGGTCTGAAAATTACTCTGGACAGAGTCCTAATGATTCTCTAGAAGGAGGGGGTCCTGAGACTTCTTCACATCTCTGGAGGGTGTGTTTTATTGTCTGCTGTGTCTTTGTTTCAACTGGCTTATGCCTGCCATAACACCTCTAACTTGTATCTGCTCTAAAATAGAGTGGTCTTCTGTGTTATATTTTATTTAGAGCAAGATTCTGCTCTTAGAACTATTTTTGAATGTCACTAAATGGATATATAAAAATATTATATGAAGACTAAGAGATATTATCATGTTCTGAGTTTTAATTGTGCTCTGAAGTAGGTTTCACTATGAGTAATAAATAATAAATGAAAAAGAAAAGATTGATACATGTAAGAGTGTTCAGCTCCTTTTGACCTACCTGCCCATATTTTATAATTCATAGCTTTTCTTTTAAGTCTTCAGCCACAGGGTTTAGTGCTAATCATTACACTTAATCAAATGTGATTTATGCATGTATATGCTTCAGTACTGATTTTTAAAGACTGATTAACACAATCCAGGGGCTGGCATGAGACAGTTAGAGTGTTGCCATTGCCTGTGTAACTATGATCTGAAGTACTCACTTCAAGAAAAATAAACCTTGAAACCAATAGTACATTACAAGAATAATTTTCAATATTCAGTGTAATATAATACTTGGTACATTTATTTAATTGTCAAGTTGGGTTTCATGTTAAGTTTCCAGAATCCGATGTTGTTCCTAGGTTATATCTACATACTTTATAGTTTTAACACAGCCCTATGATAACCCCAAAGTCCCACATCTTATTTATTTTGGAAAAGTGACACTCACCATTTGACACATCAATATTGACCTTGGAATGCCTGGAGTATTTTTTCCATGACTGTGGGAGTTCAAAGATCACATCATAAGTAATAAGGTTTAACTGACTCTAGTGTACACTTTTAATAAGAGAGGGACATCACTTAGAGTTAATGATTTGAATTGAGATCTTGGCAGTTCAGACACACAGAAGAGCTATTCAGTAAAGGAACTTGACTTTTGAATAGGTCTTTATATCTGTATGAGGTAGATCGCGTTGGTAATGCAGACGTTCTTTGATGCAAAGAGACTGACACTACATGCAGGCAATCAGTGAGGACACAGAATTAAGTACTTTTACAGTGTTTAGTTTGTTTCAGACTCATCTTTCCTTTATTTAAATATAAACAAAGAAGAGTCTTTTCAAATTAAACAGATTGAAGGAGACACCAAACAGATGACACTTAATTTTTAAAAAAGAACACAAGGTTGGAGAAACATTACAGATTTATAATTCAACCACTGAGCACCAGGCAACAATGCATTTTCTGAGTGTGTGGGGGATGCAATTTGCAAAGGAAGGGGCTCCAAAGACCAAGGAGGAGGAATGATGACTCTGACTTTTGAACTAGAATAAACAATTCCATGTGAGGTCATTATATTGTCTTTATCTTTTAAGTGTTTAAATTACAAGGTCTGTCTAGAAAGTATCCATCCATGTAATATGAAAAATAGAGACATTTACTGAAGAAGATACATTAAACATTGTACATAGGACAATGAAGCCCCAGTCTCCTTCAAAGTCATCACTTTGGGAACTCATACCATTCCTCCAGTTTCCATCTGCTGTCTCATCACATTTTCTTGAATCCCACTGGTGGTCTGAAATTTCCTCCTTTTCAAAGATAAGTTTAGTTTTAGAAAAAGCCAGAAGTTTCAGGGCACCAAATCTGGGCTGTAGGGCGGCTGAGTTACCTGGGTGACTTGACATTTCATCAAAAAGTGCTGCATGAGAAGTGATGTATGAGTGGGCATGTTGTTGTGATGAAGCTGCCAATCACCAGTTGCCCATAGTTGCAGCCTTCAGAATAGTCCAAATAATTTCCATGGAGAGATGTTTGAATTTAATGCACAATTTGATGATTCATTGCATTCATTGCATTCATTTTGAAAGCCGTGGCTACAGAGTACACATGCTCACTCACCAGTGTCTACTGCCCCCCACTCACTAGTACAGTGAAGTCATCATTGTTCACACATGCACATTCCAGTTCACTCTCCTTAGCTGCCAGGTTACATTGATGTGACACGAAGTTCTCTTGTTATAGTAACAATGGCTGGGCGTTTTCTGGACAGGCCATGCATGTTGATGTGTTTTATAGGAAAATTGGGTTAAAAATAAAACAAACAAAATCAGATGAAATCAAACACATAGGGACCAGAAAGGAGAGCCAGGATATTGGAATGAGTAGAAGAAGCAGAGAAAGAAAAGCAGCCCTGTGAAAGAGACCATAAAAGCAAACAGCAAGGTTTGGAGAGAAGAGTGGTAGCCATCATGAATGCAATTCACTGTTTGCTTGGAGGTAATCTGGAAAAAATTAAAATATGCAGAAAAATATTTCCCTTTTGTAAAACTGTGATAAATAAAAAGAAACTACATGTAAATTGATGATGTGTCTGCAGATTGTATTCTACATTGTTACAGGGACGTCCAGTAATTAAAAGGATGGTGACTCCAATTTTCTCATTGGAAAGATGAGCAAACTGAGAGCTAAGAAGGGACTATTTTTGGAGATGCCCTAGCCAATACAAGCCAGAGCCAAACCCACAAAATCCTGCATTCTTTCTGCCTTTTATATCAACTTGCCTGCTAGTGTTCTGATGCCCCAGTTGTGTCCTTTTCCCTCTTCGATGGATCATGTTTAATCACAGTGTCCTCAATGTAAAAAAATTTTGTCACTTTCCTCTAGATGCCATAATCAGAAAAAAAATATTAACAGCCTTGGTACTGAGAGAGTATACTCATACACTCTCCTGTAATGTGAGAAAAACATCTCTCTTCTCTGAACATTACATGCTTTGTGAAGACGTGCACCAGCAGTACATCACCTTGATGGTCAACTTCATATTACATAGCAAAGGCCAGGTGTAAATAGTTGGAGGGTCACATGGTAGCTTTGTTAAGAACTAGGCCAAAACAGATGAATGGTTATTGCCCAAAACTATATCACTTAGTTTCACTATATATATATATATATATATATATATATATATCCTTACTCAAACATGGGTATATTCACTGAGCTTAGAAAAAGAGAAAGGAGTAGAGAAGAGAGAGAGGGAGAGACACTGATGTGAGAGAGAAGCATCAATCGATGGTTTTCCATGTGTGCCTTGACCAGGGATGGAACCCACAACCTAGGTATGTGCCCTGACCGAAAGTTAAACCGTAGCCTCTTGGTGTGTGGGAAGATGCTCCAACCTACTGAGATGCCCAGCTAGGGCAACATAAATATTAATTATTCAGTGTTGATGTGCTTCAACTGATTAGATGGCTTGGTTAATAAAAGTTCCTATAAAAGTAGACTAGAGAAATGCACTTTGAAATGAGTTTTATTTGCTTTTCCTTCACCTAATGGGAAATCTTGTCTAGGCCAATGAAGTTATTGCCAGAATACAGAATTTGGAAAAATTTTCCTTAATTCTATCTTATTCCTGGCATAATCAGATCCTGAAATCCTGAGAACCCTTTTTTTCTATTTGTATTTAGAAACATAAAAAGTAATGAATTATAATTGGCTTTGCTGTTTTTATACATATACATACATACATATATATGAATATATATATGTATATATATACATATTCTTAATATTTTCACAACAAATGCATGCCAAAAGGCAAAATAAGCTTACAGTTAATTGATTTAATGGAGGGCTTTTTTGATATGATAATTGCTTTAGCTATGCATGTTAAGACATTAGAAATTCTTAAAAGCAGAAATTTCTATTATTATTAAATATTATATCCCCTTCATCAAGGAACAGTTTTCATTAATTGATTTTTTAAGGCTTTGGTATTGATATCTTTATTTACAAAATCCTCTCTTATATCACACAGGAGCTCCTTTTGATTTTAATGAAACTAATTGTAGTTTATATATCACTTTAGAGCACTATAATTCACATTATCTATGGCTCTACTCTTCTATTAAATATCAAAATATTTTGTGATATAATCAAGGAGGGTATGTATGAGATAACTTCAATCTTTTTACTAAAGTGCAACTCTTTGATTGTTATCTGATGACAGGCTTCCACTTACTTCGGTTTTAGAGATGACTCATCTAGAAAAGAGTGCCTAATATTTTCTTTCCTACTGCCAATAGCTCTCCCTTAATCCTACTCATAAATCAGGGCCTGCACCCTTCTCAGCTTCTGAAAACAAATCCAAACCTTCATAAATGCATTTTTCTATTTATGCAGTGCTTACAAAAACGTTTACCTTTTTACTAGGGTCTACTATTTATACATAACCCCTAAATAAATCACAGTTTCCAACTGAGACGAGCTAAACTGGCTCAAGTACATTTTGAAGATGGAATCTTCTTTTATGGAAAGAGTTTCAACCTGAAGGAAAGACCAGTCTTAAAAAACAGGCCTGCGTTTCCCCAAGATCATAAAGTGAGACTTTGCTCTGTGTGTTTTGTGGGATGTATTTGGTCAGAGAAGGAAATGATCATTCTGGTGGAACTGGAATGAGCTGGTAGAGAGTAAAATGTTGATGGCATGATGCAGAGAGCATGGGGAGAGTTTTGTCTGCCTGGAGCAAAGTCATAACATTGCCAAGTGACAACATGCCTGAGTAGAAGAGGCTGGGGAAGGACAGGGGAAAAGGTCTTCAATTTAAGTTGAGCAACAGTGGGAAGGTGGCAACCATAGCTTCTTTAGAGGAATACAATTATGAAGTAACATGTCATGAAGTTCTGCACCAGAATCCAGTGAAAGATAGACTGGGATAGGGAGAGTGACTACTTGACTCTTGCAAGAACTATTGAGTTTTGGGATGAGGATAAAAAGACAGTGGGGGGAGTACAATCATGTAAGGCAATGATTGGTCATTGGCCTAATGCATAACAAACTTTTTTATACAACAGCCCGTTTTGATAGAGGGAAGCAAATAACAACACTGACCCTTGTTCATTCATCATGTCTTCAAAGTTTTGTACTTTATTATATAGTAAAAGTCTGGATGGAAAAGTAAGGATGAAACCCTAGACTCTCAAGAGAGCTAGAACATCCTGGAAGATCTTCATGAGAACAGGAATGGTGACCACTGCCCAGGAAGTACCTCTAGTATCCAATAGAGTCATTCGTGCTTATTAGATGTTCACTGTGTAATTTGTTGAATCGATGGATGGATGGATGGATGGATGGATGAGTGAATGTATTCTTGGTTAGGAAGAATAAATTGGGAGATTGAGAATAGTTTTATTGTTGATAGATCTTTCATGGAAAGACAGTATCTAGCAAGCAGCCAGATTTAATTAAAGAACAGTGCGGTGGACTTGTTTGGAGTCCTTTGTCTTTTTGCATAGTTCAGAAAGTGATCAAGTGCAAAAAAGTTCAGATTGATGTAGGGGAGCTCCTATGTTCATGCCTGGAGAGGTAGTATACAGTCTGAATTACTTCTGTAAATTGAAATTGCCCTTTTCCATAGCTGAAGACGGCATGCCAGAGTGTTGTAAAGCACTCCGAGAAACTACTTCTTTCCAGGCTAACACGAACCACATCAAGAGAGAAATTGTCAAGTTCATCAGGGACTGGCAAAGTCTTGTCTTCCCTGTGACTTGCTCTCTTACCAATGCTGAAGCTGCACATTTTAATAATAGCTCCATCAGAATTAAAACCTTCTGGAGAATCTGGCTGATAATCCAAAATTATAACTGGACAACAAAGATAGTTTACTGCAGTTGGGACAACAAAAGTGTTTACCCATTCCCACACACATGAAATTTTTAACTTTTTTTAAATTTGGGGGTATCATTATCTTGCTTTGTAAATTTTGACTGCTACTAACATTAACACTATTTCTTTCAACTAGATGCTATCTACTAAATCACTCTGTATAGAAAACACCAATCCACTGAATCAATTATCTTTTCCTCAATTTACTGGTCATCTTTTAATTAGCATTCAAGCGTATCACTCTTGTAATCTGAACTTCAAAATTTACAATCCCCAATACAGCCACAGCTGCAAAACATTTTCCCCTTAATCTCACTTTTGCTCTATAAATCTTAACAGCTTTTATCTCAGCATCTGTCAATATGTTTATTCAGAGGGGATTGGAGCAGAGCAATTACTAATTTTGCTTGTTTTAACTGAGTAAACTCCTAATTTTAAGCTTGTGTTCTCTTCTGTGTGGATCTATTACTTGATGTGCAATATGTTTGAATGTTCATTAACTCAGATGCAACTTTATAAGCTGAGGTTAGAGGACTGTGGATTTTTTCTTATCCAGTGAGAATAAGCTGACCTCTCTGAATCCTGTTTCCATAACAAGGCATTGAAGACTGACATTGTTTTGGATGAAATAGCTAAAGTTCTTTGACAGCAACTATATACTTTCTGAAGTATGGTGGCTGGGACTGGAACTATCTCCAGGCAGGACTTTAATGGGTGGTTTTATGATGCTAACAAATCATCAGTTAATTTCCGCTGCATTTTCCTTTTTGCCTCCCATCTCACTATCTATAACATTTTTCAGAAAAGACAGTTGATGTTTTTCTATATTGGTAAATGAGAACTAGAGTAAACTTAGATGTTTCTAGGATATAAATAGAAGATAAATAGATAGTCATCTATATCACTCTAGGTTTTTATAAAGATTTTGCAAGTTAATTCTGCAGATAATTACAATAAAAATTTAAAATTTCCTAAATACCATCTTTATTTTTTCTCAGTTGGAGACCAACTCATATTACACTTGATTCAATATCTTAATCGTACTTCAATCTTCAACATAGCAGGCTTAAAACTAAAATGGGAAATAATAAAATGAAAACATGAGCTCAAAAATAACATCTTACAAGAAAAATAATGAGAAACTATTTTTCAAATAGAGTTTGTATTCTGAGTCATATTCTTCTAAATTGTTCCAAAGAGAAAGTGTGTCGACCTCTTGAGCAGATTCTGGTTTCTTATTTTTATATGCCATTAAATCTGGAGATTTTATTGTTCTGTTGGCATAAAGTTACTGTGTGTTAATAACTTTTCGACTAGGCCATCACGCTTGTCAAAATCAGCAATTTATCTGAGTACAAGGAATTCTTCAAAAGTGAATATTAAGAGGTCATACTTAGATGTTGGCGAGAAAAGGAGATGAGAATGTTAATGCCCATCTAATACTTGAGTAATGTTCCTGTAGGCAATTCAATCTTTTTTACACAGTGTCCTTAATTCTCAAATTAACTATGAAAGTATAAAGAATAAGATGATATTTCCTTATAATTAACTGCTACTATCTGGGGGCTATTGAGAAAGATTTCTCAGCATCTTCATTGTTCAGAGAGTAGACATTGGTCCCATCTGAAGGAGTATCAGTGTTCACTGATGATAACACTGTAATGGTTCATAATCCTTGAAGGGGATGGAAAGCCAAGTTAACATTGAGCAATGAGATACTCAGTCATTTAATGGTATAACTAGGATTTCACATAATATTTGGGTGTTACCACCTACCACATTGTTCTACATTGATACTTGTAGACAATCATCTTATGTTATTATATCTTATCTTATCTCCTAGAATTACTGTACTCTGAGTTTCCCTGCAAAATAATACTTTTGCAAAATGAAGATAGATCAATTTGGAAGTTCATGAGCTTAGACGTGCCCTTGGGGATTTCACGTTATAGACTCCCAGTTAAGAATGTTACCATTAACTTCTTTTTCTTAGATAAGTCCCTTTAACATTTCATATAATAAAGGCTTGGTGATGATGAACTCCTTGAATTTGATCTTATCTGAGAAGCACTTTATCTGCCCTTCCATTCTAAACGAAAGTTTTCCTGGATAGAGCAGTCTTGGTTGTAGGTCTTTGGATTTCAAAAAGAAGTTAAAAAAAACATGAACAGTGAAAGGACAACAAACTCACAGTTATTAACAACCACACCTAAAACAAAAGCAAACTAAAAGGACAGCTAGATCAGGAGTGGAAACATAGAAATGAAGATCTCAAGGAGGGTTAGCAACAGGGGAGTGGGAGGAGGAGAAGGGGGGAGAAGGTACAGAAAATAAGTAGCATAGACAGTAGATAGAAAATAGATGGGGGGGTAAGAATAGTATGGGAAATATAGAATCTAAGAACTTGAGAAACATGGTCATAAACTAAAGGGGGGTAATGGTGGGGACGGGGGGGTAGGATGGAGGGGAATGAAGGGGGGAATAGAACAACTGTAATGGCATAATCAATAAAAAATAAATTAAAAAAATCACAATTGAAAAAAAAAAGAATGTTACTATTTGCAGCGCTCCCAGCCCTGCCACTGCCTGTAGTTGGCACGGAATTCTTGATGACTCCCCTGCAGTTGGGCAACCACTTATGCATTTATATGTTGTCCCTATGGCCCTAGGCTTCTGCAAACATTGCCTAGGTTATCGTCAGTGTTTAATAGATCTTGGTTATGATGTACTGATGCAATCTTTTGAGATAAAGTAATTCTGGAAATCAGGAACATTATCTGTTACCCACAATGCTGGTATAACCTCACAATAGTATTATCTGTTTACTGCAGTTGTCTTTGCTTACGCAAAGTCAAAAGATAACTTACATATAAGTTTCTCTTAGGAAGTTGTTTTTGAAACCAGACTAATATATGTCCTACAATTTCTTGTACTAACAATTATGTCCAACCTTTACATATCGGCCAAAGAGGGTAAAGATTAGAGTCTAAAGAAAAAATGTGAAAGAAAACTTAGAACAAAAACATTTTTAAAAGAGTGTTTATAGCAGAATGAAACATTAGAAAATTTAGAACTGGCCTGTAATACCACTGTCTTCCATGCCCAGAAGGGAGATTAAGAAAAACATCACCCAGTCTTACTCTGAGTCAAGTAGTCGAGGGCTATTAAAATGGAGTCTTCAGAAGGAATGGAACCTGTCTCTTTAATTCTCTGCTTTCTAGGATAAATAGTAGAAGAACTGTTCAGAGCCAGGGCACTCAAAACATTCACTATTGTTACTTCAGAAGGTTCCCTGTACTTGCAAGTTTAGATCAGATAAGTCTTTATCTCTGGGTCCAAGAGGGGGTAAGAATGAGTTGGAGAAAACCCTACATTCTTTTATTTTAAACTCTGCTTTCCTGTATATGAGCTCCTCCTTCTAAAAGCCTGAATGTCAGAATGCCTAATTTAATCACACTCAATCAGGTTGGTAAAGAAAGTTGGAATCAGAACACTGAAGAGTATAAACTTACCCTGTGTGACAATCAAATAGCAGGTTTCCATTACACTTTATGAACCTCTAGTCATGACCACATTTTTCATATCCTTGTAGAGAAGTCTATCTGTGCAGGAGGTGTTGGAAATCCTAGATCAAACTGAAAATAAATGAACTGTTTCCAACTTTCTAGGTTTTCTGCATGATATATTGCATCTCTGTGGCTTTGGCATAGAGGAAGAAAAAAAAAACACTTCTTTGACCAGTAAGGAATATGTCTTTTCTGGAGGCATTGCAGCCTTGTGGCTGAGAGCAGGTGTACGTATGTACTGAAGATAGTGTTTGCTGTGTTATAATGGATGAATACTTAAGACCTCTTAACCCCATTTTTCTAAAATAATAACAATAATAATATCCCATTAGATGTTTGTGAGGGCTAAATAATGTATGATATGTGGCACACAGGAAAATAGCAGCCTCTGTAATAAATATTTTTTATTTTTCTTTTACAGTATCTTTTCCTCCCAGTAAGGTTAGAATAGGGAACAGATTTTTATGGGCCTGTACCTCTCCAGTTCCCACCTGTTGGCAGCATCGATTGGTTTATAGTTTAGCCACGTGATCCAAGCCAGTTTTTTATACTCCTTCTCTAAAAATTAATCCCCAACTACTAGGAAAAAATAGGAGCTTCATTCTGCTATACTTGCTGAGTCTGGAATCCTGAATCTGTTAGTAGTCACGGTCCCATAAAATGAATGAGACCTATGCCCAGTGACACCAAACTAAAATACAGACAGGTGTGGTGGAAAGAATGTTAAAGGCTTTACAATCCTTCTAATTCTTAGTTCTAAACTGAAGCTCAATCTACCCTTGGAATCACCAGTTATATCATCTAATAAATCTACCCAATTGTATTCATTACTTAAGTGCATTACCCTGGGTTTTCCTAGTAACTAACAGTTCACAGTTCTGACTAGTATAATCAGTACCCATTAAACATGTCTGGATTTCCTTGGAGCCTTAACGCAATCTTCAGCCACCTTTTGGTGTTGTTAGAAGGATTAAAAAAATCTTTTGTGTTCCCTGATTGTTGAGATTTATTAGTGGGATGAAAAAAGAAAGACAACTTTAGTCTATCAACTGTAGATGATAGACTAAAATGATTTAGACTGTCAACATGCTTTAATAATAAGGCTTTAGATTATGTTGCTCATCTTGAATGCGAGAAAAATGGTTATTTTTTAGGTATACATGACCTAGTAAGTGGGAAGTATGGAGCTTCTCATTACACATTGTAGTTTCTGGTAAGTAGCCGAGATTGGCATAAATAACTATTTTGTCGCCAAGTTGTAATTCTGGTAAAGTTAGTCAACCTTTGGAAACATTAGTTTCCTTTTCTGTAAAATATAGAATTTAATAATACACACCTCCTAAAGTTGTCTTATGGGGTGTAGCTCAGTGGATCGAGCGCGGGCTTGCGAACCAGAGTATTGTGGTTCGATTCCCAGTCAGGGCACATGCCTGGGTTGCAGGCCAGTTCCAAGCAGGGGACTCATGAAAGGCAATCATACATTGATATTTCTCTCCTTCTCTCCTTCCCTTCCTCTCTAAAGATAAATAAATAAAATCTTAAAAAAACTGAAAAAATTTGTCTTATGGAATAACTGAGAAAATACATGTGCATAGCTTAGCTAGTTTCTCTTGTAGACCATACCTTCAACAAATGGAAATTATTACCATTGTTCTTTCAAAGAATATAAATTCATTCTGACTTTATCAGTTGGCACTCTGTCCCCCTCCCCTATTTTCTTATTAAGGATTTATTTCCCCACTTTTTGGAATAGACCTGTATTTATGTATACGAATTATCAAAAACCACATTCTGACTCTCTCTGTGGTCCCTTAACTAGATGCTCCTTCTCCTCTCTGACTTGTCCATTATTTTTAAGACTGGTTTGCTTGATCAAATGCTTCTAACTTAAAGTGGGTTTTAAAATGAACTCAAGCCAGCTGTACTGATTTGAAGTCTACAAAGCATAATTATTTTTAGGATATTCTGTAGAGGTTAACATTATTATTTTGATTATGAATCACATAGGGAACACTTTTTTTTAACAAATAGTTTTGGCATCGTTTCAAAATTTAAAGTTAAGAGTAGCTCATGGGGGATTTGTCACCCACTGCAGATGGAAAAAGTAAAGCCAAAGGGAATTAATTGCAGAGCAAGTTTATGATTAGCTAGAATGTCTTGGCATGGATTTTTTAAAGATTGTGTCCACTCAGGACTGGCTCATTCAGAGAAGTGAAAATTCACAAAACTGGGTATCACCAGGTTGGTTGTCTCTTTTCTTATCCCTAAATAAACATTTTTGGGAGGTATTTAATTACCAGAAACAATCCATTTTAATTGCAGGACAGTAATAACCTACTTGACAACAGTGTGCAGATTTAAGAAATTAAGAAAATTATGTCATATTGGTTTAAATAATATTTAAAAGTATTTAAATTTACTTTGTTTCAGTGTAATGATTTTCATCCACAGTAAATCATTACTACCTTGAATTCACTTTAGAACTGTAGCTTTCTCAATTTGTTTTTTGTCTTCCTATAACTACTACCAATGGACCATCGTAAGATCAGTTCTATATAATAAATGATAAAATATCAGATTATCTTGTTTTATGATGCCCTATTTGCTCAAGTTATACTTTCAGAAAAGAGAGAGCCTCATGAAATTTAAAAGCCTATTTTTTTAAGGACCTCCTGAGGGGTGATATATATACAAATTTAAGGTAAATTAGCTCTCCAAAGAGATCCAGAATTTTCTTGAAGGAATTGAAAGGGTACTGCTCACAAGGAAAACTTTCTCAAAGAATGAACATTAATTGCTTGAAATCACTGTAACCTGCATAGAGGTGTAGTGGTATTCATGAAGTGGTATTGCTACTGTAAAACAGCCAGTTGGAGTACTGAGGAGTCTCCCTCTTGGCCAAGATGGCAGCAGGGAAGGTTCTTACACTGAGCACATGAAAAACTAGCAAAATAATTTAATTGTAAAAAGATCTGCCCTCCTACCCTCTGGTAACCGATAGGAGAAAGGCAGGCACACATGGGATAGAAGCCAAAATGGCATGGAGGGAGGTGCTAGACCAAAAAGACCTGTCAGTCTATCCTGGAGAAAAAAGGTACTGGCAGTGAGGTGAACCCTCCTGAACCACATGAAAGTTGGGAAAGTTCATTGGTCATTTTGAGAGAGCACCTGGTCCATCCCACCCCCAAGGTAATATAATCCTAGGGGAACAAATGGGCTTGCTCTTGCTTGTATACTGTACTCACACAGGATGTTCACCTGTTCTCTCTGGACCACATGGCCTTGGCAGCCCCGTGGCATATGGCGTCCAGAAGGGAACCTCTCTGTCTCCTTTGCCCACATGGCAATGCTCTTGCCTGGGCATTTGCATTTGCTCTTGTTCAGGTGCATGTGATCATGTGGCCCCAGCAACCACATGGCCAATGGCCTTGCAGACTTCACACGCAGATCCTAGGGAGGGAACCTGAAATGGACAGTGGCTGGGTACAAGCTAAGCTACCTGGATGGAAACCAATACCACTTAGCAGCCCTCTGCAGGATCTGAAGGGCAATACTTTAAAATGGAGCAGGGACTCTAGACATTGGCTTTTGTCTTGGTCTTGCTGAGGATGATTGGACTTTTTCCATGGTAGAAAAAAGACAGTGTCTCTGAGATGGCCGTCCACTATTCTCCTGGGTCCACAGCATCCAAATAAAACCTATTTTCTTTTGCACCAGCATCTGCCTCATGAGGTTTTTTTTTGTGGTGACAGTCAGCCAAACCTTCATTTTTGTTTAGTACAATCTCACCTGATTGAAAGCCAGGCGAGAGAATATTTATTTCATTCTTTACAGACAAGAGAATACAAAATTCAAACTGTGTTATGCAGAAGGAGTAACAATCCTAAGAAAGCTCAGGTGAAGGTTTCAGAATGGGCTTGATTCAAGATTCCAAATGATAGAAACATGTTCAGACTTCTCTACATTTATCTTTCTTCACATGGGGACCCTAGCAGGCTCAGGCTTACATTCTCTTGGTCCAAGTCCATCCATAAAGAAGCAAACATGTCATATATCTCCAACCATTTAAACATAAAACCTTAAGCTTAATTTTTGTTTTGGTGTTAATTTTTGGATTAAATTGAACTACATAGTTACCCCTGATCTTCGTAAACTACTTGGTACCTGAATTACCTACACCCCGTGGAAATGGGAATCAGTTACCCTTCCCCACAAAAAACATAAAAAAAGGAAAAGGAAGTGTTTCCCAAGGGAAATTTAACAATGCTGGATAAACAGATCCCTTTAAAATGAGTGACAGCACTACTATTCTCGGTATCATTCACGACTTTGTTTACTTTATATAACAGTTTATGAAGAAGTAATACAATGATTCTATCATTTCCCATGATATATTTACTTTAATAAACACTGAATTTTAGAAAAAAGTCTGAGACCAAAGCATAGACCCTTCATTTGATAAAATTTCTATTAAAACTTCCATTTATTTTCAGTGAAAAGGCTCCAGCTAGCTTTTATTTGGGAACAAACAGCCCATAAAATATTTCAACTTAAAAAATGTATTTCAGAGGATAAATGACTCCTCCATCTATATAACTCTTCAAATGCTTTGTTTTTTCTTTGGATTTTTACTGTTTCTATAATGCTTTTTGGGATTATGCACTATATAATATGTGAAAGACTATTTGTAGTACAACAAAATTTATTTCAAAGCAGCCAAAGCATATCATCCCAGTGATTCAGTCATTTCACATGAACACTTTCACACCCACAAATTTAAAGGGGTCAACTTCAGTACTTGATTGCTTTTACATACTTTTTCTTCATTGAATTGGTTAAGATCTTTCTTGTGTTGTGGCTTAGAGAACTTTCATTATCTATTGAAATAACTTTATCTGAATTCAGGTTGGCCAACATGTCACACAAACCTATTAATTTTGCATGCGCAAGTTACTGTAAAATATCAGGAAATAAGAATCCACTTTCGCTTGTCAGTGACAGTTAAAATGCATAATTTTATTATGTGTTTCTTAAGTAGCTCACAGCAGGTAGTAATTCTAGGGGATATGGCGTGTGAGAGTTTAAAATTATGGGCACAACCTTTGCCAAATTGACCTTTACATGTCTCTGTAAGAATGGATTTTGTAACTTTTTATAGTAAAGAGCGTATTTTCCTTATCCTGGAGGAAGGTGTCCATCCATTGCAGTTAACTTTCCCAGCAGCAACAGAAATAGCCGGTCTAGATCATCTACTTCCTGTAAGAGGTGCCAGAGGCTAAGAACGTGTTCAACATAGTCTTCTGTTTGAAAGTGAAGGGGTTGCCATTGGATACATTGGGTCCCTCAACATTGGTCTGCTGCTCACTAGTGTGTAGCATTGAGCATTGGATAATTATTGTACATGTCATCTCCAAATATTGGTGTTCATGTCTGTGAAATTGGGAAAACAGTATTATCTACTTTACATTTGTTTATATAGCATATTCTTCAATATTTTGAGGATTAAATGGGAATATACAATGCTTAATGATATATAAATATCATCATGTAATATGTGTAATGATATAATTTTGTACAAAATAATAGTGAGAAGGTGACTATTTTTCTCTTGCATGATGATTGATCAGGGCCAGGACTAGGGTGAGGAGAATAAAAGCATAAAGAGAATAGTGGACAAAATTTAAAGGGGAGATTAAAAAAAACTCAGTAAGCCAGAAAAAAACCCTATTGAAATAGGGATTTCAATAGGGTTTTGCAATATTTAAAAATAAAAAATAATGGAAGTATTCATGATGAGCAAAATATAAAAATATATTTAGTGAAGATATAGTCCAGAGTGGCATCCACATCATGGTGGGATAATAGATACCTCATATTTTCCTTCTTTTAATATCTAAAGTTTGGCATCTACCAGAGGCACTAAAGTGTCTCTGTGGGTGTTTTGGGATCCATCACCATACGTCAAGGGACCGGGAGCATTGGGTAACAGACCTGCATACTGCGGTAGAGGCTGTAGATTTGGCAGGAGCCTATGAAACAGCTCCAGATGCTCTCAGCCAAAAGCTGGGAGCACCTGGAAAATACTGGCTTGGACAGATGCACAGGGGCGAAAAAGGCTTTGTAGAACTCCAGGTTTCAAGAGGGAAAGTTCCAGCATTCCATTATATAAAATATATATATACCTACATGAGGTTGGACACATTGGAGTAGGTAAGAGAAGCTTTGCCAGCATTACCTCTCCCCTAAGGCAGCACAGCTTAAAGAAAGCTGAGGCTGGGTACCCCTCCTGCAGGAGAAAAAGGAGAGTAGTGAACGTGCACTCAGCTCTCCTAGCTGTGCCAGACATTGTAGAAAAATTCTTCTTTCTCCTGCAGCACCCAGATTATTACAACAAGAGTTCCATGATGGGGGGGGAGGAGGAGATGAGGAAAAAAGCAGGTAAGAATATCAGAGGGCACTAAAGGGACAAGGTTCTTGTCTAATTCATTTTAGACTCCAGCAAGAAGCTTACCATTGGGACAAGATCATATGAGGGTCTCTCCATCTGGTTAGTAAGCACCTTAATACCCTGAGGGCCAAACACACTTCTCCCACTCTGTGGTGAGCTCCTTGTGCATGACCCTGAGAGTCTCAGTGAGTGCAAGTTCAAATAGACAGGGAATGTATGTAGACAGAGTCTGTGGGCAAGGGAGAAACTATACTTTCAGCTATGGAGTAACTTTTGGGAGAAAAAAAGGTCACCAATAGCCAGCTTGGTGCATTGGAAGATTGAGAAGAGATATACAAGCTTAAGAATGTTGTCATAAAGAAAGTGAGAAGTTAGGAGCATATGTATTTATACAAGGTTGAAAAATGTCCTAAAATATGAGTAGGACCAAGAAATTACCTCAGACCTGAAGACAGCTAGTAAAGATTAAAGGATGTGATTACTAGGTCAAATGTAAAAAAAAAGCAATGCAAAACTTCAAGGAACATAAAGAATCAAGAGAACATGACCTTACCAAAAGAACATGATAATCCCCCAATAATCAAAACCAAAGACAGGGAGATCTGTGGTTTATCCGATAAAAAAATTAAAAATAGCTGTTTTGAAGAAATGTAATGAACTACAGGAAAATATGAAAGACAATTAGACAATCAGTAAAACTATATGTGAACAAAATAAGAAATTTAATAAAGATATAAAACTGTAAAAAATAATCAAATATAAACTATGGAACTAAATATTTTAATAAATAAAGTGAAAAATGTAATATAGAATATAAATATCAGAATAGACAAGCAGAAAACAGAATCAGTGAGTTAGACAAGAACTTGTAACAACTCCATCAAAGAAGAACAAGGAAAAAAGAATGAAAAGAGCAAAGAAAGCCAGTATAATCTATGAGATAGCATCAAAAGAACTAATATCAGAATCATTGAAATTCCAGATGGCAAAAAGGGGAAAAGGGGAGAAAGCTTATTTCAAAAAATAATGGCTGAGATCTTCCCAAACCTGAGGACAGACTTGTACATCCAAGTCCATGAATCTAATAGGTCATTCTATTATTTCAATTCAAAGCAATCTTCTCCAAGACACATTTTAATGAAACTGTCACAGATCAAAGACAAAGAAAGAATACTAAAAGGAGCAAGAGAAAAAAACAGGAAACCTACAAAGAAATCCTCACTGAGCTCTCAGTAAATTTTTCAGCAGAAACCTCGTAAGGTATAGAAAATTGGGATAATGTATTCAAATTATTGAAAGAGAAAAAAAGGCCAACTGAGAAAATTTTTTTGGCAAAGTTCCTCTTCAGAAATAAAGGACAGATTTTCCCAAATAAAAGCAAAAGAAATTCACCACTAGACCTGCCTCACAAAAAATGCTGGAAAGAGTTCTTCAAGCTGAAACCAGAAGATGTGAATTAGCAATATAAAGCCATACTAAAATACACAAAATATTGGTAAAGGCAAATATACAGTCTTGAGTCAGAAAACACCACTTCCACAATATGATGATGTGTTACCTACTGACTGTAATGCAAAAATTTTAAAAAGAGTAGTAAAATAACTATAATTATTATAATTTTTAATGATAAATAATATAAAACTAGATGCTAAAGAAGACATTGTGACATTAAAAACACAAAAGAAAGGTACAGAGAATAAGTAGTGTAGATGGCAGACAGAAAATAGACAGGGGGAGGGCAAGAATAGTGTGGGAAATGTAGAAGCTAAAGAACTTAAGACACATGAACATGAACTAAAGTGGGGGGAATGTGGGTGGGAGAGGGTGTGCAGGGTGGAGGGGAATGAAGGGGGGAAATGGGACAACTGTAATAATGTAATCAATAAAATGTATTTAAAAAAACCCAAAAAAGTGGGGAGTAAAGTAATAGAGTTTTTTTATGCCATTGAACTAAAGTTGTTTTCATCCTTAAATAGACTGTTTTATGTAAGCTTCATAGTAACCACAAAGCAAGAAAATATAGTAGAAGGTAAAGAGAAGAGAAGGAATCAGAGCATATTACTACAGGTAATCGGCAATTAACAAAGGTAGGCAACAGGGGAAGACAAAGAAACAATTGAACTATGAGCAACCAGGAAAAAAAAAAGGTAGCTCAGGCCATTTCTCTGGCCAGGTAGCTCAGTTCATTAAAGGGTCATCCTGATATGACAAGATTGCAGGTTTGATCCATGGTCAATTAATGCACAAATGTGTGGGACAACAAGTCAATGGCTCTTTCTTTCTCTGTCTCTCTTGTGCTCTCTCTCTGCAAAATCAATAAATAAAATTGAAAGTAAGTTCTTACATAACAATAAATCTTCTAAGTGTAAACGACTGAATTTTCTAAATAATCGAAAAGCACAGAGTGTCTGAACAAGAACAATAACAAAAAAACAAGACTTTGCTGTATGTTCCTTTCAAAGGAGTCACTTTAGCCTTGAGGACAATATGGACTCAAAGTAAAAGGATGAAAAAAGATTTTCCATGCACATAGAAACCAAAAGAGAGAACAGCTACACTGGTGTCAGACAAAACATACTTTAAGCCAAAAATGATAACAAGAGACAAAGAAGGTCTTTATGCAGGGTAAGCTCAGGGTAAGCTCATTAACAAGATTTAACAGTTCTAAATACATACTAACCTAATATTGGAGCACCCAAATATTTTAACCAAATAACTACAAATCTGAAGGAGAAAAATACACAATACAATGACAGTAGGGGACTTAGGTATACAACTTTCAGCAATGGATAGATCAGCCAGGCAGAAAATCAAGATGAAACATTAGACTTGAACCACACTTTAGATCAAATAGACCTAACAAACATATATAAACCATTCAAATAACAAATGTAGAATGAACATTCCTCACAAGTGTACACAAAACATTATCCAGAATAGATCATGTAAAATGCCACACAATGAGTCTTAGTAAATTTAAGAAGAATGAGATCATACCAAGTGTCTTTTTTGCTACAGTGGCACAAAGCTGGAAAGAAATAACGAGAGGGAAACTAGAAAATTTATAAAAATGTGGAAACAAACCAATACACTCTCGAACTACTAGTAGTTCAGAGAAGAAATTAAAGATAAAATGAAAAATATCATGCAGCAAATAAAAATAAAAATGTAATATACCAAAACCTATGGGCTGTTGTAAAAGCATTTATTAGAGGGAAGTTCATAGAGATAAATGCATATGTTAGTGTTAAGGAAAAAGGCAGATCTCAAATAAACAATCCAATTGTACACCTCAAAGAACTAGTAAAAGAAGGACAAATGAAGCCCAAGTGTATGGAAGAAAGAAAATAAGCAAGACCAGAGTGGAACTAAATAAAATAGATGTCAGAAAAGCAATAGAAAAAATGCAATGAAACAGTGAGGTAATATTTTAAAAAGATAAAAAATGACAAATTTTTAGGTAAACTAAGGAGGGAGAGAGAGGGAGAACTCCACAGAGAAATGAAAGAGAAGACATTACTACTGACACCATATAAATGCATAAAATTATAACAAACAACTATGTACACTAATATTCCAATAATTGGATAACTAAGAAGAAAATGATAAATTCTTAGAATCATACAAATTGCCCAGACCAAATCACGAAGAAATAGAAAATCTAAAAAAATTAACAATGAGTGAGAAAATTGAATTGGTAATAAAAAATTTTCCAACACAGAAACACCCAGGACCAGATGGGTTTACTGGTGAATTCTCCTAAGCGCTTAAGGAGAAATTAATGCCAATTCTTCTCAAACTTTTTTTAAAAAATTAAAAGGATGGAAATACCTTCAAACTCACTTTACAAGACCAGCACCACTGTGATACTAAAGCCACATGAGGTAAATACAAGCAAAGAAACCTGCAGACCAGTATCCCTGATGACTACATATGCAAGCATGCTCAACAGAATATCAGCAACATACAGAATAGTAAATTCAAAGGATCATACATAATGATGAAGTGAGATTTTTCTATGGGATATGAGGATGGCTCAACACAATCAAATTAAGAAATGCAGTATTCCACATTAATGTAGTAAAACAAAAATCATATGCTCATCTCGATAGGTGTGAAAAGCATTTAACAAAATATATCTTTTAGGGAAAAAACTCTTAACAAATCTGGCACAAGAAATAACATATCTCAACATAATAAAGGCCATATATGTCAAATGCACAGCTAACATTGTACTTAGCAGTGAAAGATTTGAAAGATTTAAAGCTTTTACTTTAAGATCAAGACAAAGACAATGGCACTCTCATTCAACATAGCACTGGAAATTTCAATCAAAGAAATAAAAAAAGTAAAAAATAGAAGGAGTTGAAATGAGAAAAAGTGGTAAAGTGTTTTTGTCTGCAGATGATTTTATGTTATGTTTGTAAAATCCTAAAGACAAACCAAAAGACTGTTAGAACTAATCAATAAATTCAGTAGAGTTGTAGGATAGAAAAGTAACATAGAGACAACTGTACACTAACAAAGGAATTAGTATTGTATACTAATTAAAACTGTTCTCTAGTAGAGAAATTATTTTAAAAAATTAAAAAAAATTATTCACTATAATATCAAAAAATAATAAAACACTTAGGAATAGAGTTAACCAAGGTAGTGAAAGGTTTGTATAATGAAAACTACAAGACTTTGCTGAAAAAAAATTAGAGACAACACAAACAAATGGCATGGCATTCATGAAGCAGAAGAATTGATACTGTTAAAATGCCCAAACCACATACAGAATCATTGCAGTCACTATTACAATTCCAAATGATGTTTTTCACAAAAATAGAAACAAAATCTTAAAATTTGTACCGAATCAAGACTGAAAATAGCCCAAGCAATCCAAAAAAAGAACAAATTCAGAGCCATCATTTTTTTCTTATTTGAGAGTATACTATAAAGCTATGGTAATCAAAACCATACGATACTGACATAAAACTAAGCACATATACTAATGTTACAAAATAGAGATCTTAGGAATAAACCTGAGCACATACAACGGAGCCAAGAATATTTAGTGGGGGAATACTAGTATCTTTAATAAATGCTGTCTTGCAGAACTGGATAACCACATGGAGAAAAAGAAAATCAGACTCTTATCTTACAATACTACCATCCCCCCTCAAAATTTTCTAAAGAGTTAAGCATAAGACCTGAAATTGTATAACTCCTAGAAGAAAACATAGGGAAAATGCTGCTTGACATTGGTTTGGGCAAAAATTTTTTGGATACAACACCAAACACAAAAAAATCAATAGCGAAATTAACAAGTGGGGCTACATCTCAAAACAAATAAAAAGGTAACTTTTGCAGTGGGGGAAATATTTGCAAATTATATCTGATCGGAGTTACCATCCTAAACATATAAAGAACACAAACAGTACCAAAAAAATCAAACAGTCAGATTAAAAAATGATCAGAGCAAAGTGAACAGAATTTATTCTTGTCAAAGAGGACATACAAATGTCCAATAGGTAAATGCAAAAACTCAACTTTACTAATTATCAAGGAAATGCAAATCAAAAATCATAATATCACTTCATACCTCTTAGAATGGTTATCAATAAGAAGGCAAAAGATAGCACATGTCAGAAAATTTTGTAAAGAAAAGGGAACCCTTGCACACTGTTGGAGGGAACACAAATTGGTTTAGCCACTCTGGGAAACAGTAGGAAGGATCCTCAAATTATTAAAAATAGAACTGCATTGTCCAGCAATCCTACTTCTGGGTATGTATACAGAGGGAATGAAATAAGGGCATAAAAACACATCTGTACACTTATGTTCACTTTAGCATCATTCACAATAACCAAGATATGGAAACAACCTAAGTGTCTGTCAACAGATGAACGGGTAAAGAAAATGTGATTGATGTACATACACACAGTAGAATATTTTCCAGCTATGGAAAGAAGGAAATCCTGCTTTCCTTCTTTGTTTGTGTGACAATGCCACACAGATGAACCTTGAGGGAATTATGCTAAGTGAGATTAATCAGACAGAGAGACAAATGCTGTATAATGTCCCTTATATGTGGAATCTATAAAGGCAGAACTCACAGAAACAGAGTAGAATTGTGGTTCCCAGAAGCTGTGCAGTGGGGGAAATGGAGAGATGCTGGTTAAAGAGTAAAATCTTGTAGGTAGAAGATCACAACATTGTGGTTATAGTTTACAATACTGTATTTTGAACTTTAAAGTCATTAAGAGACTAGATCTTAAAACTTTTATCACAAAAAAGAAATGATAATTGTATGACGTGATGGAGATGTTAGTTAATATCGTAGTGGTAATCATAATACAGCATATACATGTATCACATCAACCTGTTATATATCTCACACTTACACCATGTTATATGTAAGTTATATCTCAATAAAAAGGACAAAAATAATAAAAGGATGTCAGAGGGATAACAAGGAGATAGAATCCAACCAATCTGAGCTTGCTTGGTGTGAAGTCTCACTGGCCTCACCTCCCTCCCAGTTCTGCAGAAAAGGATTTTCACAGATAAGACAAATACCTGCTCTGTATTGGAAGGAATGACTCAGGGGACATGGAAGGTAGACAAAAGGAAAATGAAAAATCCACCAGACACAGGGAACAGACTGTGCATAGGCGCACTGTTAACTCTGTGGATGTTGTCAACAAAATAAAGAGCTATAAACTGGATTAGAACAATTGGAATAGTTTAGAAGATACTAAAGGGAGAGAGAGACAAAGGGTAGATAAGTGAGGGTCTTACATGCCGTCCTGAGCGAGATGGCTTTATTTGGTGAGAGGTAGGAGGATGAACCTTTGACCTTCTTTATTTTAGATGCTTTGATGTAATGTTATTGAAGCCCTTACTACAGGCCTCAGGCCTCTTTCCTGAAGTCCTTAGTATGCTCGTTATTATAACAAAGATCATGTTTGTTTACTTGTTTGTAAATAACATTAAAATGGAGTAATAAAACATGACTTGCATATAATTATCAATCAGTAAGTGCTAGTTATTGGAATCATCGATAGCACTATTACTGTTTTTTTCAGGTCATCTTTCCTCTGTGACTCATATTAAAGATGAGCTTCCCTAAATCACCCAGAGGGAGACGGCAGGTTTGAAGGTCGCTCCTGAAACCCTCTCTCTGTGATCCTTGTCTTGAATTGCATACTGTCAACAGAAATGCCTTTGATCATATCAGGCACATCCAAAAGCCATCAATTACTAACATATCAACTTCCAGAACCCTTGCTTTAATTTTTAATTTATCCTGCCAATTGTTCTGAGCAGACTATTGAATGTTTATTTGCATAAATTGTTATATTTCTGAAAATGCTTACTCTTCAGACCAGTTTTGTTTCATGTTTAAGAAATGCTTTTATACTTTAGACTAAAAGATTCATGTAAAATTAACATTTTATGACAATGATGAATGCATAAGTATCTGTTTAAAGCAATGCTCAGGTTAGATGAGAAAAAGACTTACCTCCCTCATCCACAACCATGAGGAAGGGAATTTTCAGAATACGCCATTTATGAAAATGTAAGGTTCTCTCGAGTTGTCCAGTCAGCTCAATAGCTACAGCCTCTGGAGGAACTGAGATACACAGGTATTTTCTATAATGTGGGTATAAATGGTGCTTATTCCTTTGTTCTGGCAGGTGTGATAAATTCTTAGCTTACAGGGACTTGTCAGGTGACTCTGCTGAGCTGTACTTACCGCCTCCCATAGAATATTGACCAACTCCAGTAATATTTAACGGCTCATACTGAGATCGTTTTCAAAGACATAAATATGTACTGATAAAGTGCCATAGCATGGCGCAGTGGCCGTAAAGCACACAGAAACCAGGTCCTCACTGAGATGCACAAAATGCAGCTCTCGCAGTGCAGAGATCAATTTAGTCCATCAATGACAATGAAGAAGTCAGAGATTAAAACTAGTCAAATGACAGAGGTAAAAATCTGGGTCATTACACACATACTTAATTCTTTCTTCCCTTGAAGGTTTGGCTTTTCATTAATTTATCTCAAAGTGGCATCTTACTTGGTATTTGTAATTGCCTGATTCTGCACAGATATTTTTTCCTGATAGAGATACTGAAGTTCTAGACAGATTTCTTTATCTATTTTAAAGACTGGATAAGAAGAAGAGAGATTAAATAACTCCATCATGATCTCAAGGCACATTTCTGATACTGCAATGAAAACTTCCAGGTCTCTCATAGTAATTTTGTAACACTGGAATTTGTATGCAAGAGACACATTTCAGTGCATGAGAGAGAGAAAGAGAGAAAGGCACCTCTGAGAGACACAGGCTCAAGAGCTTATTTCATTGCAATGATCCATTTAGTAAATGCACCCACTTTTGGTGGATTTCATCCCAGACTTTACAATACTGAGGATTAGCTTTATAAGGATATTAGGGAAGGTTGAATAAAATTAATGAATCCAGCTTGATTCTCCAACTGCTGTGGGTACCTATTATTAAATTTCCAGTAAGATGATAATAATAATCATAGCAAAAATATTATGAACTAGCAGGTAGTTGATACGTATTTTCCTGACACTGTGCCAAATACATAGATTAGGTCATTCGATCTTCATTACAACCATCAGTTATAAGAGTGTATTATCATTTGACAGATGAGGAAACTTAGTCTTAGAAAGATACACAACTTCAGCATAATTGAAAGCAAGTAATTGGAAGATTTTGAACTCCATGATTTGACATGAAAATCTATGCGTAGCCATACTTTTCCAAATATTGCCAAGATGACTAAATATGGTTTGATTTATGGATTCATAATCACTTTGTCCCTGTTAAAAAATGGACCTTAAGGATTTGATGGCTATTCCTCAAATTCTAAACTGATTTTTAATTAAATTCAATGTATTAAACCCACATAAAGTTTTAAGTGTTAGGAGTATGGGGCAAACTGGAGTGGGACTTGGGAATTTAGATAATGCCAGGATGTCTTGCATTCTGAGTACCCAGAATCCTGCTCACAAAAATTTATCCTGCCCCAAGTAGTTGTTGATATAGAAACATACAAAACAAAGCAAAGAAAAGCACAAAAAATTAAAATGGAGTTGAGCCTCCAATCTTTACAAAGAATTCTAGCTGCTAGGTTAGAGAGTAGAAGTATAAATACTTCAAAATCATTTAAATGGGCGTCTCAAGATTTAGTTAAATTGGCAAATGCTTTTGAATTAGCTAGTGGTTTACAGAGTCTAATCCCAAGATAAGTACATGAGAATCACTGAAAGATTAAAAAATACAATTTATATGGCTAAATCTTGGGGGAATAAAATTCAGATTTCTGAGCTAGGGCCTAGGTAGGCTCTGTCCTCAAGCTTCCTGGTAATGCTGCTGCCTTGCTAGTTTGCCCATCACTGCCCAGAGGCTTTAATCAGGTAAAATGACTCCATCCTTTGCATAAATGGTCCCATCAACGCGGCAGGATTTGAGTGTGTAACGTTCTTTGTTCTCGTTCTTGTCACATCCACATCCCTGATAGGGGCTCAGAGGTGTGTGGGTGTGTGCGGTTTGTTTGGGGGAGGGCGATCCTCCCATCAATCAATTCCTCCCAGAGGGGGACACCTACTTTAAACAAGACTTTATGTTAAAATTCATTAACAATGACAATGGTCATGAAAATGCAGGGAAAAGCAATGCCATAAGTGAGGAATCCACTGAACCTCTGGGACTTTGGAGGGAAGAAGGGATTTTCACTTGAGAGATAAAATAAATGTTCATGTGGGAAAGAGATAATTTTCAGTGCGATAGAGAAAGGAATGGGATGGAAGCACAGTAAGACATGTACTCATGAGTTTAGTTCATTGTAGTAGGCAATGATCCTTTAAATAAGCAGGGTGTGCTTTAAGAACTTGTGAATTTTACCATCAAATTTTATAGTATGGGGCATTAACTGCTTCAGAATCGGACCTTTAAAGATGCTATGTGTGAGAGAGAATGGAATTTATATTTAATTCTGAATTAGAAATATAGAAATGGTAGATGGATAACAAAATCATTAATGTTTTATCAATGAAATGGAATTCAAGAATATAATATTCTTGGCAATTTTCATCAGTTCTATTGATATTAATATAAATCATATTTCATGAGTTTTTAAAAATAGAAATACTGAAGGGAAAAATACACTCTTTAATTGACACTAAAATGTGAAAGTTTTTTTTAATAAAATGCACAAGCTTGCCCAGTATTAATTTTTCTGCATGGTCTAAAAATTAACAATAGCTATATCACTCACTCTCATTCTGCAATGCTCAAAAAGAAAATGACATTGTTGGTCCTTTTATTATTACGTTCTGAAAAAAATGTGATACTTTCTTGAATGAAGACATGCAAAAAACCACCAAAACATTCATACCTTTATTATGTGAAGTGCAGTTGGTCTTTAGACTTTCCTGTGCAAAAAAAATCTTCCCAGGAAGCGCAGAACTTTGGTCTTGGGGTTTCTAACTTCCGATGTACACTTTGAATGAGGAGAGCAATGTTGTAGTGTGTACCTCAGCAGTCACAAAAGACTGCCTTGTCTCTAAGAAATTCACACACCTTAGAATACTACATAAAACCTGTAACAATCTTCCCAATTTTAATTATTAAAGTGATCATTTCTACTTTCTGCTCTCCCACTGAATTTGACTCTTTCAAGTTGTCACTCATATTTTACGAAGTCTCCCTTTTCAGGTGAATGATTCCTGGAACCCTTTGCTTCCATCATCTTCCTTTTTTTTCATATTATTTGTACTTGATTTTCTATTATCTCCCTTGCTAATTTTTTAGGAGTTACATTCACCTAGCCAGAGATTAAAGTGTAATCTCATCTATCTTCTCTCCTATCCTTCCAGCACTTCAATATAAACTAAACTGCACCAGCCATGGAAAAATCATTTGTGTCCATGTGTTTTTCTCCTCCCAGATAATGTGTCTTATGTTTAGTTTATTTAAGTGTTTTACACAGTTGCCCAACCAACTGACTTTTACCTCTGAATACATTACCCATTATTCAGGCCTTCGCTATAACAACACCCTAATATGTGTTCTGGCCTTAACTGTTCCTCCTGTGAACAGTGGTCAGATTTCAACATTTTATTCATTTTAATAGACTTCATGATTTCCGCATCTTACACCCTGCATTATATAACACTTTATCATTTAGAGCATATTATTATAATACATTAATGGGGCAGTTATTATTTATCTTCCTCAATTTTCAGACAGAAAAACGGAGGCTAAGTGAGCTGCCCCAAACTGTCAGGCTAAGTGCAGTCTACAACATTTGTAGTCAGGTGTTCTAACTTCAAGTCTTGTATACTTTGATGCCAAGATGTTCAGTCGTCCATTGTGTGTTATTTTTGTTTTCTCCTATTTTTAATTAGAATACAACTTCTCTGAAAAGAGTTATCATGTCTCATAGTTATTCCAGGAAAAAAAATCCTAAACATGAGTACATTTTTAACAAGTACTTGCTGATTAACTAGTTAATGAATATAAAATCTCGTTTCATTTTACTTACATGGCAGTTTCCATTTTATCTAATTTTCCCATTAGAAGTTCTATTTTATTCTTTAGTTTCAGAAGGAAAAAGCATGCACTTCTTTTCTCCAAATGTAATAGGGAAGATAAGCAAATGTATTTTCTTTGGCTTACAGTTTTGGCCAGTGATTTGATTTTGAAAGAGAGTCTCTTATCTCTTCAGAAAACCACTAAGGAAGACAAACCAGTAGATGGCTCTCTAATTCCTGAATTATAAAGGAGAATGGTCTAATACGTTTGACTTCTGGTGAACAGATTTGATTTGATTGCACCAATGACAGGAATAAACTCCATGCATACTTGCTGAAATGAGACACTGCATGCTGTTTTGTCATGTAGCTTAAAATGGGAAAGCTATTCCTGACCCTGCTCGTCCTTGACAAGTTCCAGAGGTTGTTGAAGGAATCAGCACCGGCAAGAGAGACAATTTGTTCAACTCTGGCGAGGGCACCGGCTTCACCAGTGCAGAGCAGTTTCCCCAAGATCTACGTTATCAGGAAAACCGGAACTGATAGCAAAAAATCGATCCAGTTCTTTTTGTCGGGTGGCAGAATGTTGCTTGTCACACTGTGACATCTGATGTAATTGCAAAAATGTAGGTCCTATTCATTTTTACTAAGGCAGAGATGGAAGATGAGGAATTTAGAAGCACAAGGTACAGAGAAATAGATTTCAATTTACCCCTACCAGATATCACTACGCTGCTTGTATTTTACAATTTTTTTGAAAAAGTTTGAAAGCAAAGAAAATAATGGTTTTAGACTGCTGGCCGAGCTCTCTTCATTCCGGCACCAGAAACAAAGACAGGAAAATCACATTTATCAACAGATGCATCAAAGTGTGAATATACATGATTGTGTATATGAACATGATGCATGCCTTTAAGGGCATTTTTTTCCCCTTGCTCAGAAAGCAGTGCAGCTCTATTACATGATGTACATTCAACTGCTCTTTTCCAGAAGCCAAGTTTTAAAAACCCTCTAAATAATCCTGGCAGAAGATAAATATGTGTCCTGTCAAAACCTTCTCCTGTGTTTTCTGATGTAGCTCATTTTCAGTATCAGTTCTTACAAACAAGACAGGGGCAGCCTGAGATGCTGTCTTCAGAGGAATCTGCCTCATTAGGTAAAGAATTCCTGGGTACGGGTTGTGATGGGCTGCCTGTGGAATTTAGGTGTAGTCTTCTCTCGCAGTAATGCTGTGTTATGTTAGAAGAGCTCTGAACCCGTGTGACTTGAATGAGTGTAGCATTACATGTATTTGAGGTTTAGAGTGACAGAGTCAACTAACGATTCGCACAGATAATCTCAGTGGCTAGCACACAGCAGTGATATTTCACATAGCTTGCCAACCTCACAGGGTTTGCATTCGATATAAATGACCACAATAAGCCATCCTCAATTAGGTCCATGCAAGTCGAGGTTCTTGAATGTGCCAGTGCTCTCTAAGGATAAAGGATGCTGATGGTAAGCAGAAATGGATACAGAAAGATATCCAGATACTTCACTTTGAGCAGAATTGATATAGCCCAGCCTCCCCCCACCTGAAATTCCCAAAGCCCAAGTCCTGTATTCAGCTTCCTTAATTGCTGAGATTATGAACACCTGAATAAGCCACAGTGGGCATCAGTTTGTCAAATTTCAAATCCGCAAAATGTGGAAATTAATAGTGCTTATCTCAAATGAAATATTCCACAAGAAGCATAATCACTTTCACAAAGCTTTTAACTCTTTGTAGGACATGGCATCTCTATTTTTATTCTTATGTGTTGCTTTATTTTATTATTGTCATATTGATCATATTCATGTAAGTGAATGGATAAACCCACATTCTTCAGTCCTCTGATTATTTCTATAGCAGGACATTTGACAAATAATTGTTGAGTTTCCAGAACTCCAGGTGTCACACAGATACAATGGGCTCATGTTTGAACTGTCCTAATCACTCAAGGTGGATAAGAAATACTTCAAACATAATAAAATGAATTATTCTTTTCTTTAACTTGGAAAACATAGAAGAAGGAACTAAGTGGGGTTGATAAGGACCATAAAGCAAGAAAGAAACTGGCATTTGTTCACCTTCTATTTATAAAACAACTCAAAATTAAGAGTCCTTGCATATTGCTTACAATGTTACAGTCTTTTACTTGGTCCCGTTATTGAAAATTACTCCTCAGGTAGGCCAACCATAGCAGGTGGCACTAAGCTAGCACAGCATCATTTTTAGAAATGCCTTTCCACATATTCTGGAACTGAGGGCTACAGTGTAAAGCCCAGAATGAGTGGATACAAAGTAGCCCATATACTAAAGAAGAAGATGCTCCACATGAGGGCCAGACACCTCCCACAGTGTTTGGTAAGAACAAGTTCTGTGTCTTATGCCTCGCTGCAGCCTTTCCCTCCCAGACTTTATAAGATTAAAAATAGAGGGAATCTTCAGGTCTAAGAGACACTGAGTTGAGGAGTATTCAGTCTTCCCTCTGATGCCCATCGGCAAGGGGAGGCTAACTACCGCCATGTCACTTGAAAACATGGAGGGTTTCTGCAAGGGGAGTGCTATGTTCTTCTCACACTGCGTAACAGTTTAGGCACTAACTTGTTTATTCTTTCTGCACCTACCTGATCTAGGGAAAAGAGATCTAGAAAGAGATACCTGAGAACAAAGAGTGGCCAAAGTGAAGCCGACAACACTCCCACATTTTGTTTTGACAAAGATGGTTGAGTCTTTCTTGGCATCCAGTGGGCTCTATAGCAGGTAGCTCAGCGTCCATGCTCTGGGATGCTAACACACTCACAAGGACCGCTGTCTGCTGGGCAGCCCGCATCACCAAAAGGCTGTGAGTGATCACACTGAAGGACAAGAACTGAAGCTGGCTGAGGTCAGGGGAACTCCGTCACATGGAGGCTTACCCAAGAGCTTGTTTAAGAACACTCATTCTTAACTGGCTTTAGGCATGAACAGCCAGGCTGGAGATGTGAGTATTGAATTCAACTAGACTATTAGACTTCTAGTATAGAGCTCAATAAGGGAGGAAAATTAGGAGATTGGCTCAAAAATGATCACTGTTTTTGCTATTTTATTTTAAAGTATATTTTATTGACTGTGCTATCACAGTTATCCCAATTTTTTCCTTTGCCCCCCTCCACCTGGTACCCCTATCTCCAGCAATCCCTCCTTAGTTCATATCCATGGTTCATGCATATTAAGTTATTTGGCTTCTCCATTTCCTATATTATTCTTAACATAAACCTGTCTGTTTTGTACCAGCTAATTATGCTTCTTATTCTCTGTACCTTTACCCACATTTTCCTCCTTCCCCTCCCTACTAATAACCCTCCATGTGATCTCCATTTCTATAATCCTATTCGTGCTCTAGTTGTTTGCTTAGGTTTTTTGTTTGTTTGTTTGGATTCCATTGTTGACAGTTGTGTTTGTTGTCTTCTCACTGTTCATAGTTTTGATCTTCCTTTTCTTAAATATGTCCCCTTAACATTCATATAATAAAGGCTTGGTGATATCTGATATGAAATGTTAAAGGGAATTTTTTGTTGTTTTAAGCCACGAAGGAGAGAGCTTTTGTGCCTAATTGAAGATAATGTTGAAGGGAAGAAAAGCATTTCATGCTCCCTTCCTTGCCGTATTCAAGGCTTGCTTTAAGTGGCTATGTGAGGAGCTAACTGTGGCCTTGCCTCTTCAAAGCACATGAATAATAAGAACATTAACCCTTCGGGATGTATTTTGACATCCAAGTGTCCTGTTCTATGCTCTAAATGCTGATGTCAACTTTATGTACATGTGTGTTTTTAGATATTTAAAGGGATAAAATAACTGACTTACAAGAGATACCAGTGAACACACAGGTTTTATAACCCATTTTGCTTTAATATTCTTTTTGCTTCTAGGCAACTTGAAAATTGAGAACAGATTTCTGCCAAGACAGTGACAGGGTCATAGTGATGTCACCTGCTCATCTGATTCCTAGTTCAACGTTCAGAGGTTTTACAGCTGAGCACCCTCTACCATCTTTTTCAGGAGTATCTGAGTCCCAAACTTGTCTCTCCCTCTCTCTGTGGCCATCCACGGAAAAGGAATCGGGACTCCTTTTCTGGGGCAAGGTGGCGGGGGCGGTGCAAGAAAAGAGAAAGTGAGAATGTCAGTTGCTATGAAATAAATTAGAAACTGTTGAGAAAGGAACTATTTTTTTTTACCACAGTATGATTACACTTACCACTGGAATGTCTTTAAAGGGTATATGTAAGAATGCATTTTTGCTTCACACTCATGTCAAAAATCTGGCCTGTCCTCTGTCACTATTGAGCGAGGAGAAGAAAGCAGGGGAGGACAAAGAATAGCTAAGGAGAGTCTGAAATTAGGCAATGAGTACTTTAAAGATGTCTGCTTGTCTTCTCTAGTCAACAAGCAGAGGACAATGTAACGACCACACAGAGTACGTTCATACACAGAGTCTTTATGATTATGGAGTTATTTCTCCACAGCTGGTTGCTCCGACAAAGAAAATATGCCAGCCCTCACACATGAATAATTTGATTAAACACGATCAGCCAAATTGCTTGTTTTCTGCAAATAAGAGCCATTTAATTCTCTCAGATTGAAATGTGGCTTATTTTACTTGTTCCCTCTTCAAAAAGAAAGAAAACAATAAAAAACCTATCATGTTATTCATGTACTTCAAATATATTTTTGTTTATGGTATCCACATGTGCTATACATTATTTAAAACCCTCGTCCTGGAAACCTAGCCCTTTGAATATAATTTCTGACAGTAATATTGGGTGAGAAAGTAGTCATTTCCCATTTTTGAATGTTATGGAAATTTTTATAAGGAACATGTCTATTTGTGTAAATAGAGCAAGATGCCATTCTCAGAAACTGACTCCTCTTTATGGCTGAGGAAATTAACCACAGATTTGGGAGTTCCAAAGAGAAGACCGGGCTCATGATAACTGACCTGAATTGTGTGCAAATTATGTGATCTATGTAGGCAGATTCAGCTGGAGAGATACTGTGAAAATCAAGACTTTTGGCTAATTTGATAACAAAAGGAATATGTATTTTTCACATGCAAGAATCTCAGGATAATCGTAGGGTTTTAGCAGAGCACGACCCACCTCCTCACAAGGCTCATCTCATTTGTTACCATCTAGTGTAACAGGCAGAAACGATGGTCCGTTCCCTGGTGCGGTGCATCCTTCCCCTGATTTGTAAAGCAATTTCCACCTCTGCTTTAAATAGGAGTGCAGACAGGAAATGGCACAGAGTGTCGGCTGGAATGCCTTCTGTAAGTGTTTATTACAGTTTCCAGCCCACGCTGTTACCAGGAAAATGGAGAATGGAGACAAATCTGCAGATAGTTTAACCAACCAAGGTTTTCATCTTCTAAAATCTGCAGTGATACATGGCACATAGAAGTGGGTGGTATGTGGACACTGAGCCGTGCAAAATGCACTCATTTTAATTTTACACTAAAAAATAAAATGCGATGCAGTCCTTCATATTGGGAAAGTTTCCACAAACACGCCTAGGTATTAACGTTTCCTTGGCCAAGAGTAGGGCGGAATTTTCCATGTTTATTTGTCCGACCAACTGGGTCTGACTCTCGGTCTTAGGTCAGTGCATTTTTAAGGACATACATATTTTGTATGTGACCCAATACGTTATTTTTCTTGTGAATTTTTAAAAACGTTGCTATAAATTTTTTCTTTTTCTTTTATTGTACCATAACAAAAAATTGGCACCCCACCACACGATTTCTTTGGGGCTAAATAATTTATACAATTTCCTTAGAAAGTTAGAGGCACATAGCATAGTGGTGGTTAATGGCATGAGTTCTGGGGTCATATGTCTGCTGCTCAATAACTGAGGGTGTCTGTCGCTTAGCTTTGTTGTACCTCAGTTTCCGTAGTTGTAAAATAAAATAATATTGTATGTATTGTGTTAAGTGGACTAAAGAAATGCAAATGAATAAATAGGGCTAATAGGCTCTTAAGAGAGAAATGATTCATGTTTACCAAAAACCTCAGAATAATTTTTTGCATGTACTGAGTGCCACAGAAACACTTGCCAAATCACTAATTAATGTGTTTGGTAAATATTTATTGAATAGCTACATTGTTAACTTGTTAAAGAAGTACTCTTTGAAAAAGTGGGAACACTCCGTAGAATGTGTAGCTGGTGCATTTTACCAGCACTCTCATGGCTGACCTGACTGCCGGGTAGGCACTAGTCCCCGAGCTGTGTCTGGCTGGGAGGGTGTCCTTCTGGAGCCTACAGGGACAGCTACCATGGAGTGCTTGCCTAGTACCTTTATTTCTGTGACATGTTTCTCCTCAGTGTCTTGTCCTTTATATACTCAGTGATTTGATTAAACCTAATACACCAAAGTACAGTACCGTTAATTCAATCGATAAATTGTATTTAATTGTCTCACTCCAAAACATTATCCAAATACATTCATTCTTTGGATACACTGTTTGTAGAGTAAAGTGGCAACAATAAAAAATACTTCAGGTACTGCTGTTGTTATTGTTATGGTCACTTATATGTAGGAGACTGTTCTGCGTGGTGTGGGCCCAGCTCCTACTTGGAGATGCACAGGATCCATGCCCACAGATGCGTTTCCCCAGGGTGCCCAGGCCTGAGAAAGAATGCATAAAATCCTGTGAAACCTGCCTTGCTAATTAATACCTTCAATTTAAATGATAAGGGTCCAAACAAGAAATGAGTTTGTTCCTCAAAGTTTTATGGCCCTTTAGCTATCTGACCCTGACTCAAAATAGGCCCTCAGAATTATTTGAATGTTACCTATTTGACCATTACTGCCTAGCAGTGATTGATGGGTTTAATCTGAGAATGTGGGTCTTCGGAACCACTGGCTGCTTACTGATTATAATAATGCCTTGTGTGCTTTGATGCATTTGCAAATCATTTTCCCAGGGTTGTGTGAGAGGCTAGCAAGTAGCAAGCTTTGTGGGATCTATAGCGGCCCTAACTAAAAACAAGGGGGGAAATATAAGAGACTACTCTGCGTGGTGTGGGCACAGCTCCCACTCAGAGATGCACAGGACCCACGCCCACGGATAGGTTCTCCCGTGGGGAATCTATTGTACCTAGGCCTGCACTGTACCTAGGCCACTTTGAGACTTGCTTTTTGTTAAAATTCCCTCACCCTGAGTTGAGGCAGCAAGTGTTTACTGTAACTTCCTAAAGTCTGTGCTAAACCTTCTAAGGATGAGGGTAACCAGTTCAACCACTTTTCCCTTTGAATTTGCAAGTATCTTTCTTCTGTGATGTGATTAGTGGATTCCTCTCCTTTGTTTTCTGTAAAAGGTAACCACCTAAAGTGAACCTGTGCATAGTAAATGAGGACCATCATGCAATGTGCCTAGAAAAGCAATAAAAGCATGTCAAGGCAAGGGTCAAGGTGCTCTCCCCTTGAGAGAGTGTCCATGCTGTCCCTTTTCCTTCACAGGACTCGGTAGTCTGTGTAAATTTGATCTGTCTGATCTATAATGTCGCAGACCCCATGAGCCAGGGTCCACGTTACTTATTCACCCTAGAGTGTATCTCCTTTGTAAAAGTTTGAGGTTCCCAAGATATTCAGCAAAAAAATTTATCTTGTCTACATACTGAGCATTGTTAACTATTTGATAATTCACTTTATTTTTTTCTGATTTCTACTCACTATCTTGTGATCTAAAACTTATATTGAGATTGCTGTCACCGATGTAAAAAATTCTAAAGGAAAAAAGCTGTTTTGTGCAGTAAGAAAATAAAGGGTGAAGAGGAAGGTTCTTTTGGAAGTTTAAAGGCAGCTGACTTTAGAAGTATGTGAATTTGTTGCTCTGATTTTGGCAGAATGGCATTTTGGGCTTGAATTCCAGCATTACTAACTAAGAAACCTTGACCTCTGAGTCTTTATATCCCCATCTGTAAAATGGCAATAAAACAGCTACTACATTGAAATATAGAGGGAGCTACTTAGTTTAGGGACTGTTTGCATTAAGACTTTCAGTCACGTGTGATAAGCCCCTTGAGGACAAGTCGTACGTATTCCACCAAACATAATGAGCACTTAATAAAATAAGTATGATTGGCAGACATCTGCTGGCAGGCATTGATTTGGAAGCAAAACATCTGCTTCTAAAAATATTACAGAAGAAATCAACTGGATGCATAGATAGTTCATGAAGCTCAGAGCTTATCCGAGCAATGTCAGCAAGGAGGAGTTGAGCTACTGGGTTTCAGGCTTATTCACATGATGAAATCATTTTCTTTCATCAGTATCAATATTACAGTATCCTAGATGATCTGGAAAGACAAAAATGATGTCTATAAATTTGCAACAATAAAAAATTGTGATAGAATGAGCAATACCTTGAAAAGTCTTAAATTTCTTAGTACTAACTAAAAAGCTTGATTTAATATTTTAAGAAAACTTTCTAAGCTTTGGGTAGTAGGAAAACATGATTCCACTTGTAGTAATTTATCCAAAGAAACCTGAAACACTCATTTGAAAGAATGTAAGCACCTGTATGGTCATTGCAATAGCAAAGGCTATTGTTATTTATAATAGCCCAGAGAAGCAGCCCAAGTGCACATCAGTAGATAAGTAAATAAAAAAAGCTATGGTACATTTACACAATGAAATACTACTCAGCTATGAAAAAGAAAACTTTACCCTTTGTGACAGCATGGATGGACCCAGAGAGCATTAAGCTAAGTGAAGTCAGCAGGTCAGAGAAAGACAAATAGCATAATGATTTCACTTGTATGTGGAATCCAATGAACAAAATGATCTAACAAGCAAAATAGTGATAGACTCATAGATAAAGAGCAGGGTGACAGTTGTTTGGGGGGGGGAGTTAGGTAGGGGGATGGAATATTGAGAAAAAGGAAAATTAAAAAAATTTCATGGAAAAGAACAACAATGGGGTGATTGTCAGGGGGAGGCTGGATGGTGGAGGTTATAGTGGTAAGTGCTGATGGAAGGAGACTTGACTTGGGTGGTGAACACACAATACAGTGTACAGATGATGCTTTATGGAATTGTGCACCTGAAACTTGTGTAATTTTCTTAATCAGTGCCACCACAATAAGTTTAATAAAAAGAAATTAAAAGACATAGGGCTAGTCCAATTTGACACTTGTTGCAGGTATAAAACACACATGGATTTTGAAGACTTTGTGTGCCAAAAAATATATATATATATATATAACATTGCATTAGTATTTTTAAATGCTGTTTAGATGTTGAAATAATATCTTTGATATATCAAATTAAACAAGATATATTATTAAAATTAAAAATATTGGAACTGGAGTTTAAATTTTTCTTCTTTAAAAAATTAAATTCCATTTTACAGAAGCCAGGAAGACTGGGTTTTATAAATCTCTGATGCTTGGCTTTTTTGAATGTCCATGAAGCTCATGAAAATGGTTGAGTAGAGACCTACTTTAATAGATACCTCGTCCAGAGGGAAAACTGTTTGTTTCATATAAATGGAATACATTTGGTGCTTTGTCCCTTCCACTTGCAGAGAGGGGTATCGCTTAAACGTTACACACATACTTCTAACTGCAATCCCATTTTTGTTCTGCAGCACACTGTTGTACCAGAACATGCATCACAGCAAGGAGGTCTTGCTTACCCAGTGGTAACGTTATTGGGGAATCTAAAAGTCTTAGACTTAAGAATGGGAAGTGGCCAATTGTGAGGAAAGTTGCCCTTTTATGGGTTTGTTTTTTTTTTTACTTTTTAAAAATGACCTGAAATAGCACTTAAGAATCTTAAAGTGAAACTAAATGCAAGTATCAAATGTCATCTTTTTCTCTTTTGGATATTTCTTGAGTGAATATAATGCTGGAAATACTTGTAAAGCTGGAAGAGGTAGGCTTTTGTGGCACTCAATTTTATTACACATTTTTGTCTGAATATTAGTATGAAGTCTATACTGGTATACATTTAATATTTTTAAAAGCAAGTTAAATAATGCTTTACAGTACTTTCTATTGGTCTATTTATTCATTTTTCACGAAATCTTGCTTTCCCCAGCATATGAGATTGCAGAATGCCCATCATTAGCATCTGTATTCAGTTTGACTTCTATTTAAATGATTGGCAATAACAATGTGGGTCCGGACAAAATTATAGGTACAGACTGTAAATATTTAAACTGAAAATTAAACTTACAAACCATTGATCGGTAAGTATGTCTGAGAACTATTGTTAGGCAGTTTATTGATTAACATTTAGATAATTTGTTCTGATAAAACTTACAAATTTAACAATTTAATTCAAAAATAAAACAAATGATTAACTGGATTAAAAAAATGGGCAAGACCTAATCAGACACTGCAATAAACAAGAAATGCAAGTTGTCAAATCAGCATATGAAAGTGTACATAACATATGTTATTAGGGAATTGCAAATGAAAACAACAATGAGATACAGGTACACACCTGTTAGAATGGCTAAAATTCAAAATACTGGCAACATTAAGTGCCCATGAGCAGGTGGAGCACCCAAAACTCTCATTCATTGCTGGTGGCAATGCAAGCTGATGTAGCCACTTCGGAAGAAAGTGTGCCTATTTCTTATAAAACTAAATAAACATACTCTTAACATACAATCCAGCAATCACGTTCCTTTGTATTTAACCAAATGAGTCAAAAACTTACGTCTCCACAAAAATGTGCTATAAACAGATGTTTATGTCAGTTTTATTCATAACTGCCAAAACTTGGCAGCAGCCAAGATGCCCTTCAGTAAGTGAATGAAGAAATAAACCGTGGCATGTCCAGATAATGAAATACTACTCAGTGCTAAAAAATAGTGAGCTCTTAAGCCATAAAAATACATGGAAGGCTCTTAAATGCATATTACTTAGTGAAAGAATCCAATCAGAAAAGGCAGCATACAATATGATTCCAACTACATGACATCTGGAAAAGGTAGAACCATGGAGACAGTAAACAGATCAGTTGCCAGGAGCTGGGGGAGGAGGGAGGAATGAATAAGCAGAGCAGGCAGGATTTTTAAGGCACTGAAACTCATCTGTATGGTGCTGTAATGATGGATGTGTGCTGTTACACACTTTTTGAAACCCATAATATGTACATCACCAAGAATGAAACCTAAGGTAAACTTTGGACTTTGGGTGATTATGATGTGTCATTGTAGGTTCATCAATTGGAACAGTGTAATATTTTTGTATGAAATAATCTTAATGGAAGAGGCTGTCCATGTATGGGGAAAAGGATATAAGAGGAAATTTCTGTACCTTCCACTCAATCTTTTCTAGGACTTAGAACTCCTCAAAAATGGTCTATTATAAAAAATATTAAGGCTCAGTCTAAAATAACTTATATAAGACTATAGAAAGAATGGTAATTCTAAACATTCCACTGGGTATTTGAAATTCCTAAAGCTCTTGCAAATACTGGGTTGGGCAAAAGGTTTGTTCCATTTTTTTCCATAAGATGACTCTAGTAACGTTTAGTTCTCAACTTTGTTCAAAACAATTTTGTTAGATTGTATTGGGATCATTGTCATATCAGCATATGTTTAACGAATTATCGAAATTGGTGAATTTTTATGCAGCCATTTTAATATTGAAGATGGAAGAAAATATGCAATATTTTCAATATATTATGCTTTATCATGTCAAGGAAGGTAAAAACACTACTGAAGTGCAAAAGAAAAATTGTGCAGTGTGTGGAGAAGGTGCTGTGACTGACTGAATGTGATGACAGTGGTTTGCACAATTTGGTGCGGGGGATTTCCCGCTGGATGGTGCTCCACAGTCAGGTAGACCAGTAAAAGTTGATAGCGACTGAATGGAGACATTAATTGAGAACAATCAACATTATACCAAGTGGGAAACAGCTGACGTGTTCAAAATATCCAAATCAAGCACTGAGAATCATTTTCACCAGCCTAGTTATGTCGATCACTTTGATGTCTAGGTTCCAAATAAGTTAAGCAAAAGCACAATAACAACAACAAGAAACACTTTCTTGACCATATTTCCACCCATGATTCTCTACCTAAATGTAACAAAAAAGTTCCATTTTTAAAACAAATTGTAATAGGTCATGAAAAGTGGATACTTTTCAATAATGTGGAGCTGAAGATATCAAGGGGCAAATGAAACAAACCACCACCAACTATACCAAACGCAATCTTCATCCAAAGAAGGTGATGTGTATATGGTGAGGTTGGGAGGGAGTCCTCTATTATGAGCTCTTTCCGGAGAGCCAAACAATTAATTCCAACATGTATTGCTCCCAATTAGACCAAATGAAAGCAGCCCTCAATGAATAGCATCTGGAATTAGTCAACAGAAAACACATAAGTTTCCATCAGGATAACATTGAACCGCATGTTACTTTGATAACCAAGCAAAAACTATTAACAGCTTGGCTGGGAAGTTCTGATTCATTCACTGTATTCACCAGACATTGTAACTTGGGATTTTCATTTATTTTGGTGTTAACAAAATTCTCTTAATGGGAAAAAAATTTCAATTCCCTGGAAGACTGCAAAAGGTCCCTGGATCAGTTCTTTGCTCAAAAAGATAAAATGTTTTGGGAAGATGGAATTATCAAGCTGCTTGAAGGATGACAGAAGGTAGTGGAACAAAACATGATATGTTGTTCAATAAAATTAGCTGTGAAAATGAAAACATATATCTTTATTTTTACTTAAAAGCCAAATTAACTTTTTGGCAAACATATAGATATAATAAATTAGACATCTGCATTATCTATATAATTTAAGTATTCATTCACATCTTGATTTATTTACAAAACATTTGTGGATGCCTACTTGTGATGGATCAAGGTATCATGTCTGTCCTCTAGGAACTTACAGTGAGTGGGGAGAAACAAACCATTAAGTAAGCACAAAAGAGTATCACAGGATTTATTTTCAATGCACATATCATTATGAGAACATGGAGGGGAAATGCACATCAGAATCTATCAGGACTGGAAGGTCAAGAAAGTTTAACCTAGAGGCTGTGCCACAGCTGAGTTTTGCTATGTAAGAAGCAGCAGCCAGAGGAGGAACATGTCAAAGGTAACCTCATTGCAGGTGGAAGGACTGTTAGCTGGTAGAGTCCCCAGATCTGGCCCTGCTCTCCATGTAGTTTCGGTGTTTTGGTTTCCACTTCTGGAATGCTTCTTTGCAAAAGGAATGACTAAGGGAGAAATGAGAAATGAAGTGAGGTGCTTCCGTAAATTTTATGCCGTACAACAAAGCAAGAACGAGAGGTTGCATTTGGTCTTTTTCAGAAGTTCTAGTTGGACTGGACTAGAACTCACAAAGGAGTGTGGAGGCAACCACTCATGGTCACAGAGCTTACAGAGGACTTACAATGGCTTTATTAAAATCACCAAGACAGAGATACCGCTTCTTGAACCAATGTCCGATCTGAACTTCATCTGTACACTCAATGAGTAATCATGCAAAATTGGAGAGAGGCCAGGAGGTTGCTTAGTGCCTCCTTTGAACGCTGGAAAAAGCACTTTAGAAATAGGTAAGTAATCTTTCCAAATATCTGGACTGCATTTTTTCCCATTAATGGAATTGGTGGACTTGGGGTGGGAGCAGGTGGATAATACCGTGGTTTCCTTGCCCAGATGTCCTGTGTGACCCAAACACTTCTTTGCTTCTCTAAGGCCTAGTCTCAAGATGTCTTTTAAAGTATGCACACCTAGCACTGACATTTCTACTTCTCTGTTATGTCCTCTTTCCTGTGAGACACACTTCGCCTGCTGATGCCAGGGTAACCAAGCCACACATTGTTTTCTCGTAGCAAACCTGATCCTTTATAAGCAATGTATAGAAGGGGAACTCACTGGTTTATTTGATTTGACTTGATTTTTAGTTCTTTTGAAATATGGAAACATTCTCTTCCACTCCATATTTCCATCTTTTATGTGTGCAGCAAAAAAGTGTTTGGAATATAATATAAAATGGCAGATAAATATGCTATCATCCAAAGTTTTACATAATTAGTTTAAGTAGAATATATCCACTTTTGAAAATGTCCATACTTACTATAAATGCATAAAGCTGCCAGGATATTTCCCCCCTCCCCCGCTCGGGTTGAAGTTCTGCTTTGCATCCCATCTCAGACACATAATTAGTTGTAGCAGGTATATTATAGTGGTCTCACAGCCTACATCACCCAAATCTTCTTTAAACATCATTTGAGCAAAGTAAACCCAGGAAATTCTGTTCACCTTACTTAAATGCTTGTAACTTTAGTAGTTTTACAATTCTTTCAGGCTCAGCACAGATGGGATTTTTCAAATGAAAACCAGATGAAAGTAAACAGCAATCTCACCATCGAAACCTTAAGGTAGAAAGACGCAAGCCTGGCTCTGTGCTGTAATCAGATCCGCTATTGCAGTGAAAGTATGTTTCCAATAACTGCACAGTTACCTTTCATTAGAGACCCGGATCAGCATTTTATTTTTTTCTTTTATAATTTGACATGGTAAAGGGAGAAGTGGGCTTTCAAATCTCTAATCCGTGTCAACCCGAGATGAAAGTTTTTAGCACTCTACCTCCATGGGGGTATTTGGATTTGTAGTTCATTTTACAAATCCTGTTTAACATACAATTAAATAATAATGTAAATATGTGACATAATCTCCCCTGGCTACAAACTCTCACTGACCCTGGTGATTTCCTCCCCCTGGGGTTTTAAACTTGATTTCTATTGCCATACCTTACGGAAACTCTACTACCGCCTTCCTCAGTTGCAGTTGGCTAAATAGTCCTTTAATGTGTATCCTCTTTAAAATTTATTTGCAGTAATTCTCTTTGCAGCAAAAAGAGCCCCTGATTAGAAAGGAGTCTTCCTAACTCTGTTACAAATTTAATTTGGATTTCTCTTAACGATAGCCTTAGATGGTCTCCAAAGTAGCCTCTGAAACTGGTGCACATTAAAATCGTTTGAGAAGATTTGAAGCTTCAGAACTTCATCCCCAGAGGACCCTATTGAACTGGTCAGGGCTGGGGGACCTGGGCATTTGCAGTTTTTCAACATTTGCTCATCTATTTTCACATGCAGCCTAGGTTGAGAATCTCTGTCTTGGGACCTAGATTCTCCCTTCTTGAAGGGATGTGTTCCCATGTTGCAAAATTTGGGGTCCTTCTTACCTCTCCAAAAAAGTAAAGGAATTATGAAAAACTGGAAGGAATGTTAATTCTCTTAAAACACACCCCTTGCCCTGCCAGTCCCAGGAGAAATCCTCAGCAGTAGTAAATGACCTTACCATCATATCCTGGTTCTGAAAAGGGACATGCGAAAGGAAGACATACCTGCTCTAAGACTGCTTCGAACATCTCTACAGCACACTTGTCTGACCTCTTGCCTGTGAGCCCTGCATGTTTGTCATTCAGTTAGAGCCGGCTTCTGACATGGCAAATACTTAAAAACAATATATGGTGAAATATCTTATTGGATACCTACAAAACCGATCATTGCTCTGGAGTATTTACATTTCTTCTGTCTCAGGTTTTCTTTCCTCCTACTGTAAGTGAAAAATTCAAAGGTATAGGTCTGAATCAGCTAGCAAGGCATGATTAGAATGGATAGTGCAAATTATGCTTCATATCAGCTTAGGAAATTTAGAAAGAAAACATGGTTCCCAAATGTAGAAATGTTGTTTTACATTCCTGGGTTTTCTTGAATGATTTTTTTTCCATCCAGTGGTCTTTCACTCTTAAAATAAAGAAAATGCCATGTTTTATCATTAATAGGGTGACTAAATATTTTTACTACAAATCATAGGAAAGTCTTTGTTAACTAATACAGATGCTATAAAATTTTAAGAATGCCACATGGAAAAATCAGCTGTGGTGTATCTTTTATATTTTCCAAGGTCCTAATAAAATAATATGTAACTAAATACCTTGTGGTAACTCTAGTAAGTCATCCTTCCAAATATGTTTCCTCTCTCTTTCCCTCTGTTCTTTCTTGATCTCAAAATTTAAAAAGTAACCAAAACATTTAGTTTGGAGCCCTTCAATATCTATTATTTTTAAAGTCCTTGAAAAGAGCAAAGAAATATTTTGCTACATTGATCCTGATGCAAGAAACATGTGACTTGAAAAACTCATGTGCCTTTCAATTACTCTGATACACAGATGGTGCTGGAAAATTCAGGAAAGTTCTAGGGAACCAGTAACTATGATTAAAAGGCAAATTAATAGGGTAAAATAAAATGTAAGGATGTAATGGGTTTAATGTACCATGGCTGAAGGACTGACTATGGAAGATATTTGAAACCAGTGGAAGACCTATGTAAATAACCTGAAGAAAATAAGGCAACTTTACTTTGAAGGGGTTCATGGTGGAGATGGGTAGCAAACATTACAGTGGAGTCATAGTGAAAATATATGTCAAGAAAAATTTCAGAGAGAGAATGAAAAAAAAAAAAACAAAATAAGATGGCATTTCCAAAAGTTGTGGATGTGGTACCCTCTTAGATTCAAGAAGGAAATGTTCATAGAACATGTGTTTCTACCAAGAAAAAAATGGTCCAGGGTAAAGGACCTAAGATTTAGTCACAGATTCCTAGATTGAATTCTTTTTAAAAAATATTTTATTTATTTATTTTTTAGAGAGAGGGGAAGGGAAGGAGAAAGAGTGGGAGAGAAACATCAATGTGTGGTTGCCTCTCATGTGTCCCCCTACTGGGGACCTGGCCTGCAACCCAGGCATGTGCCCTGACTGGGAACCGAACCAGTGACCCTTTGCTTCACAGGGCCATGCTCAATCCACCGAGCTACACCAATTCAATCAGCCAGGGCTTAGACCGAATTCTTGATCTACCATTTAGTGTATAACAAAGTTATATTACATTCCCATTTATAAAGTTACATTTTTAATTTACTTTTATATAGATGTCAGGGTAACAGAATATCATTACCCTATGTAAAATGATTCAAATTACAGAAGTGCTTTCAAGTATAACTGGAATGAAGATTCTGGATTCCATGAGATGCCCAAGATTCATTTGCACATTCAGTTTGGAGAGGCACTGGGCAGGGAGAGCGTGATGGGAGACATCTTTCATCTAGGGAACAGTCAACTTTAATTCAGATTGGTGATATTTGAGCAAAAAGCCTAACATCCCTGAATCTCCTTTTCCTTCCTCCATGATTATGTGAGAGGGAACTATTTTGGAAGTTCTCTATGTTTTCACCACATTGATTTGTATGTGTAAGAATCAATCGTAACATATTTTTAACTCATTTTCATTGATAGGAGTTAATTTTTGTTAATGATTTGTAGCTCATTATAGGTTTGTTTAGAGTACTTCTATGATATTGCTCTCATTCTTCCACAACCTGGCACACTTCCTTGAAAGGTAAAGAAATAGGAAGTGCCTATAATAGGAAGTGTGTGTCCCATAAACTGTGAGCTGTATAAGCTGCTAGCAGAAAAAAATCACAAGTGCACCAGCACAAAAGAAATAGCTAAGAACATGTTGGAGTGCACTGTGTTTGAATCCTCCATAAGCTCTGAAAAAAATTTAGTGAGTAGAACAAGAACTTACAAAATCATGTAGGAAAATCACACATTCTAATTGCAACTCTTTTCTTTATGAATATCAGTTTGTTTAAATTCTCATTTGTTTTCTCTCCAAGCTTTCTTTTAGTATGTGACAAGTACACAATTTGTAAATCATCAGCAAAATTTTGTCTTTCACAAGAATAGCTGCTAGCCATGCACACCTTGTAACATAAAGGAAAGAAGAACCTTATCATTAACTTCAGATACCCATTGGATAGCCAAACATATGATTCTGTATGGCCTATGAAGCCACATTTCGACAATGTGCCCACTGTTGGTGAGAGCCTGAGAGCACTCACCAAGACATAGGAAGTAGGAAAACTTTGAAGGATGCTGGTAAGAATCCCGGGTACTTTTTGACTGAAACATGCTGTTAGACTTTATATGAGGCAGATAGTATAGGGGAGTATGTCTCACTGAAACATGTTTGTTAGACCGTGACACCCAGTTGATAAGGGTAACAAGTTAAGCTCATTCCTCCTTGGTCCCATGTGAATCTCCTTCAGAACACAGCCTCATTTCTCTTTTGTAATCCAGCTGCTCATTTCTGTTAGCTATCTGGTGCTCACCCAAAGGATCTGAATATGGGTTTGAATTGGGTGCCTTTTACTGATCTTTATGTCTTACACTCTGTTCTGGACGCCCCTAATCCAAGCCTGCTAGCTTTCATTCAAGCTTGCTGAAGATTTCCAATTACTGAAAAGATGGATATTTAGACAGCAATTTTTAAAAACAGCTTATTGAGGAGTAATTTACATATCATAAAGTTTACTTGTTTAGAGTGTAGAATTCAATGATTGTTAGTATATTTGTAGAGTTGTTTAACCATTATCATAATCTAATTTTAGAACATTTTCATCACACCCAAGAGCAACCTTCTATCCATTAGCCATCATTTTCCACACCACCATCTTCCAGCCCTTGGCAACTGCTAATGTACTTTCTATCTCTATAGATTTGCTTATAATTTTTGATAAATGATTTAAACAGTACAGAAAAGACTCTTTTCTCCAGATTGCTCACTGCATGATCCCTAACTTCTCAGTATGAAGTTATTTACTTTCTATTAGGATCTGGAATTTTACAATTAGGCATTTATTTTGCTGTATATGTATATTTTTCAGTCCAATTGCCAATATCAAAATTTTCAGAAATCTTGCATTTTTTTCTCTGTTGTGTTTCCTTTTATCTTTCAGCAGTGAGAGAAGGGACATAGTGTTAAAACTGAGTACACATGTGATATCAATGACTTCACTCTTTTCCATCTTTAAATTTTTAGTTATTTTAATGCACCCCTGAAAAGCCAACCCAGGGTCTTTAATGGGCCAAGCTCATTTCTTACATCCCATCACTAGGACTTGTCACTGAAGAGACTTCCCTCTCCATTCATACATACTTCCAACCATCATCAGATTATAATTATATAGATTATTGCTTGCCATGGATGGGAATCAAGGTGATTTAGAACAAAATAATTACCAAAGTTGAAGCAATCACAAACATGCAATGATTTGGGTGGGTCACTCTCTTATAACTAAATTTACAAAACTAATTAATTAATCTCAGTATAGAAGAACAATTTGGGACAATTACTCCAATTTTAATAAAGAATAAAATGTATTATGTACCTATTGCACACATGTGGGAGGATTTGATTAAAAGTTACAGAAAGAGATTTACAAAAACAAAGGAAATAGGAGCTGACTTATTGAAAGAATAGAGCTTGGCTCATTGAATTAAGGAATAAGCTGAAGAAATATGTCCCAGAGTGGGCAGACTAAGGCAACCCTGGAAATTTTGAAGTGAGGAATTCATGGAGGGTATCTTTTGTGTGCACTAGTCAAGATGAATAAATTTCAATACCGTCTGTGGTATCTGCTTGAGGCGTCAAATTCCGGGGAGAGCAGATCTGATTAGCTTAGCGCGGGTCTCATTCCCACCTCTCAGCCAGAATTGGTTGAAGCACCTGGATTGACTGCTTCGAAGGCAGGTGGTGACATTTCCAAAAGCAAAAATGGAATGCTGTTGCTGGAAGAGGAGGAAAGAACTAAATGTCAGGCTGTTAAGAGCCAGCATCCTCTTTACTTTTCAAAATTTTACATAGAACTTACTCTGTTCTGGGCACTGTTTCAACCAGTTTCAATTAGGTACTCATTAGATCCTCCTAATAATCCTATATGGCAGGCAGTCTTCATCAACTGTATTATATAGGTCCGAGGTGATGGTGTAACTTTCCTGAACTCGTACAGCTGAGAGCCAGGAGAGATTTGAACCTGGTCTAGATCCCAAGTCCCTGTTCCCAATATACTATACTACCTCTTCTTTTTAAAATTTTTTAAAATATTTTATTTATTTATCTTAAGAGGGGAATGGAAGGAGAGAGGGAGAGAAATATCAATGTATGGTTGCCTCTTGTGCATCCCCTGCTGGGAACTGGCCTGCAACCCAGGCATGTGCCCTGACCGAACCACACTTGTTTGGTTCGCAGGCCCACACTCAATCCACTGAGCTACACCAGCCAGGGCTACACTACCTCTTCTTGAGCATGCCAATTGGCAGAGGTTTTTCCACAAATGCCTATTCCCAAAATAAGAGACACTGGGAGTTCAAAATCTGACCAAGACTGCAATATTTCAGCACCCATATATTTCTACCATATTATACTGCTTTTCTTCATTTTTCATGTAATGGTAAGCATTTATATTATAGTAATGACTTAAAATGCCACCTAAATATTTAAAGCCAATTTCAGATCTCTATGTTGTATTTTCCCCTAAATAATACTTAAAGGCAGTCTTTTCCTTTTGCAATTGTGTGCATTTCTTTCAAGGAGGAGACAAATATCAGTCCTCTGAGGAATGCTGTGTGAATAAGATAGACTCTGAAAAAGCTGAATCAAGATGCCACGTGTGTCTCTTCTCTTATTTTCCTTTTTCCCAGTCTGCCCACAGTTCTGCAAAAAAGCATGCTCTCATTCTGAGCATCCTAGGGCTTAATTTCCAAGCAGATCTGCCTAATCACTAGCGAATCTAGGATTGTTCTAGCGGCCCATCTGTCCAAGACTTAAGAGAAAAAGAACATTTTGTTTTCCTGTGTGAATGAAAAACAACAGGCTAATTCTCCATTTTGTTTATATCATGTAAGTTTAAAGCCCAAATGCAGACATTAAATTCTTTTCTAAATATGTCAGCTTGGAGGCATCTTCACAAAACTTATTTCTGTAAAAAATATGTCTTAAATGGACAGGAAGGTGCAGACTTTGAGGAGAGGATTTTTCTAATCTGCTGCTTTTGGTCAGATTTAATCCATGAAGCAAACAGCTGACTGACGGTGGCCACGATCTTAGCATCCTTTTCTAGCAGATGCAATCTTTCCGTCAAGAATATACAAGAGCAGCATCGGCCACTCATTCTTCAGGGGCTGACATGACACGTGAAAGGTAGCATGCCATCCCAGGGAGAGACAGCAAGGATTAGAGAGAATTCCATAAATACTGGCTTCATGACTCCATGTTTCACTCTGACTCAAGTGATACTCTACAGTGGTTAAGTGTGGTTTCTGGACACAGATGACTTGAGTCCAAGTTCTGGATTTCTCATTGTCGAGCTGCATGATCTCAGGCAGCTCACCTGTCTCTCTGTGCTTTGTGCTTATGTAGGTTTTTGAGATGAGGCCATGTATGTCTTATGAACTGAAAAGCAATTGCTGCGTCAGGCTTCACAAGTGTCTCGGTAGGAAAGGTGGAAAGATCAACAGTGCCTAGTGTATAGCAATTATTGGAAATGGGAGTTGAATTCACTCACAAATAAAGCGTTGTATTTGAAACAGCATAAAAGCACCCTTACAACACTTAATGCCATTTCTCTTCATGTTGTCAGGAAAGAACTGTTGATCTAGAGCAGTGATTTTCATTTTTTTCATCTTATGGCTTGCACAAACTACTTACTAATATTCTGCAGCACAACTAAAATATATTTTTGGCAGATCTAAAAATAGGTATAATTTTTATTGATTTATAAAAATAATAGTAATTACCTACTCTTTTTGCTCCAAAGTGACTTTTCCAAAAAATCAAGTGTTGATATTTGTATATAAGGATATCTGGTACTAATAATTAACCAATCAGATGCAACTTTATTATCTGAGATAACCAATAAGATGCAACTTTATCATATGACATATATATTTATGGTTCAAGACAGGGCATTCACATCAGACAAGCAGCTATTATTGTGTTGGCTGTTGTCATTTTTTTTTTTTTTTCAGAATCTAAGGGAAAAGAGTTCAGTGCCCCTGATTAAATAGTCAGGTATTGTATGTTTTAAAAATTCCTGAGGTACCCAGATTAAAAATAGCTGATATAGAGGTCTGGTGAAAGTAGTAGGTAATAGGATGAAAATAAAAAGAAAGATAAGGCCAGGTAGATAGAAATAATGCTGATATTAAGTATATTTATATCTTTCTTTAAAAATATTTTTTGGTTGGCTCTTCTAACTCCAAGACTTGTTCGAATTGGCCATTGAATATACAAACTCTATATAGGTAAGATCAGTGATTTTATACATGTAATTATAGCTATATAGCTCATATCTATACCTACATATTTCATCTACATTAGGGTTTTTGAGGGCATATTTACAATATCAGTAAAAGGTAACACATTCTAGTCACAAGGGACTTGGATAGGTATTCAGAGGTCCGATTCTGGCAGTTATGGGCTTGGACATTCTGGTCAAGGATGTGAGGTCATGAAGACAGAAGCAAGACTGTGACCAAAGTACAAGTTCAAGGGTAGAAGAGACATCTAAGCCAGTTTGATTAGGGGGAAGTTCAGACTTGTGTGCAGCAGTTGTGATGTTCAATGTACTATTCCATTTGTCCTGGACAACAACCATTTGAAAAAGTTACCATTATCCTGATGTTCATCATGATGACACTGAGGTTTAGAAGTTATTTCCTGCATTATAGACTAAATTGTCTGCCCCCCAAATTCATGTTTTGAAGCCAGTGTGACTGTATTTGGAGACAGAGGTTTTAGGAGGTAATTAAGGTTAAATGAGGTCATAAGGGTGTGAATCTAATCCAATAGGATTTTTGGTCTTATAAGGAGACAAAGACCACTGTCTCTCTCTCTCCCCCATGTCAGGAGAGTGAAAAAGTAGCTATATGCAAGCCAGAAAGAGGGCCCTCACTAGGAATCAAAGTGGCCAGCACCTTGATATTGAACTGTCCATCCTCCAGAACTGTGAGAAAACAAATTTCTGTTATATAAAGCCATACAGCCTTTGACATTTTATTAGGGCACTATGACAACATGAGTTGATTAATATACTCTGGTTATGAGTATATTAATCACTAATTGGCCAGGATTCATGGTTCAAATGAGATGTGAGAATAGAAAAAAACAATAGACTTAAGACCACAAGAAGCTGCAGAATAGACTTGTCTTGGTAGGCTGGCTTACAAGAATGTGAAAAAAAAAAAAGGAAATTAGCCACTGATTATAGGATAAAGCCTCTGTTTCTCCTTGAAATAGCTTTTATTCTGTAGAGAGATGTGATCTGAGAAGCAAGAGCTTGGAAGTGCCAAAAATGGCAGCAGAGAGCTCCAGTGCCAAGAACCTCAAGGGAGAGGCCCCACCCTGAAGTGGGGTTGTCTTTGATTTCGTTAAGAACAAAGCATTCTCATTATTATCAAACACACTGACCTTTCAGCTCTAGTTCTGCCATGTATGGCTAAAATTCTCTCAATGGGATCAAGCCAGATATGTATGCAGTACAAGCATGACGTGATGTCTAGATAAGATTAGAAGACAGACAGGTGGTTTTGCTCAGTTATCACTCAAGCTTTCCTACCCAGAAGAGCATAAAACCTCAGGAATATTTAATGTAAATGCCATTTTTTGTTTACTTACCTCTTAGTCTCTGTTTTGAGCAGTTGGGTATTTCAAATTCATTGAAGGTTTTGAGGATATTTTCGAGTGTGCTGATTTTCATTCTATTTTCTGAAATGTGATCAATGTAGTAATATCCTCTTGGTTCATTGTGATTTGGGTATTTCTCATGAAAGACACAACTCCACTTATCATTCAGAGTGAGCACAGGTGTGCCCAGAAAGGAACTAAAGTGTCTTCGCAGTCTAATAAATTTAAATAATTTCCCTCTCAATCAGCCACTTAGAAGATGTACTTGACACCTCGTAACTCCTTGGTGATAGTGTAATATTATCATTGCTTTGATATCTTCTAAGTCATAACTAACTCTTTGTCAATCTGCTGCCTTGCTGTGCATAGGAATGTAATGCTGTCTTCATAAAATTCCCCTATGAAGCTCTAAGGACTTCTTCTACAGCATAATGAATGAAATATTATTTTTATGATTTCCAGCCAAGATTGAAAGCAGCAATGCTAAAATGCCACAAAACAGTGCTTGCAAGATTTCCAGAACAGTCTTGGCAACCAAGCCACCCGGGGAACTTAGATATGAACTTGAATACCAGCTTGAATGTGTTTCATTTAGACAAAGGGAAACTTGGAGTTCTACACATCAACCACAGTGATAAATAAATCTAGAGCTTCAAATTCTGTGACATATTTTGATGGAACAAAGACAATGTCTCAGTTGCAACAAGAATAACCAGATTTGTCTTCATGCAAAGTCTCAGAATAAAGTAAAAATTGCTGCATCATTACAGATATTTCCCATTGCTGTCTCTGCTCCCACCTAATTCACTATTATATGACTTCTAGATTGATTTTCCTGTACCATAGCTGTGGTCGTTTCCCTCACCTCTTTAAAATGTTTCAATTGCTTCCTGATGTCTACTAAATAGAACCAGCAAGCCAGATCCCTTGCCATCTGGCCCCAAACTACTTTCTAACTACCACATCTCTCCAAATTCTCTTTCACCCTTCTAACATCACCAAACCTAAGACTGCTCATGAGTTTAAAAGTATGTCTTTCAATAACTCTTCCTGAAATATATGTCACTTTTTTTGTCAACCACAAATTCAACCGAGACACTCAATTCAATGCCTTCCTTAGTATATGGAATCCCATATGCAAAACTCTTCAGAATCCAGGTTTAATGAATTAAAAAAAACCATTAGGGAGGTTTGGGGGCCTGAATAAAAAAAGGGAAGGGATTAAGCAAAAAAAAAAACCCAAACCTCATGGACACAGACAACAGTATTGTGATTAAAAGATAAAAAGAGAAACTGGGGGAAGGAGAGGGTAAAGAGGGAACAAAGGGTGATGACTTGACTTGGGATGATGAACACACAACATACAGATGATGTATTATAGAATTGTACACTTGAAACCTGTATAATTTACTAACCAATGCCACCCCAATAAGTTCAAAAAAATAAAAGGACCAATGACAAAAACATGATGGTTATCTTAGTCAGCTTGAGCTGCCATAACAAATATCACAAACTGAGTAGATTAAACAAGAGAAATGTACTTTTGACAGTTCTGGAGGGTCAAGGTTTATAATCAGGGTGTCTGGAAGGTCAGGTTCTAGGGAGGGCATTCTTTTGGCCTTTGGGGAATCATATTCTTTTATGTCCTCACATGGTAGAAAGAGAGAGAGCTCTGGTCTCTTGCTCCCTTTTTAAGGGGACCAGTTCTTTCGTGAGGGTTGCAAGTGCATGATCTCCCCAAGCCAATTACCTCCCAAAGTTCTCACCTCCAAATACTATCGCATTGGGAATTAGAGCTTCGACATATGGGGATGGGCACAAATATTCAGTTCCCAGTAATGTTCAATGATTACTGACATGGTTTTGGTGATGCAGGTTGATAGGAAATAATGGAGGCGGTGGCAAAGGGGAGAGCACAAGACCCAGCTGTGGTCATCTGCTATCATGTGTAAATGCCAGCCCACTTCATCATTTTTCTCTTTTTTTCATTAAAATTTTATTTCTAAAGCAGTTTTTGATTCACAGCTATATTGAGGAGAAGGCACAGAGATTTTCTAGACAACCCTTCCACATACAAAATGGACTTCCTCTTTATTATCAGAGCCGTACATTTGTTACTAGTGATGAACCTGAATCAACTCGTCATAATCACCCAGCATCCATAGTTTACATTTCAGTTCACTCCTGGAGTTGGACATTCTATGAGTTTAGACAGATGTACAACAATATGTATCCATCATTACAGTAGCCTAAGGAGTATTTTTGCTACCCTAAAAGTCCTCAATGTTCTGCCTGTTTGGCCCTTCTTAGCTGCAACCCCTGGCTAAAGTTGATCTGTTTACTGTATAGTTTTGCCTTTTCTAGAATGTCACATAGTTGAAATTATACACTATGTACATTTACAGATCGACTTCTTGCACTTAATACACATTTGAACTTTCTCCATGTCTTCTCATGGCTTGATATCAAGCTCATTTGTTTTTTGGATGAATAATATTTGATAGTGTGGATGTACCACAGTTCATTTAATAAGTCACATACTGGAAGATATCTTGGCTACTTCCACACTTTGACAATTATGAATAAAGTTGATACAAATATGAGTTTATAGAAAATATGTGTGGACACAAGTTTTCAACCCATCTGAGTGATCATTTTGCATTCCCACCAAGAGTGAATGAGAGTTCCCACTGGCTATTCCAATGAGACGGTAGTGCTATCTCATTACTGTAACAATTTGCATTTTCCTGATAAAGTGTCGGGTAGGGGTCTTTTCATATGCTTATTTACTATCTCTGTACCTTCTTCAGTGGAGTGCCAAGGTCTTCGGCTCACATTTTAACTGAGTTGTTTGTTTTCATTTTGTTGACTTTTACGGCTTCTTTATGTAGTTTGGAAAATAATCCTTTAAAGACTTGCTTTTGCAAATATTTTCTTTCAGTCTGTGGTATCTTCTCATTCTCTTGACATTCTCTGTCTTTTGCAGAGCAGACATTTTTAATTCTAGTGAAGTCTAGTTTGTCAATTATTTTTTCATTGACCATGTTTGGGTTTTGTATATAAAACTCATCCGCACACCCCATGTCATCTAGGTTTTTTTCTCTATGTTATGTTCTAGCAGTTTTGTAGTTTTATGTTTTACATTTAGGATTGTGATCTAAATTTTGTAAAGGGTATCATTTTTTTCAAATTAATTTTTGTGAAGGGTATGAAAATATGTGTATAAATTCTTTATTTTGTTTTTACATGTGAGTGTCTATTTGTTTCAGCATCTTTGTTGAAAAGACTATCTTTGGTCCATTATATTGGCTTCTCATATTGTTCCTTTGTCAAAGATCAGTTGACTACATTCATGTGGCTCTATGTTTGGGCTCTGTATTCTGCTCCATTGATCTACTTATTTGTTCTTCTATCTTTATTACACTGTCTTAACTACTCTAGATGTGTAGGAAATCTTGAAATTAGATACTATCATCCTTCCAATTCTGTTCCTTCCTTCAATATTGCATTGACTCTTCTGAGTCTTTGACTTTCCATATGAACTTTAGAATCAGCGTGTCTAATGTACATGATCATTTTCTTTTAATGGTCATAATTTTAATGACCAATTTCTTTTAATGACCAATATTGTATCATGTATGTGAAATATTTTGATGCTATTCAAATAATTACATGCTATTAAATAATTCATATTTACATGAATTACTTAATTCATGTAAATTATTTACATAGTAGTCATCTAATAAGAAAGATAGTGGTTGCAGTGGCTTTGCCTAGCTAAACTGCAAGTGTATTTCTCAGAATGTCCTTTCTTATGTGGCTTTGCATTAGAGTTGGCCACAAGAGAACTCGGTGTGAGATTTGGAAGTTTAAAGTGAAGCAATAGCCACGTTTTAGTTTCTGAAATTAGCCTCCTGGCTGATCTGGCAATGATACTTATAACCTGCAAGTTCATGTGCCTGGCACAGGACAGCGTGCAGATCCTCTGGCTTCTCCACCTCACGCCGGACCTTTTAAAGTTTCATTGAGTAGAGGCCCAAGTGCATGAGCCAATCAAAGGTGCCAGCTACCATAGAAGGTTGCCTGCATCAGTAAGGTTGTAGGAGAAAGAGACAGACACAAGTTTCAGTTTGTCCTTGTGTGTTTCTGTTCTACCAACAAGACTGCAAGTTTTTCCTTATTTTTGCACACTTCAGGTTCAACTTTCCTCAGTGTTCTTCTGGCTCAGCTATTGTGACTTCAGATCCAACCACAGATGCAGAGCTGACAGCCTTGCATAGATCTTTCCCCCCACTCTCATGATTATGTAAGGTCTGATCTCTGTAACAAAATCTGTGTCCTGTGTAACTATTTGAGTTCTGCCTGTCTGAATGGACCCCAATTAATATATGGGCAAACACATCTGGGAGCCGAGACTTGTTTGGGAAAAGCCAGAAAGCAAATGCTGTCTCTAATAATGTATTTAAATATTCCCTCAACTAGAAATAATGCCTCTCTCTTCTGAAAACTCATAGTTTTATGCAGCATTTAACACATTGTAATGTTTATTACATATTTCCATATATGTATTTGACCTTCCTCAATATATTTCAGTTTATTGACATCCTCCACATTCCTTCTCTCCCTGTTTTCTATCAATAGCCTTAATTAAGAGAAAAAATACTGTTCTTTATCCAGAGTCTGTCAACTAACTGTGTTCAAAGACACCTTACTAATGGATTTCATAAATTTCCACAATTTACACCATTCCTGTGGCTTATGCATTATAGTAGTTATGATGGGTTTGACCACAAGAAACAAAATCTCTGAACAAACCTGGATTAGGTAACAAAAATGCATGTTCTCTCACATGAGCAGAAGCCCAGAGGTGAGGCAGGCACCAGAAGCAGTACATCACTGTCTCAGTCTGGCTCCTTGGGTATTCTCTTGGCTTTAAATGTCTGTAGATCCTGTTTGATGGCTTTGTTCTCAGACCAGGAGAAAGATGGCTGCACTGTTATGTACAGCATGACTTTCTTGAACAGAATTCAAGATACATCAGGACTGCTTCTTGAGCACATTACCAACATCTGGTCCATAGGAACCCTTCTCCCTTTGACCTGTGTATGTCAACAAATAAGTCTCTGGACCTTGTGTTCCTTAGGTGTCTGCCAAACACCAGTCTCCTGGACCCACAAGTGTACAGGACATATATCAAGTTCTTTGCATCGTTGCTTTGAAGCCTTTCTTATTAGAAATGTAGCAGGAATAACTTTGCCCTGCACTCTGCCACAAAGGAGCGGTGACACCCACAGTATATCTCTCTCCAGAGAATTTTCTTTTAATCTCCTTCTACTTTTGCAACCTCTCAAATCACCTGTAGTCTAGAAGTGTGATTGATGGTCATCTAAGTGTCACAGAACTGCTCATTTTACAACTCCTTTGCAAGTCCTGCATAGGTTGCCTCACAACACACATGTGGGTACCTACTACTCTATTGGTCATTCACATGAAACTGACACCAAGCAAGTCATATCTTAACATATAATTATACATGCAGTGTAAATTTGACTCAAGATGGCATGTTACAAATTTGTTATAGCCAGAACAGCTTTTTTTCTAATATGGTTAATCCAGGTATAATTATATCTGACATTAAAGGTAGAAAGGTTTATGTACATTTAATTTCTTTCTTATTAAAATGTAGGCTTAGGGTTCTCTTTCACTCAGTCAACAAATGGTTGTACGAATAAAAGCAATATGCAACTTGAGGAGGCATAGAAAATTTCATGCATTGATTTGGTATTCAGATAATTTTTGGACTCCAAATAATAATAGATAAGATTTGTTTAGCATCTATTCTATAATAATTTGGTTTTGTACATTATTTTAATTCTTGCAATAACCCTGTAATATTCTCTGTCCCAATTTTACAAAAGAGAAAAATTAGTTTCATTAGGTTTAAGGATCTTTTACATCATTACCTAGCTTGTAAATGATTGACTCAGGATTTAATGATACATGTTTGATTTTAAAGACAATATTTATTACATATACTGCTAAATCCTTTAAACTTTTATGCATCAAAAATCATCACTTGTAAAAAATTCTATAGTTTACACTTACAGAATGCATTCATTTCAAAGCTCATTTATATGTTTCACAGTTCCTCCATGAAGTAGACAAGCAAATGAGTTAACTTTTCTATTTATCGGATGTGAGTGACTCAGACTTGTCAAACAATTAATTTGTCCATGGGCGGGGGGGAGGCAGCCAAGCCAATGGGCAACTGGGTCTGGTAGTTCCCTAGGGGAGAAATTAGGTAGAACAGTATGAGTGCAGGCTGTGGGATCACATGTGTACAGTGAAATCTGAGATTTGTGAATCACCTCTTATTTACTGTCTTTGTGTTTCAACTTCTTATCTGTAAACAGGGATGCTGTTCACTGCTTCCAATTGGGCATTGGATAATCTGTCCTGTCTACCACACTGAGCACTTGGCATGGAGCAGGTGCTCAGAAACGTTTTGCTCTGAAATTACTAACTTTGGTGCTTATGAGGACACTCTGCTTTAGGGAAATTCATTGTTATACTTCCTTCTAGTAATATAAATTGTCAAAAAAGAGAGATGTGCAGAGAGTATATACTAGCTATGTATATCTATTTATTAAAGACCATATTTTCAACTATTTGTAGAATTAAATTTAAGCATATATCTGACATTTCTGATGCTTTATTGCATATATTTTAGCTTTAAATGCTATGCTTAATTTTAGGTTTTTTGACATCCCATTTGCTGTACTTGACATAGTTTGGGTAATCTATCGGGGTGGGACATTTTACTCTGTAGGACAGTTTTTGAAAGAGTAGGGGTAGGGCTCAGGGCAATGATCAACAACAACCTAGAAATTTCTGACTCTGAAGATTTTCAGCCTAGCATGTTTTCCTTCCATAATAGACTTGTCTGATATAATGCACTTCTTTTTATCTGTTTTTATCTATTATTCTGCAGAATTTGTGGCACTTTTATGCATTTTTCATTGTTACACAGGAATATTTTTTGCAGTAATTATACAATTTGCATTTTTAAAGAGCAAATTGCAATCAAGAAAAAAATTATCATACAAATTGCTGTGTATGTAATATGGTGTCTGTGAAATAGAGTGTTTGCTTCTCTGATGGGCATACTAGATCTATCTTAGAATAACAGAGGAGAGAAGAGAAAAAAAAGTTGCCAAAGAGATTAAACTGACATGGTTTACCTCATAGAATATTTTTTGTTTAAAATTTGAGGGGATAAAATATTTGTTCGCATTATGTTTGGATAGAAATGCTTGCTTGCTTTCAATTTCACATAAGCTCTCCTCTCATATTTTTTGTATTTTGTTTTTATTTTTGTTTTTTTCTATTTGAAAGTATTTGTATGATTCACTGTTCCAGAGACACATTAACATCACATGTTTATTCCGGGAATCTTTAAAGGAGAACTGAAGTAAAAAAGAAGAAAAAGTGATGTTAGTTTCAGGATAAAAATGTAGGTAATTTAAGAGGTTAATAGTCTATCCTTACAGTTAAATAAAACCAAAACCACCAGAACAAAGCAAAATAAAATAGCAATACCAAAAGCCCAGTACGATGAGTAAACACTAAGAACAACAAACCAATCATGAGCAGATGTGGTCTCCTCTGCTTGCATGTATGTCAAGATTCTGCATTTTCTTCATGCAGACATTGTCTCATATTTTGTTTAGTTGGTATACACTGAAGCTGTTTATTTCACTAAAGATATTTTTGTGGCTGAGATTTTTTACCACCTGAATGACAAATTTTTACATAGCCAACTAAATTAGTGATCTGTTGTTCTTCATTGGTCATTTAAAAGAATCAAAAACGTCAGAGTGATTTCTTTTAAAGATTTTATTTATGTATTTTTAAAGAGAGGGGACAGGAAAGAGAGAGGGAGAGAAGTATCAATGTGTGGTTGCCCCTTGAATGCCCCTTTCTAGGGAACCTGGCCATGTGCCCTGGCTGGGAATCAAACCAGCGACTTTGGCGCATAAGCCGGTACCCAATCCACTGAACCACACTAGCCAGAGCTTCAGAGTGATTTTTGAATGACTGTTTGTTTGAAGAAATGAAGTTTATTTTTAATTTGTAGTTTATTTGTTTTAAATTATTTTCTTGCTGAACTCAGTAGTTTTATACACAGCCTTAGAAAATACCGTTTCCTTGTGATCTGGAATTCATGACATAAGAAACCATGATTGTCCTAATCTTAAGTCTGATTTTACTCCTTTCAAGAGTCACTTTAGGAAGTGCCCAATTATGAACAGGGCTTCCTATAAGCATGCAATGATGTTATTTGTGGTCTACGTTGGAAGTACTGGGTAAAGCTTTTACAATGAAACTTCTACTCATTATAATGAACACCGGGCATTGTTTCTTGGACTAGAGTTGGAGGAATGAATTGTCAAGGGACTGCCTTTGATAAAAACAAAGTCCTCTGAAGACTGTATACTATGTTTTCTTTATATATGTGGTTGAGAATATGGCCACCATTTTTATTTCCTGGTTCTTCATGGTCTCCATTTCCCATTCTCACTAGGAGTTAAAAATAATAAGACATGAAGCAGAAAAAGAAATATTGAGAAATTTTCAAATAGATTCTTATATGATGCTGGATGTATATGTAATTCTGAAAAAAAGTAAAGCTGCTTGTAGAGGTATTAAATGTAAAACACACACCCTCTCATTGTGGCAATGATTTTTTTTTCATGCAAATATATGAGTGTTTCCAGATCAATGGAATATAATAGCTAGAAGCTTAATTGGATGTCCTGAAAATGTAAATGTTCAGTACTCTCAAAATGCCTAGTTAACTCAGGTCTCACCCAGACCTCTATGCTGTCTTTTTAACCACATTGTTTTCCAAGGCCTGACGTTCATTTATGAGTAACATCCCCTGAACCTTTTCAATATAATAACAGAGTATTTGAGATGCATGGTCAGTCAACATCTAACATAAAATCTTAAGCCTCTGGTTTTTGAAAGAACAATGTGGATTAATGAGGGTTTTTTTTATAGAGCTAATATAATTACTTGTCAAAAGAGACAAAGAAGAGAATTACTATTGGTATTCTGGTCAAAAACTGTGTTGATCCATCATGAAAATTGAAACTACTCTGGAGAATAGATGGATTTTGACTTATTTGTGGCCTTAGTGAGGGGAATGAAGTTGCAGGAAAGATGCATGGATCATAAAGCAAAATCAATATGGATACTCAGTTAAAGACAAGCATTTTATATTTGTGTCAATTGAAATGGAAGAGGAACTGCTCCTACTAAGAAAGATGAAGCGTAGTTGCTCATGAATTTTTGTTTTGCTTGTTATTTACTTCATGAATATGTCTTTACCTTGTTCATTTTGAGAATTACAGAATATTAGAGTATGGACAAGGTTTTTAAACTACTAATCCATTAATATTTATGTAGACACACTTATCTGATCTGAGAGCTCAGTAGTGTCTGCTTCAGAATTTGGATGTAAGGATAAAGTTTCTTTGGTTTTCTGAATTTTTATACCAAAATTAAAAAATGGGAGATCAACAAGAGCTTCTTGCTTCCACAATATGAACTAAAGCATTGCCTAATACCCAACGTTTTTGGGGGAAGTATTACAGTTGGCCATGAACTGACTTTAGCAATTCCCAGGGAAGTTCACCCCCAAATTAGTTGGTATGTCCTTTAAAAAATAACTTCTGAAACAGTATGACATAGATTATTTTGAATCACAGAAAATCAAAGCTGTGTAAGACCATCATGAAGTAGTGAATTTAAAGCCACATCTTTCCTTATGCCCAGAGTATAAACCCTTTAGGACTTCCATAGACATCCAATCCAGGAAAACAGAGGGGACACGAAATCAGTTTCCAATAACTCTGTTTCATCATTGCTGCCCCATAAATCCTGAATATTCTAATGCCTAATTTCCAAAAAAAAACTTTGGAAAATTTTCCCAAAACAAAGCTAGCAAAATTGCAAGAGCTTATTTACAAGGCTCAACTGCATTGTAATTCAGTATGTCTCTAACTTTCTAATATCACATGGTGGAAAAATTGATAGGGATTTTGAACCACATATTCCAGTTCAAGCTTCTTGGTATATATAAGCTTTGTGATTGTGATGATCACCTCTCTGGTTTTTCTCTCTCTGAATGTCATTGGCTTACAACAACTCCTTACACCAATTTCTGTGTTAGATACATGAAGCATATAAGGGACTTAACAAAAGAATACTGGCAATTCAAAGTATTCCATGAAAGTGACAGAAACAGTCCTGGGGAGTGGACAAGGACACAGTAGGCTGGGCAGTGGCCAGGACCACAGCAATGCTGTGCAATGAGCCAGCCTGGTTCATACTGATTATGCTGATGATTGGCTGCCAAAGCTTGAACTGCTTTCATCACAACACTTTCTCTGCATCTTTGACACTGCTGGTCCTAGAATTTCCACGTCCCTGCTCCACCGTCTCTGCTCCTTAGCAAACATACAGTGGGAAGTCTGCAGTGGAGCACCTGCTTAGCAAGAGTGACTGGGTAAGTGAGGATCTGGCGCTCCCCAGTTCTGTGGTAGAAGAGAGCATGTGCTTCCCCATCATTACCCATATGGTCTATGGGCATATACAGATGGCTGGCTAACTGAACACTCATTTTGCTCCCCCTTCCTTGACCATTGCCTCTAAATATTTTCAATCTAAGCTTCTTTTTGCATTAAAAGTGGCCATCTGAAATCCTTGTAACCGATGAGACATATGTTAAATTATGTTGCCTAAAAAATTCTGGAGATATTTTTTGCTTTTCCTGATAATAAAGACATGTGTGACTGATGTCATCCCTCTCCTTGCCACCCCCCCCCCGTCTTGCTCTGCTTTGAATGTGGGCTGAGTCCTAGAGTTGTAGTAATCATCTTTGACTCTAATAAGAATAGGAAAATTGCAGAGATGCAAATGCTGATAGCTATTGAGCCATTGAATCAATGCCAGCAAAAACAAGATACAGACTTCTGTAATGTAAGAAAAATACACCCCGTTTGTTTAGGCCTTTGAATTCAAGTTTTCTATTATTTGAAACTGAACACAGTCTTATTGGTACAATGGAGAATTACTCAGGTCCTGGGCAGCCAGAAATAAAGAAATAAAATAAATAAAAGACATTTCTATTTTAAACACTACAAAAATTAAATGAGCGCTGGTTTCCCCGAGTTCACATCTGAAATTGTTATTAAGGATGTTTGGAAATCTGGGCACATCGTGCGTGAGTTGATGACAACTTCTTCCAAATACCTTTGAAAGTCTGACCCATAAGATACACATTCTTCCTATTAGACCCGTGTAGGCTAACATATGGATAACAGTTTATATTTCTTAAATTTACTCTCCATTTCAAGATGAAACACGGCCACTGCTTCATCTCACCTCCTAGCAAAAAAGTACATAACACCAAGTGTAACTCCCAGAATTTTAAAACATTAACTAATAACTAAAGGTAAGATAATCATAGAAATCTGCCTTTCTGAGATTCAGTGAAGATAACCATGAATTCAAGCACTTTACATGATGCAGAATCTGTGTGAAAATGATAAAATGCAAGTCCTGCAAAACCAGTAATATATTTAGTTTTATGACTAAACGCCCCAGTAATTTTTGCATCATTCTCAGATAGGCAGTGATCCAGAATCCCATTGGGACCAGACAGGTAACATAAATGAGGCCAGATATGAAGACGCATGCGCAGGGTAAGAGAGCGGCTGCAGCTAAGAGGAAGTGAAAACAGACACCCTATCGAAGGGGACGCCAGTCGGCTCTGGCTGACCAGAGTCACTCTGAAGTGCAGCACACTTATCAGATCTCTGATTGTAAGCAGACGATGAAAATTTCCATTTCCATGTGAAGTTCCTTATTTTTCCACTTTACTTAATTAAGCAACAATTAGAGTCTGTATCTGGATGTTGGATCAATGACTTGTGACTTTCATCTTAAGGAAAAACTTAATCATTGAGTAATGACCTTGTCTTTTTAGATTAAAAAAATTATAAGAAGCAACACACATAAACAAACAGGAGAACAGACACAGATATGTATTTTTAAGTATTTGAACAAAATGTTTTACTTAAAAAATTCTTAATAAAAATCATTACTAACAAGCGCAATGGCCTTTGCTAAGTGTTCAAAGATTATGCTATATTTTTCAGCCAGCTCCTTATTTATCTATTAATAACATAGCAATGGCTGTATGTTTGTTCGCCACCTTTATTATGTATACAATGCAGGTAACAAACGCTCAAGCCCCAGTTTCCTGTGTAACATGAGTTAAATGCTCATTGCTGTGACATCTAATGGATGCAGAAGTCGAGGATGAGGCCCTCTCCTCCACGCTGCCCTCATGCGCCACGGCTGACATAGGCTGCCCAGTTTTCAACATGTGCTTTTCCTGGACATCGATATCTATTTAAAAAGAGAGGAGGGTTTTCTATGGGCCAGGACTGGTTATACAGTATACTGATTCACTCCTTTTCCTGTTGTACAGCCCTGAGTCACAGTGTCTCAGCTGGGATACCAGGACATTTAAAATGACTCAGGAGCTGGGCTGCAGTTCTCAAGCAACAGCCTCACCACGAGGAAGGCAACTCAAGCGGTGAGTGAATATCTAGCCATCACTGCCATGGGTTACTAGATTTGATCGACTTTATTTCCAGGGGCTTTTTTTCATAGTATATATTTTGGCTGTAGCTGTTCATTTATATAATTCAAGCAAAAATGTGTTTACAAATGATTCTACAGCAATTTTACTAAATTCTAATATTTAGTTATATTAGTTACATTTTATTTTCCAAACTCTGTCTTTTATGTGCCAAGAATTGTGATGGTTTCAGGAGAAAAAGAAGTATGCAATGAATACCTGGGATACTTAGAGTTAACTGTGGTCAGTGGGTTATATGCACTGACACCTGAGTCCTCAATGCTACTAGGATGGGAGTGCATAAGAGTAAAATGTGGAGGCCCAATGGGATGTAAAGAACTGAAGAGGGGAAGCACAGTGAATGAGAAATGCAAATCTATTTCAGAGTGATAAACATGGAGAGGTGTGATAACTGACAATGTACCCGAAAAGGCCGAAACATAAGCCTCTAAATAGCGTGGGACCCTCAGTTGTAAATAAAGACTTATGTCAATAGATCAGGAAGGCTTGGAATTTGAAAGTACAGGAACTTCAGCAGCCGAGGAAGACACATCATGATAACCACAGAGGGTGATGTAAAAATCTGTAAGAAATGGGTGCTCTACAAGGTAACCCTCACCTTACTCTACCCCCACTTCCCTCCCATTTAATGAATGTGTTTATTCATTATAAAAAGAAAAAGGAAAACTCCAGAGCTTTTACATTTGGGAATCAAGCAACACAGGGAGTGAAGGTGAGACTTTGCACAGAAAGTGAGTTTTCAGCGAAAACCCATCACCCACAAAACGGTGACAACTCATGGCCCTTTTCTTGTAGTCTGTTCCCGTGTACCCCACATACCCTCCAACACGAGAGCAGAGGATCTGTTTTTGAAGAGGCTGAAAAACCAGAGGAGAAAACCCATAGGTAGTTTTGTCTGGGATAAGGGGGCTTCCCTGTGAAAAGCCAGAATCCCTCCACACTGTAGCCCGCCAGAGAGTGCTGGTAAGTCCTGCTCATGGGCAAAGAGTTCCAGTGAACAGTCAAGCCTCAGAAGACATGCAAGGCAAAATCCAAGAGAAGCTAACATGAGAAAGTGACCTGATGGTAAACAGAGAGAATCCAAGGAGCAGAAAAAATTCAAGAAAACTACAATTGCTATTTGGAGACTTATAAAGGAATATACTGTTGTTGTTTTAACAAAAAATCATCACTTAACCTCTTTGTGTCTTATTTGTAAAACTGCCTCATAGTATGGCTATGAAGATATTATTAATAAATGTGTGTGAAAAACAGAACAGTGTCAGATATATATATCATGTAGAAGATGCTATTTAAATTAAAAATATTGCAAATTCCATGTTTATAATTACTTCATTAGTTTAGGGCTGAGGACAGAATTCATATTAAATTGATTTACAAGCTGAAAAGCAAATCAAGAAAACAATTTTATTTAAAATTAGAATCGAACCATTAAAATATTTAGGAATAGATTTAACAATAGATGTGTAAGATTGTACCCTGAAAAGCACAAATCATTACTGAATGAAATGAAAGAATTAAAGAAATAAATGGAAAGCTTATCTTGTGCTCATAGATTGGAAGATTTAAAATTGGCAGGATGGCAAGACTCCCCAGATTGATCCACACATACAACATTATCTATATCAATATCCTGGTTGCTTGTTTTTAAGCAATTTGCTAACTGATCCTAAAAATCCAAACAGAAAAGAAAGGTATTCTGAATAGACAAATGATCTTAAAAAAAAGGTTGGGAGATTCAAATATCCTGATTTCAAAACTTGTTACAAATCTGCAATAATCAAGACACTGTAGTACTGGCATAAAGATAAGAAATAGAATATGGAGTAGAATTGGTAATACATAAGTAAACCCTACATTTATGATTGATTGACTTTTGACAAAGGTGTTGAGGCAATTCAGTGAAAGAATGATTCTTTCAACAAACATTACCAGAACAACCGATATCCACAAATAAAAGGATGAAGATGGACCCTACCTAAAATCAAAAACTAACTCAAAATGTATCACAAGTATACATATAAAAACTAAAACTATAAAACTCTTAGGAGAAAGAAAAGGAGTAAAACATTGTTTTAGGCAATGGTTTCTACAACAGCATAAGTGCAAACAACAAAAATTAGTAAATTAAAACTCATAAAATATTAAATTGTGTACTTTTAAAGACAGCATCAAGAAAATGAAATGCTAACTTATAAAAATAAAAAAATTCAAATCACATACCTTTTCAGGAACACATAAAGAATGCATATATATATATATGACTCAACAATAAGACAACCTGATTAAAAAGAGAGAAAGGATTTAAATACATGTTTCTCCAATGAATATTTTGAAATAACCAATTAGCACATAAAAAGATACTCAAAGGCATCATTCATTAGGGAAAAACAAAGCAAAACCATAATGGGATATCACATCACACCCACTAGTATGGCTAGACAATCACAAGTGGTGTGTAGGATGTCAAGTAATTAGAACATTGTTGCAGGTGAGATTGTAAAATGTTGCAGCAACTATGGAAAACAGACAGTTCCCCAAACTGTCATCATCCATTTACCACATGACCCAGCAATTATATTCCTAAATATATACCCAAGAGATTGAAAACTTATTTCCATAAAAAGAATGCATTAATGTTCACAGCAGTACATCAAGTTGATGAATGGGTAAATCAAATATGATAAGGTATATCCATTTAATGGAATGCTTTTCAGCAATGAGAAAAACAAAGGATACATGTTATAATATGAATGAACCTCAAAAACAGTATGCTAAGTAAAAGGAGCCATTCAGAAAAGTTAGCAAGGTATGATTTCATTTATATGAAATATCCATAATAGGGAAATTGACACAGGAAAAGAATAGAAGAGTGTTCCTGAGAACTTGGGAAAGAGAATAATGGGGACTGACTGCTAATGAGCACATTTCTTTTCAGGGTCATGAAAATGTTTTAAAGTTAGGTAGTGGCGATGGTCGCACAAATTTTTTAATAAAAACACACTGAAGTATATACAGTAGGTGACGAATTTCACATTATATAAACTACAATAAACTTAATATAAAATAAAAATTAATCTCATTAGAACGGAGAACAACAATACTCTGATTTATTTTGGAACAGAAAAATGAAGAATCCAGGGTGCAAATAAGCATCTGCGGATGATTGGTGAGTTGACATGAATACATCTTCACGTCCTTAGAGGACTCAAACCTGACATCTTGAAGAGCCGATTATCTTGTATGCATTCACTATGGGCTGTGAAATGGGACTGAATGTGAAAGAGTGTGTATAGATGCTAGAACTTAAAGGGTGGGTGAAATCTTATAAACTATACAGCAAAATTAGATTCAGGAAAGACCTTTGCTATAACCATCTTTACACATCTCCTGAGTGGGCAGCCAGGAAGGATCTCAAGTGGTTCATGTTCTGGTTACCAGTTTATGTGTGAGTGCGTGGAGAGGGTCTGTTTTCACCAGTGTGTCGTGTTTTTTCTTTTGTTCCATTCCTGCATGTACCACACGAATGAGTCAGAGACAAGGCAGAAACCAACCACTTGTTCCAACTAATATATTAAAACTAGAACTTACTTGAGCAACCCGAAATGCTTTCTTAAAGTACAAAAATGCTTCCTTAAATGCAAAAGTCTCATGCAATATTAACACTGCTCTTTTTGTATTTATTATCTTATTAATTTCAGCAGTATTACCAAGTTGGTATAACATGATTTATTAGCTGTAGTCTCATGCTGCTTGTTTTTCATGATTCCATTATCTTCTTTCTGAATTATGACTTTATTCATTATTTTTCTATCATTTCAATAAATAATTAGATTTATTTCCCTGCAAGGCTGTAGGGTCATTCATTCTAAATGAATTCCTTAGAGAATTATATATAGATTCTTTTCCTTTAAAATACATTATTAATCTACCCTCCTCTGCCATAAACAAAAATTCCAAAAAATTGTCATATGATGTTTATGTATCTATTATTTATTATTTTGAGATGTTAAAAGTTATTTGTGCTTATTTGGCTTTTTCTAATACTAGATTTTTAAAATAACTTCCTCTTTAGATTACACCTGGGAGACTAATCTGGAAAAATAAGGACTTCAGGTCACTGACCAGGTAAATGAGGCAAGATGTATTTTTAAAATAAAAGAATTAATATTGCATATATAACTTTCCCTCCTTCCCCTCCTGCTTTTTCTTCTTCTCCAGCTGTATATTCAAATCCCATAAGCAGGGTCCAGGATATATTTGTGACACCATTTCCAACCATTTTCTTAACACTACACTCTGTTAATTTGAATCTTAGAGTTTCTTCTAAGAAATATATTGGGGTGCTTTTCATGACGTGCAGTCATTTTCCTAGGATGCTGATATTGTCGTTAGTTTTTCTGTTGATGGTATGTCACGCTTCTCTGTAGTACAATCTTAATACGACACAGCTGGAGCCATCAGAGAAACTTCATATTTTCTAAAATAGTTCCATTAGCATTTACTATTTGAATTCAGCAATTGATTTTGCCATAGTGAAAAAATACAATCCAACAGAGAAGAATAAAATGCTCCTGAGACATATATTCAGGTGACTGTCCTGTTACATGGGGGAGACTGTTTAATACAAATACTTCCACGAGGCTTTTCATGTGCCAGGTGCTATACTGATGATTTTATATATCTTTGCTGAGATAATTCTCAAAATAAGGCAGATGTTAACATTACCATAACAACTTGGCACGTGAAGAAGCTGAGGCTCATAGGAGGTAAGTTTAGTAGCGATGAAGTGGCTGAGGCAGGATATGCGCTGCCACCAACATGGATAACCGGGTGCCTCTGCTGGTGGATGCGGAGTCGTCTCCACAGACGGGCTGTCCAAATACGCACTGGACTCTCCTGCGAATGGATTAATGATCAGAATCAGTGGACAAGGACTGAGGATACCACATGGCTCTACACTAGGCATAAAGACATCATCTGGTAGGTTTCTCAGACAAGCGCTCCTTTATCTTCAGCTCTGGCTGACCTAATCGAGCTTTTCCAGGTCCTCTACCAAACTCAATGGTGATTATGTCAACAGGTAGCAAAACTAGAGGAAAGATTTTGCTTTCGAACATTCGGTCATAAGTCTAAAAATGCTGAAGAACGAAGGAACAGTGACATGATATCTAGCACATAGACTCTGAGGTCTTCAAGTGTTAGGATTATTGTCTTATTAATATTTGTGTCTTAAAGACCTAATCATGTGACCAATCTGTAATAAATATTAGATAAATATTTCATGATGGAATGTCTGATGAAAGAAGGAAGGGAGGGAGGGAGGGAGGAAGTGGGGCTTTACTAATGTTTGCAGGTTTGTTTCTTATCACCTCCCAAATGGACAGAAGACATTATTTTCCCATTTTCTCTTACAATTTTTGTAGAATTATTTTTATACTATTATCATTTTCATATACACAACCTACCATACAGATGTTAACACTCCCTTTTGTAGATATCATAGTCTTGTCCAGATTCTGTATTACCAAAGCATTTCAACTCCACTTCATGCATTTTAGTAGCATAGCATTTCCTGCTTTAATGTTTACCGTATTAGAATGCCCTTCGATTAGCCATGGTGGGAATTGCTTATTAGTAACAGAATATCAGTTAGCTCCACTGTTTTACTCTCGGGAGAAGAGAGGCATAAATTCTTTGAGATTTATTAATTGCCTTCCAGAAAAAAAAAGGGTAAAAGATAAAAACAACAGAAAAGACCCTCAGAAAAGCAGTGAGGATTTTCACTGTTTGCACAGTCTTCATAAAAGTGTAGATGAGGCAGCTAATTTGTGGTCTCAGTGTTTTGATGTGATTCCCTGTACTTGCATCTCTGGAAACCCAATGTCACTGCCCACAGAGTAACCTCAACGTAACCACATGGCCACAGGCTGCCTGCAGACTCAGCAGCATGCAAACACTATCCAACAGATTCTGCCCCAGGGGCTGGCAGCACACTTACATCATGCTCTCAATAAAATAATCATTTCATTATTTAATGCACCATTTTTTTACTATTGCATAATATCCCTCAGCTTAAGGGATATTCGTTTACAATTCAGAGTTATCCCTGTCACCTGTGACTTTCCCACATTAAAACCCAGTAATGTTAAAACCTATGCTGTTGAGTCATTAATTTACATGGCACACACATACATCACATCATCATGTATGCATGGCCAAAAAGAACATGTTTATACCTGAGAGATCAGCATCCAGGCTGGCTGGCATTGCTCCTTTTCTAGCAACAAAAAATGCTTATTATTTCATTGAACATTATTTACATTGGTTTAGAAAACTCTTTACAATCAAAGAGCTTTCTTTTGTTTTTATTACTTTGCCTCTTCCCTTTGTGTTCAGTTCAGTTCCTGGTACCTCTCCCAGCTCAATATTTGTTTGCTAACTATCAAATTACACAGAGAAGAAGAAAAGGAAACAGTTAAACTATCGTTGTTTTTTTACAAGTAGGTATTTTGCAATAAACTAAAAGTTCCTTGAGTCTTCAGCTGTGCTTTGTGTATCAAACGCGGCATCGACACAATGTTCAACTTGGATTGTGAACAAATGATGAAGTTCATGAGTGTGTGTGGCTGTGCTGTATTCACGTCTAAAGGACCTCTGTGGCCATAGCATCACCACATTTTTACAGTATTTTGTCGTCAGGGTCAAGCTGCATTTACTATACCACAAAGAGCAGGTATTCAAACCAATTTCAAGCTTTAGACAAAGTCCAACTGTTTCCTAAAAATCAGTTGTGTCTCTTTAAAGATTAGTAAAAAACATCATAAAACTCTCCTCCATACTTCACTCCTTCCTTTCTAAATGTCTTGTGCCTGTGACTGAGTTAATCAATAAGAATGTCATAAATAATAAACTATACAGACAGGGCTTGTCTTCCTAGTAGCTCATGTCTAATGAGACTGATAGAGAAGTCAATATATAACTGCAGAGGAGTGTGCTATCAAGCTGATGCTCTTGTAAACAGAGGCAGATGATAAAGAACAGGCATGATAAGACTAAGAGGAAAGTGCTCAGACATTCTTCACACTCCTCTGGCGGTCTGAACACCTTAGCACCTGCGCAGTCATAACATAACTTCATAGACATCACCCACTGTAGAACTGAGGATCATAATCAAGCTTCGGCATCTATCATCTCAGGCCAAGTTCATTTTGTTGCTGTCAGGTATGTCACTGTGGGAATCATTGTTTTACTAAATAGTCAGAATGTGGTGAGACATGAGAAGAAAAGAAGTGGAAGAAAGTGGCGTGTCACTGATGGGCTTGGCTCTTCCTTGACAAGGAGGAACTCCCTGGAGTAATAGGGAATAGCTTGCTGTGATCTGCATGGGGTAGGATTTCTTAAAGAATTGCTGAACCATGTGGGAAGAAAGTAAGAGGCCAAATGAATGATCACACAGGGACAGCTGGTCAACCATTTGTCATGGCATTGTCAATCCTACTTGCACGTGAAGTCTTGGAAACACGGACCAATTGACATGAACAGGACATAAAACAGACTTAGAACTCGACACTGAACTAAACCTCTAATGGTTTCCAAGGACATCATAGTGAATGCAGTAAGAAAATCCCTTTGTTTAGACCCCACCGAGTCATATGAACATGAACACAATGTTTAAGCCAGTTATATAAATAATATAGCTGAGACAATAATATTAAGATTAATGTTGTTAACTCAGACAAAGCCAATTTATATACAGTAGCTAAGTTTTAATAAGAGAACTGCCATTTACAAAACACGCAACTGAACATATGAAGTACCTGACATGCATTAACTTATCAAATCTATAAACAGCTCTGTATAATAGGCATTTTATTTTTATTTTACAGTTGCAGAGCCTAGATGCCCAGAGAGTTTTTGTTTTCAAAAAACAGAGCTAGTAGGTAATAGACCTAGGATGTAAGCTTATATTGGTGAATTCTAAGGTTCACTTTCTTATTACTACATAGGCCTGCCTCCCTGGAGAGGTATTTCAGACATGGCTTCTCTTTCAAGGAAGTTGTGATCTTGTTACAGAAATAAGAGCTGCAACAATGTACATCCGCGTGTATTTACTACGTATCTTTATGGATATCTTACTCTGAGGTTTATAAAAATAGTTACGGAATAGTTCCTGCCCTTAAGCTTCTCAAAATCAAAACCACAGTGAAAAATCACTTTATATGTGTTAGAACGTACATGATCCAGAAGACAGAATAATAAATAAATGCTGGTGAGGACACGGAAAAAGGAGTCCCCTGAACACTGTTGGTGGGAAGGTGAACTGGTGCAGCCATTATGGAAATATTATAATGAAATATTATTCAGTCATAAAAAAGGAAAACCCTTCCATTTGCAGCCACAAGGCTGAACCTTGAGGGCATCGTGCTGAGTGAAATAAGTCAGACACAAAGAGACAAAACCTGCATGATAATACTTACATGTAGAATCTGCAAAAGTTGAGCTCATAAGAGTGAGATGGGTTAGCAAGAAGCTAGGAAGTTTCCTTACCAGGTAGAATAAGAAGAAAGCCAAAGAGACGTAGGGTTAAGGGTGAGAGGGGGTGTGGGTGGGGAGCAGGGAGTGGTGCTGGGAAAATGGAGACAACTGTACTTGGACAATAATAAAAATGAAAGAAAAGGGAAAAAAAAGAAAACTGAGATAGTTAAACAAACTGGCCAAGCAATTTACAGCCAGGTGCAGGTGGTTGCTAGGGTGAAAGGCAGGGGCCAAACTGGGGAAACCAGACCTCACCTCCAGGTAACCTGTCTTCCCTGGCCTTTCCTCCCTGGGGGTAACATCTAAGGCCTCCACTACATTTCAGCTCCAGGCCCAGAGAAGCAGCAAAACCAGGTGGGCTATGCCAGCACCAACTGCAATGCCAAGACTCCCTGGCCTGGCGCTATTGAAAGGTTGCACCCGGAGAGCTGGTGAACATTCTACTGAGGCCCGCCCCTGAGACCTGCCTGCAGATTCATGCCTGCAAGAAAGAGACAAAAACTCGAGACAAATTACCCAAAATGTGTGCTCTCCCTCCGGGGAGCAGCCTGGGCCATCCCCTTCTTCTCCCACTTCTTTCTTCACCGCGCTTGTCTCCTAAATTCTAAGGCAATGGGCAGCTGGCAGCTGGTCCTAGGCTAATTCCTTGAATGTGTCCCCAAAGCCCCCTTTTCTGACTTCCCAGTGAGCTAAGACAGCCCAGCCCAGGCTCTCCTGCTGCTTCTTCAAATGAAAACCCTTCCTTGCTTCTCGGTCCCCAGCTTTATTAAATGCATCCTCACAGTCACCTGGACTCATGTTGTGAAATCTTTCCCACATGAAGTCAAGAACCCACACTCCACAGCTGGTCCTGGGCACCTTCCCTCAGGGCCAGGCCCCTGTCCAGTAACAGAAAGAGAAGATAGATTGGTGGTGGCCAGGGGCTGGGGGTTGTGGTGTAGGAGAAATGTCAGTCAAAGCATGCAACATTTCAATATTAAAGAGGTAAATGCTGGAAAACAAAGCATAAAGACTATAGTTAATAATATGGTATTTTACACTTGAAATTTGCTAAGAGATTATGTCTTAATTGTACTCACCACATACAAAAATGTTAACTATGTGAGGTGATGGATGCGTTAACTAACCTTATTGTAATAATCATATATACAATGTGTAATATATATATGTGTATATATATATATATATTCACACCATCAACTTGTACACCTTAAATTTACACAATGTTACATATCAGTCATATCTCAATAAGACTGGAAAAATAAATTAACAAAGAAAAGAGGAGCTTAGAAAATATGAAGACAAAGACATCATCTACCCTTTATTTTACTGATAGTTCCAATACCCTGCGTGAGCTCATGCCTTAACCAACTCATGTGACTCCTCATTGGCAAAGCAGGGTCAGAAGTTGAAGTAGGGGTGATGGTCATGGCCTCTACTTAGCATCACAGGTGTGTGACCAGTGCACAGGGTCCTACTCTCAGAACCCCACACTTGGGATTTAATGTTCTGTGACTATTGTTGTAAAACTGTTAACAATTTATCTTGGCATGATGCTTTTTAAGTGAGATCCTTGGGGCAAGGGAGCATGTGCTGGGGACTAGAAGCTGAGCTTGCTTCTCCGCAACCTGTTCTCAACTGCCAATTGCCCACACTCATGGGACCCTGGGAACCAGTGAACCCCCCCCTGCCCCTTCCTTCATCTCCTGCCCAGTTGCTGCCCTTGCACTTTATCCCTGGCAGGGAGTTGGGTGGGGGCACGGAAAGGGTCGAGGAAAGATGTTTATCCCACACTGTGTTTCTGGCCAAAGTGTGGGGGCTGCCTTCTCCTCCCCAAACTGACAGAGCCACGTTGTGCTCAACAGGTAACTCAGCAGGGACAAGCCTCTTGCCCACCCCCACTGCCACCCTGTCCCCATGCTCACCTCCGTGTAAAAATTGCAATCTCTTCAGGTTCACAGGGCCGCCATGCATGGAGGCAGCAGATATCTGGGAAGAGAAGATTTGGTGCATCAGCTGGCAGAAAGGGACATCCTGGCAGATCCTGAGCCATCGCTAATGGTCATGGGGAGAACTCTCAGGCTTCTGGGAGGTTTGCACTTGCTTGGTAAGTAAGTATCCTGGTGACTGAGAGAGTATGACATCAAGTAGCAAACAAGACAACAACAGGACATGTTGCAGAAAACCCCAAATAAAGATAAATGTTTAAAAAATTTAGTAGTTTAAGCACATTTCCCCCCTGTGTTTTGAATAGGAGACTCCACATTTTAATTTTGCACTGGACCTGGGACATTAGGTGGCTCAGTCTGGTTCTCATCCATCGATAGCCTAGTATATGCTAAGTACTGTGGTTAAATACTCTACATGAATTAATAGCATCCAACCTTTATAATAACCATTGTAATACTATTATCAATCAAATTTAATAAAGACCCACACTTGAGATCACACAGCCAGTGGATAAACCTTCTGCTGGTAAAGAGTTCCTGATGTCCACGGGAGGTGGGGTATGGGAGCTCGTCTATAAAAACACCTACATGCAGAGCAGAGTCTGTGCATTATTTCCATGCAAGATTTATGGGTTCATTCAGTAAGGGAGTAACTGTGTATTGGCTGACCCTTTTGTGTTTGTTGTTGTTCTTCCCTTAGGAAAACTGTATGTCAGGGTCAGCCCTTCTCATATGCATCCCACACTCCAGACTGTGGACGACAATGTTGAATGATGACATAGGAACAGTGCCAGCAGTTATGCCTTTAACCATAAGACCTACCGAGCACATATAAATAGATGTATAAGCACTCTTCTCTGATTGAAAGTTGAGTGGATTTTTCATGTCTTTGCTGAGAATAGCATTGTCACATCCTCTGAAGGCAGCTGTGTTACCACTATGTGTGGCACCATGGAAGTGACAGGCAACTTGATAAAATCACCAGTGTGATCAGACATCCTTTGGTCCTCAGTGTCTCATGGTGTCTCCTTCTCTACCTAAAAGTAAGTCTACACTCAACCCATTTCTGTTCCCCAAACATGATGAGGATGCTTGAGAGCATTTGTCCTCTCATCTCAGTTATTGAAATTTCATTTGTGTGGAGTAATTAAATGCAACACACGAGCTGTCTATCTCTACTCCTCTCTCCTCCCAAATGCTCATTGGTGGAGGAACAGGTTTCGGTCTCTAAAGGATCATTCCCTGTGTGGCAGGTGGAGATTGCAGCGCCCATTCTGTCAGTGGTTTCTGAGGTGATGCTGAGGCCTTGGAGGCTGCTTGGCTGGACTAATGAGCATCCCAGCATGACCATGGACCATTAAAATGGGGGTGTTGTGAGGAGGGGGAAGAGGCATAAATTAAAGACATTAACTTCTGGTCAGAATTGTGGAGTCTAAAGAAGAAAGTCACCCATAATGATTGGGGTATGTGCAAATATTTGATTTAGTTCCATTTGTGAGTATTTTTCTACAGAATGAGGCATGGCATCAAAGAGGCTGGAGAAGCACAACCTGAACTTTATTTAATCACGAGATGAACAGACGGGCGGAAGTGACAACAATTTCAGGGATTCTTTTTCTAATGCACATGTAGTATTTTTGGCTGAAATAGTATAGAATTCTGCTGTGAAGAATGTCTTTTGGAATTCATGATCTTAAGCACCAAAGGTACTCAATTATCAATTGGCAAATTAATAAATATTTATGTAAGCACTAACCTAAAGTTGTATTTTCAGTAAGAAGGAAAAAAATGAAATGTATAATTATATAGCCACTGGGCTCTGATATGGAATGGTAGTAATAATCTGAGTAAAATAGTAATAGTTAATATTTAATACTTGAAATATCAAATAATAAAGCTAATAGAAAAAGAGTGTTTTCTAAAGAAACCAGGTGTTTTTTTTTCTCCTAGAAGGTTTAATGGGAGAAATAGACTTCAAAAAATTATTTGTATGATTCAAGCTGAACAAATGAACAGAAAACATGGGGCTGTCTACAAGACATCATCAATTAGAGAAGTCATTCTTCAGTTAAGTATCTTTCTGACCCTTTATCAAGTCAGTTAATTCTCTTTTTCCTCAGTAGCCTCATATTTAATCCGAGCCTCTATTTCACAGTGCTTCAATTGAGAAGGTAATCAAGAATGTTTAAAAATCTATGAGCTTTAGTTTACTATAGTCCTAATACAGACGAATAGATGGAAAATTATACAAGTGAGCTGCTCCTAGGCTGGTTCAGTAAGCAAGGGTTCTAGTGACTCTCCCAGTGTCCAGACCATTTCGGCAAAGAGCCAGAAACTCTTTGTGGAGATGAATGTATCTGGCCTTCCACTCCACTGCCACTTTGTAGCCATGTGGTCTTGGGGAGCCAATTAAATTCTCTGTGCTTTATGTTTATCTATTTTTTAAAAGGTTATAATGGACTGCATTAGTCTGAAATATCAAGTGTAGGAGAATTTGTAAACTAAAACATACTTTGCAATGGAATTCTTGTGCAAAGAAAAGCCACAAAAATAAGGTGTGTAAAGTCTAGGAAATAAAACAGTTTACAAATGAAATAGGTAGAATTGGAGGGGGTCCCTTCAGAGAACAGAGCAGGGCACGCTCACTCCTTGGAGCGATGTATCAGATGCAGACTCGCCATCGCTGACTCACGTTCTTTCTCCTGCTTCCAGCTGCTAAGTGGTACCAAATAGTGTAGGAGTGCGGCATGGATCCCATCCGCAGAAGCTGGGACCCAGAGGGTGCTGCTGGCCTCTGTACTCACTCTGTTTGACAAAATTTGGTGAATCTGAGGAGAATAACACCCAGAGACGCTTGCTTACCAAAAACTGTCCTGGCATATTATCACTCTGTTCCCTAAGAGGGCACCAGTGTGCCTTAGGTAGACAGAAGGTCAGAGCTGCCTTCTGCCACCAAACGACTTCTTTTGAAGTTAGTCGCATGAAACATAATTTACCTAAAAGCTGATCCAGGTCAACTGATGCCAATTCACTTAAAGATCGATTTTTCTATAATTGTCATATTTGTTGCAAATTTACATTGTATAACATTTCACTAAAGGTGCATACCTCTTGTACAATAAAATACTATTTCCCCAACTAACTTGAGCATAAGGATTATCTGGGATGCTTGAGAAATCAGATCCCCGAACTACCTTCCAGAGAGTCAATGTTATCAGTGCCAATTTCAAATATATATTTTTAACAAGCAATTCAGAGGATCCCTTTCACCAATCCAGTTGGGGCATACTTCTGCTCAGTGGTAAGAGACAAATAATGTTTACTAGATTATTTCTGGTGCTAGGATAGAGGTTCAGGGTATGGAGAGTAACAAAGGAGATTATACTAGCCTGTATCATCAGAGCAGATGTGGCAGAAGGCAGAATTTACATAGAGGAAATGATCATTTTATTTGTGATCATCATTTTAACCTTCCCTTAGATTGCTTTTGACTTTTTAGAGTCATGATTTGATAGCTCATCCTCCTGAACATTTCAAGAGTATTTTTATTTTATGTTCTGTTTATCTAATGAACTGCATTGCACTGAAAAATGTTCAATTACATAAGTTTGTATATACTTGTTTTATTGCAAATATTTACATGTCACATATGTTTGTGATTTTATAGATCTATCGAATGAAATCAACATGTGTCCAAATCCGTTACTGTTTATTGGGATAATGTTTGAAGGTGGGAGAGATGTGCCCATTTGCTCTGTCCTCAACATTACATATTTTAATGCTTTATTTTTGTCCTAAAGCAAAAAAATCATATTTCATATTTTCTGGTTTATTTTAACTTATAGGTCTTTAAGCACTAATAGGAACAAATTTTGTATGTCTATTTGGCCATCTGTATTCTTTATTTTATGTTTTATATTCATGACTATTAGACTTTTTGAAACAGGGAGAATAGCTAGATTTTATTATTTTGTTTGAGAGCTAATTTCAGGTTGGGGATTATGATCTTGGGGACCACGGCCTTTAAATACATTGTATTTGTGTGTGCAGAAGCAGATGTGCATTCTACCTGTAGTGTAAGAAAAATACTATAACAGCCTAATAAAATGTAAACACTTTCCCCCCTTGTTCCTTTGGTGCGTAGGTTCTTGTTTTGGACAACTGTGTAGGGTCCACAGTTATAGTGCCATTAAGTATTTGGTCTGCAAACCCACTCTGATGTTTCAGCCTCTCAGCTTGTGCTTTTACTGCTGATGACAGGACCTTGCAATACTTACACAGTCTTGTCACAGGTGCATGCAGACATCTATAAGATTAGGTTTGGGAAGTGGAGTCTTAGATGAGTAGAAGGGAGAAAGGACTTCAAGTCTGAGAGAAGAGGCAAAAAGCAAAAGCTGTTAATGCTTGGAATGCATAGGGGAGCTCACCTCCCTTTCCCGTGGGTTTGCCTCTCCTTCAACAGGGGCCACTGCATTGTTTGCCATCCATGTAAGAAAAGACAGGAATTCAGCTCTGGAACTGGAAACGTTTTGGGAGTAACTGGTCTGCAGTTTATAAAAAACTGAGTACAGGTAACGAATTCTGAAATAAAGGACAGCTGATGAGACGATGATAAGATAATGCTCATAATGATGATGCCAGTATTACAATTATCATTGCATGGTTTATGACAATTTTAGCATACTGGAAATTCTGTACTGAAGAAGTTGTTATTAGCTGATGACCTAGAAAAAATATGGAATTTTTGAGAAGGTCGGAAGCTGAGAGTGTATCTTGTTTAGTCGTCTCATTTGAAAATATGAGATAACCATGACTCTGAAAGATGGGGTGATTGTCCTGGGTGATTGTCCCGGGTGACACAGAAAGGGAGAGGTGGACCCAGCTTTGGCACAGGGATTTCTGATTCCCAAGACAGTGCCATTACTCCCCCGTCCCATTTACACTCTTTCTGCCATCCATACATGAAAATATCCAATATTACTAAACAACAATTGTGTGGTTTAAAAAACCAAACAAGGCATTGTCTTATTTTGATTCTTTCTGGGTCTTCCAAAATGTGCAACCTCTACAACCAAACATTATCAGGTGATGAAAAATGCCATGGTTTTCTGATATCTAACTAAGTTATTAAATAACCATTGAGTAGAACAAGTTGTACCGTTTACTGAAATGCCTTAGTGGTCTACAGTGTAGATTACTTTTACACAGAATACTAATGTAATATATTTTGGAGGCCCTTAGTTTCCAGAGTGTCAATACATTTTCTCTGTCACAGAAACCTTAAGCCATCTTCCATAATTCAGACACTCCATAAGTAAGCAACTAATTTTCCTACAGGGGATTTCGTCACTTCTCTGTTTATGTCATTTAGATGGAAGCCCAGTTAGCAATGCCTACCCAGAAGGGCCATTTGGCACCTCTCTTTCCAAATCTACGTGTGGAAGGACCATTACATACTTCCTATTAACAAAAGTGACCAAACTGATTACAGAGAACTCTTCGAGCTCCAGAGGACTTTACGGGAAAGAAATGCCCACTCATAACTCAGGCTGGCTTAGGAAGCTGACCTCACCTTCCATCACCATGAGCTTCCAGTCATCTGTGCAATGAAGTGTGACAACAGCTTTAATGGCATGTGAAACGGATTTTATTATGGGGTCATTAATTTGTCCTGCTGGCTATGTGATACTCTCCATATGCTGGCTGGGAAAGTGCCCTTCAGCTCTGACGTCTTTCCTCATGACCACTCCAGCTCTTACAGGGTGGGGTTCCCACAGGCACCCACTGCCCTGCTCTACCCTTGGTGGGGACCAGCATCATTCTATCATTTTGTTTACGCATGGAGGAGTAAAATGTCATGGAATTATATGCTCATCCTACTGATGTGTATTTTCTTTTACTACCCAGAGATAGCTGTTAAGCCTTCAGGTTTGAGGGCTTAGTCAACGAATTTAAGAGCATTATTATCAAGAGATCCATTTTTGGAATCTTGCAATAAAAAAAGGAATCCCTTAATTTTAGAAAGAGGTCTGTGAGAATATGCACGGGCTAAAAAGGCACATGACTATATAAATGGCTATATGGTCCTCATACTAGACAAAATGTGCACATTAAATAGTGAGCCCAAGGAAAAAATAAATAAACAACACCCAAACCTGTTTTATAAAAATATATACTTTTTATGTTAATATGCAAACTATTATTTCGGTATATTTTGAGAACCAAAGGAATTTTAATCACACTTTTTGTGAAAACTCTTACCTTGCGTCTCTTTATTCAACCAAATACTAATAAATGGCATGTTATTTTCTAGGATGTATTCTAGATCTGGCATAGTGAGCCATAATAAATATATGATAATAAATGCACATTATATATAGTTGAAACAAATATATGTATTATTCTATAATTATTTGTGTAAGTGCTATTATACTAGCATTTGCAAAGGGGCGTGGAGTATTCAGAGGATGGAGAAGGAGCTTCCCTGAAAGGAAAATTTTGTAATAATGCTTGAAATATAAATAGCAAGAATTTTAAAAGAAAAGATAGGTGGTGCGGGGCATTGACAATGCTAGTTATGAGACAAAGAGGTGACCAGTGTATTTTCCAAGGTTAGTTTCTTGGTTCTAGTGATTCCACTATAATTCTGCAAGATGGAGACATTGGGGGAGGCTGGATGAGTAACGCAGGGAATATAAAATAGTTGGGGGAATTTTCTGTAAGTTAAAGGTAGCTCCAAATACATGTTTAATAAACAATGAATGAGATGTTATTTTGTATTACTTGTTTTGGTAGGCAGAATCCTAAAATAACCCCTGAGATTTTCTACCCATTGTTGTACAGAGCCTGCATTATCCATGGGACCCTAAATAAGATGGATTTAGCTCCCATAATTAGGGTACATATATGACTCAGTTGACTTTAAGATAAAAAGATTATCTGAGTGGACCTGGACTAATCACAAGAACCTAAAAAATAAAACAAAACAAAAGAGAGAGGTTTTTCTGGCTCATTACAAAAAATGTCAGGAATTCAAAACATGAAAGAAGGGTTTTATGCCTTGTTGCTAACTCAAACTTAGAGAAGACCATGTGTCAAAGAATACACATGACCTCTTGGAGTTAAAAGCAATTCCTGGCTAAGACCTTAAATCATTTTTTTCCTTAGAAGTAATCTTTAAAACAATGAAAGATAAAGACAAAGGCACAAAAGAGTTATCATTGATGAAAGTAGGAAACCTCTAATCCTCATACCACAAAATAAAAAGACAAATAGTAAGTATTGTCCCATTGATCTGTCTGGCAGATCAATGAGCAGAACTAGTTAAGAAGTGTGTGTCTGTAGAAGATAATGATGTATTGCAACCTTCACAAACGGAGGCACCAGGCACCAGAGTGATCCAGATGACTGAACAATATGAAACTTTGAAAGTTAATACAAGGAACACTTAGATACCTTCTTCCCCACCCCACCTTATTTCGTCAGACAATTAGCCCATCCATCCCAGGCATATTCATTAAAGAAATTAATGCAGATGCTCTGATTTAAGGACCACTAAACATGAAGAAGTTGAACTGTCCAACTGAAAATGAGTTATAACTCCTATGTAAGAGATTCCAAGATTTATCTCTATAAAGACTTAACAGTTCCAGACAAAGTAATAATATAATATTTTGCACTTTTCAACAAAAATCTGGCCAGCCACCTAACCACCCTACCAGTCAAAAGTCTTAGCCCAATCAGTAATTTTATTTAACACTAAAAAAAAAAGAATGGACAATAAATATAGCAAGATTTTTGAGAAAGGCTCTAGTGAGAAATCAGAGGTCAAAACAGAGGAACAAAGAATAGTATCTAGAGACATTGTAGAGAACAGAAGAAAACTTCTATATACTATCATTGATACTCTTTGAAAAATAAGAAAATATATTTTATTCATACTATGAGAATGGAATACTATTAAAACCAGAAAATAAGAAATAGTTCTGCTGAAGTGAAAGCATGAAAGCATTTTTAAAGTAAAAGATTTGGAATGTAAATACCTCGGTACCTTGGCTTTAGTGAGACTCGAAGTCAGCCAGGTGGATGGCGTGAGTGGAGAAGATAAGGCAATTAGAGGATTGATCTAGAAGGTGCATCATGCAACTGGTAGCAGTTTAATAAATTGAGAAGAATGACAACAGAGGCAAGGAAAATATTACAATATAGTAGGAAAAAAATGTTTCAAATAGATGTGCTTCTAAATAAGAGATCCATCAAGTACTCATCATAATACATTAAAAAGGACTCTAAAGACATAATCACATAACTTTAAATGACCAGAGACAGAAATAATAAATTACTCTGGGATTTAGAGGAAGTACTAAATATCATATAAAAAACCGAAATAAAAATGGCAACAAACTCCTTTAACAAGACACTGGAAGTAAGAATTACTTCCAAAATTCTGAAAGAAAATGCTTTTCAACCTGGAATTCTATAACCTGATAATTACCAATTAAGGATGAGGGTATAGTGGAGATGTTTTTCAGATTTCCTTGGCCTCAAATACTGTATCTCTTGCATTCATGCATTTTCTCTTTTCCCCCCAAAGCGACTGGTTGTAGGTCTGCCTCAGTAAAATAGACACCTGGGATTCAGGAAAGATGACATTTGACCCCAGGGAAAGGCAGAGAAATGCCAGAATAGCACCCTAGAGATCACCTAATCCTGACCACAGCAGGAGAGAGAAGGTCTGTAGCAGGACACCCCGCAACCCCTACAGGCAGCAAAAAGTGGGGGAGCTCATGGCCGGCTAACTTTTACAGAGTTAAAGAAAACAATACAAAAGTTGACCTGAAGCAAAGCAAAACAAAACAAGAAATATACAAGACAGAAAATGTGATAATTTTATACTTCCTGGCTTAAGAATGAAGCAATTTCATACTCATCATATTGATTAAGAATTTACTACTTACTTATATGTATGTAGAGGAAGGGGGATTGTTGGGCGGTTTAAAGAGAGCTAGAATCTTCATATACCATTTTAAAGCATCAATAGATAATGTTTAAACAATTAAATCAAGAAATAGTAGCACAAACACATTATTTAGAAATTGATTTTAAATACCAGAGGAAGTTAAAAGTGAAAAGAATCATTACCTCCAGGTAGTGAGGCTGAGGACTCACAAGCAATGAAGGACATAATAGCCTTTTTTCTCATATAATAAGGAAATGTTAGATGTTTTTCCTTTTACAAACCAAGATCATAATAAAATTTTAAACATATAGTAAAAATAAGCAATTAAAGACCATGAATTCAATATTTCTATGTGTATTTTTGAAAACAAAAGCAAAATAATGGGCACTGAGCATAGGATCCTGGAGTTCTTTTAACTGACCTATCGTAGTAGCTTTTCTCCCTCAGTGCTAACTACACATGCAACTAAGGCCGACCCCACCCTCTCACAGCATGTGTTCTAGTAGAAAAAGCAAGACCTTGGGTTCCATTTCATGTGCCCTGCCTGAAGTGTGACTGTTCTGTGGCTGAGCAGAGCCCAAGAACAATAATCTCTTTCCCAGTGTCCTAATCCACAAAGTAGAGCCAATAATACCTACCTCTTCAACTTGTAGTCAAAATCAAAAGCAGTTCCACGTGAAAAGGATGTGAAGAGTGGCTAGTTCTTTGTTGTCATTCTGCTCACCATAATAATAGGACTCGGCAAGCCGGTCTTCCCATCTGCAACCCATGCATTTCTCTCAACAGCCTGATATTGGAAGCTTTACTGTTTTAGTGCTTGGAATTGTAAAGACTTAAATCAATCCATTGATTCAGTCATTTGTCATCTATTGCCAGATCAATGAATAGGTTTCCTGCTTATTTATATCAATTTTTTAAATGTCAAATTCCTGATTTCATTGATTTTTCTATTTTTCGTTGCAATCACTGACTAGTGCAGCAGAATCACCTGGTAAAGTTAACACATAAAGGCTAAGCTCACACAGTTTCTGAAAGTCCAGTCTGCAGTCATTTGTCTTGATATCCACAGTTCAATTCATAAACATGTGACAAACATACTTTCCATTTATTCTTACAAAATAAACAATTTCCTATAACGTGACTTTTAGAATGACACGATTATTTCACTAAGAATTGTTCTCACAATGAATATATTTATATTAGGTGTTTTTTTATGAGAATCTGTTACCGGATGCAGGTTGGGCTGCCTGCCCGTATGAATGCCAATACTCATGAGACAGGTGCTGGTGAAAAGAAAAGATGTTTGTTCAGGTGCCAGCAACCCAAGAAGTGAGTGGACTCCAATTCTAGAAACCATCTTAACATCTCTGGTTAAGCTGGCTACTTCTAAAAGGAGAAGGAGGGGAAGTGGGGATTTGCAGGCAGTATTCTAGCTTGTTTCGATAAAGATCTGGGTGTCAGCATGTTGAATCATGTGCATCAGCTGAATTCCTGTGGTCGGTCAGCTTCCATCTGGACAGAAACTGGAACTGCTGGTCCCTGCAAAGTACTAAAATAGAGGCTAAAATGAAGGTTGTTAGCAAAAAAATCTGTTCCTATTTTTGTTCTAACAGACTTGTTAGTTTGTTAGTTATTACATTTAATTCTGGTTGGTGTGATATTATACAAAGATTATATGCTTTTTATATTGTTATAAAGCTGCCTTTAAGTGTACTTATCTTTAAAACTTGCATTTCATTGAATGAAGAAGAGATCCTTTTGGAAAATGATTGATGATTTGTTATTCAACCATGTATTCACCTGAATTCTTGTGGCATTGTTATTTATTGTTATGGACACAGTTTTAGATCCCCAAATTCCTATATTGAAGCTCTAACCTCCAATGTAACACTGATAAAAGATGTGGTCTCTAGGGAGGTAATTAAGGCTAAATACAATCATAAGAGTGGCATTTTATATGGTAAAACTGGTGGACTGGTGTGGTTATAAGAAGGAGAGATACCAGATCTCTCTCTTTCTCCCTCTCTCTCTGCCACGTGAAAACACAGTGAGGAAGAGTCAATCTGTAACCCCAAAACAGGGTCTTTGCCAAACTGAATTTGATGGCATCTTGATCTTGGACTCCCAACCTTCAGAACTGTGGAAAAATAAATATCCACAATTTAAACTACCCAGAGTGTGGTATTCTGTTATGGCAACCTGAATGGACTAATATTCTTACCTACCCATGAGATACTAAGCTCCTTTAATGTTGGAACAACTCTTTTTCTTTGGTATCTCAAATGCCTACATTGTACCTGACACATAGTAGGCTCTCCATAAATACTTTTTGAACATGTTGACTGAATATGGTATCTAGCTCTTCCTTCAGAAATTTTTATTTTGCTGTTTTACTTTGAATCATGGATGGACTGGTTCAGAAACAGTCCATCTCCTTCTTTCCCTGTGTTCCTTGGGGCTCCTTCACTTACAGGGGACCACCCCCTTCACGTATGGGGACCAGACACCTAATGCATACTGGCTTATGTAAGAAAAGTTATAAACTTTGCAAATCAAGACAGAGCTGGGTTCAATAATCAAATATCAGATGATGTTCACTGGCCTATCTCTTTATCTCTTAGCTATACTCTTTCTTTCTGTTGGATTTATTCTCTAATGGGTATTTATGGCAAAAAGGCTATTAAGAACTCAGTATTTATATCTTACTAGATTAGAAAATGCCAGTAAGAAAATAATAATAAAACAAACACCTATTCTAAGCATGTTAGACAAAGTAACTCACTTAATCTCACAAATACCTATGAATTAGCCACTATTTAAATTCACATTTTGCAGATGAGAAACTGATGCTCAGGAAGGTCGAGAAACTTGCCAATGAGAACACTCTGTCTTGAAGACAGAGAATCTGTCTTCAAGAGTCTCCAGAGTCTGCTCACAGCTGCTACTTGTCTATGCTTCTTCTTTCTCATTCTTCTGTCCATCACTTTCTCAATATTTTGAATGAAAAACCAGAATCTTATTTGCCTAGTTCCAGACACATGGAAATTTCTGGGCCAGTCACTCTGGTTAGGGTGAATAGCAGCATATGGAGTTCCCTGATCAGCCAGAGTAAAGTTGGTTGGCCCTTCCAGGTACCAGAGATAGTGTAGGTCTCTTGACACAACATTGGCAATAATGGAGGGAGGTTTCTAAAGGAAAACAGGGATTTTATTCTTTTAAAGAAACAGCAATAGATGCCAGAACTGAGAAAACAATAGTTTTCCACTATATCTTCTGTTGCGCTTCATCTCTTTCCCCATAGAAGGAAAATAAAATTAAGAATAAAGGTGGTAGTATTTTTCATTACAATCTGCTTATGTGGCATCATCTAGTAGTAAAATGAGCATTCTGGTTAAACATGAGAAATTTACAGATTATATTTGGAACAGAATATCACATTACATACCATTGCTCATCATATACTAAGCAATGTGCAAAATATTTTACTCTTTTTGTTTGCTTTCTTTGGCTGAATTTTCTGGTTCTTCCAAAGAACTAAGAAACACATATTTAGTTAATGCAAATTCACCATTTATAAAATCATAATAAATGATACCATGCTATAGAGAAAATGTGTATTTATATATAATCTGTACACATGTAATAAATAGATGCTAGAAGGATATGCTTTCTACACCCACCTTATTTTGAAAGGGCTAAATCTATACCATCTTCCACAAAAAGCGCTGGCCATTTTTTTAGTTTTGAATCTCATAAACATATTTGGGTAGTGAATTACTTTAAAATAAACTCCTAATGATAATAATTCTCTGAATTTCAATACAGATGTTTTTAACTTTTTCTAAGTACATTCACATAGACCTCATAAAACAACTAGTTTAAAGAGGGATTAGCAGAATATAAGGTTTCCAGAGCTATGATTTAATAATCAAAACAAAACCATTTCATTGCTTGGCTGAGGGGAGACAAGTTGTGGGAGAAGGTGCTTTGGAAGAAACATACAAGGACTCTGTTGGGCAGATGTCAGTGTTTATTAAAAGCTAAATTAAGTCAGTGAGTCAAGAAGAGAGGGCTCAGTTTGAGAGATCAAGAAGTACAAGAATTAGCTGAATCCTAGAAATCTGATTCAGACAATCATATACTTTATTTACATAGTGTTCCCCCTGATATTTCCAGCACTAAACTGGCAGCATACATAGTTATCACAATATTATTGACTGTATTTCTTTTGCTTAACCCACTTTCCCACTTTGTAGCTACCAATTTGTGCTTCTCAGTCCCTCACCTCTTTCACCCAGTGCCCCTATCAAGAGACAGTGTCTTGCAACCACCAGTTCTGTCTCCTGGGTCTGCAAGTCTGTTTCAGTCTTGTTTGTTCATTCATTTTGTTATTTAGAGTCTACATATGAGTGAGATCATCTGGTATTTGTCATAAAAAAGAGTGAAACCTTACCATTTGCAACAGGATGGTTGCTCTGATATTTGACAGAATACCGAAGGGAGAAGAGGAAAGAATCAGGGAAATAAAAGATAAAACAATATAAATTACCCAATAGAACAAAAGAGAGAAAATAGGCTGGAAAAGGGAAAAAAGAACAGAGCCCTAAGGATCTGTGGGACTGTAATAAAAAATCAAACAGGCATACCAAAAAAATGTTAGGCTGGGGTGAGGAAAGAGACTGGGGAGGTATACTAGTATAAAATAATGACTAAAAACTTCCCAAATTTATCAAAATAAGTAATTTTACAAATTCAAAAAGGTGAGTGAGCCCAAAGCAGAAAACATTGAAGAAATTAGAGATATTCTAAATAAATAGAGATATATACAACAATCAATATTCAAAGATTAAAGATAGTAAAGATGTCAGATCTTCCTGAATTGTTACATATGATTAATGGAATTTTTATCAAAATCTAAGTAATATTTTATGAACACACACACACTCAATAAGAACAGGCAGAGTGGAATAGTTAAATATTTTTTAAAGTATAAAAATGTGGAAGGAAACAGTCTATCCAAATTCAAGTCCTACCGCACAGCTACAGCGACACAGATGTGGCATTGGAGGGAGGACAGACACACAGACCAAGGGACTGAATAGAGCACAGAAACAGACCTCCATAAACCTGTCCAACTCACTGCTGACAACAATAAAAACTAATGGAATAATAATCATGTTTTTACTAAGTGATGCAAAAACAATTGAACGTTCATAAGCAAAATTAAAAAAAAGTTGGCGTAAGTTTCATTATCATACAAAAATAAATTCAAAATAGATCACAGATCTAAAAATACAACATAAAAGTATACAATTATTAGAAAAAACATAGAATATTCTTGGGATCTTAAGCCACATAAAGAGTCCTTAGACTTGACATCAAAAACACACTTTATAAAAGAAAAGAATAAATTGGAGTTCATAAAAATCAAAATCTTTTGAACTACAAAAGACCATGCTAAGAGTACTAAAATCTAAAGTAAACACTGAGAGTACACTGTTGGTGGGAATACAGACTGGTATAACCACTGGTGAAAACAGTATGGAATTTCCTCAGAAAACTAAAAATGGAACTGCCTTGTGATCCAGCAATTTCACTGCTGGGATTATATCCTAAGAATCCTGAAACACCAATTCAAAAGAACCTATGCACCCCAGTGTTCATAGCAGCACAATTTACAATAGCCAAGTGCTGGAAACAGCCTAAGTGCCCATCAGCAATGAGTGAATCAAAAAACTGTGGTACATTTACACATTGCAATTCTATGCAGCAGAAAGAAAAAAATGAGCTTATACCCTTTGCAACAGCATGGATGGAACTGTATAGCATTATATTAAGAGAAATAAGCCAGGTAGTAAAAGATAAATATCATATGACCTCACCTATAAGTGGAACCTAATCAACAAAGAAGCGAGCAAAATAGAGCTAAAGACATGGAAATGAATAACAAACTGAGAGTAACAGAGCGAAGGAGGAAGGTGGATAACGGGGAAGGAAGGGGAAGGGATGTGAAGGAACATGTATAAAGGACCCATGGCCAAAGACAATAGGGGCATAGGATTAAGTGTGGGAGGTGGAGTGGGGAGGGGAGTGTGGAGGGGGCAAAATGAAGACAACTGTAATTGAACAACAATAAAAAAAATTTGGAAATTATAAATCCAGCAAAAGACTAGTATTTATAAAATATAAAGAACCATCATAATTAAACAATGAAAAATAAGTCCAATTAGACAAAAGGAAAAGTAAATGAAAAGGTATTCAGTCAAAACAGTGTAAAGATGGTCAATGAGCACATTAATAGGTGTTCACCATCATTAGCCATTAGTAAAATGCAAATGAATACCCCAAGGTTTCAATGCATAGTTATCAGATTAGCTGGGGAAAAAAGTAACAACAGATAATGATGAGCATACAGAGAAATGTATCACTAGTGCATTGCAGGTGGGAATATAAATGGTACAGACACTCTGGTAGCTCTTTGAAAAGCTAAACACAACACTAAAATATAACCCAACAGTTGCACACTTGGGACATTTATGAAAACTTACATTCACACAGAAATTTCTACACACATGTTTATGAAAACCTTATTCATACTTGTCAAAACCTGGAACTAAGTTAGATGTCCTTCAGTGGGTGAACCATCAAACTGATTACAGCATGTTTGTACCCTAGGATACTTTTATCATCAATACAAAGGAATTAACAATTCATACACTCAATAATCTGAATGTACCTACAGAGAGTTACACTCAGAGAAGACAATCCAAATGATTGCATATTTGAACAACATTCTTGAAATGACAAATGGATAAAAATTTTAAAAAAGGATACTGATCAGTATCACCAGAAAGTAAGGGAAGTGGGGTGAAAGTGGAAGGAAAGTGGGTGTGGCTACAAAAGGAGCCCATGGGGCATCCTGGTGATGGAAACATTCTACATCTTGACTACATCAATCTCAGTATTTGGATTTGGTTATTGTACTATATGTTTTTTTGACATTTTGCCATTGGGAAGAGCTGGGTAAAAGAGTAAACCGATCGCCCTGGGCAGTATGGTTCAGTTGGTTGGAACATCATCCCATTCATCAAAAGATTCTCACTCAGGGCCTGGGTTGCAGGTTCTCTCCGAGGTCGGGGCACATAGTGATGCTTCTCTCTCGCTCTCTCTCTCCCCTCTTCCTCACTCTCTCTCTTTTCCCTCTCTCTCTCTAAAATTAACAGATGCTTTAAAAAGTTTTAAAAAGAGTAAACTGGATCTTTACATATTATTTCTTATAGCTACATTTGAAACAACAATATTTCAAAATAAAAAATTTTAATTTAAAGAAAAAAATAAATAATATGTAGACTTCTTACTTACTTGCTATTGTACCTGATTTTCATCGGCGTGGGTAAACACACAAAATTATTGTAACAAATACTTCAGTAATATGGTTTTACTAAAATTCATGGTAGTTGTTAGCCTCCTTTTGCCTATTATTAGTTTTTTAGAATGTTAGTTAAATAAGTACAAACATAAACAGTGTCTAAACTTGTTTACTTATAGCTTATACAAAGCTATAAAGTCAAAAGAATTTATAAATTAAATGCCAACAAAACTAAACAAACAATAAAATCCAAACTAACATCATTATTTCACTGTGACAAATGTTGTTCTTTTGTTGACACTAAATCAGCAATTACAATGTGAATATGGCTGTGACTGCTAAAATACCATTTATTTTACTTTATTTTAGCACACTGCTGCTTCTATGCTCTGCATGGCCATTTAGCTTATTCTACCATTTTTTCTCATTATAAAGTAGGTTGCAACCTTTGTTCACATAGTCTTGTTTCAGTTTGAATTCATCATTTATGTATTGTTTGCCTCTGTTCTCTCTGTTAAGTTAGCATGAATATTTGGGTAAATCATTATTTTGTGCCAACACTATCATAAATACAAGGGTTTGGGCAGTTTCTGAAATGTTGTGGAGACTGTGCTGGTATCTGAGAAGCCACACTCGGTACCCTACGTTCCCAGACCCTCCTTCAGAAACATGGCCTTATGCTTCAGTGAGCTCAACCTCACCACGTGCCTGCAGGTGTTAGTTAGCTTAAGGTTTCTCTGTTCATAGAATCAGAAGATGATAACACTCTAGTACTAAAGAAAAAGAATTAAGAGGAAAAAAATCACATAAAATGTGATCAGTATGAACTCAGTAAACCACATATATTAGCTGCCAAAGTGAGTAATGAAAAAAAAGCTCTAAAAATTTAAGAAAGAGAATGAGGCATCATTTATTTTTTTAAATGTTAGGTTTTCTTCCAAGAGTTATCTGTTTATATCACTGTGGGCTACAGAACTACTAAGGGACAAGTGTGTTTTACAGTTGAGATAAGTATTCTTTGTAACTTCAAAAAACATTTCTCCTGAAACTTCTATATCTTGTTGCAGAAAATTGAATTAAATAATTATTTTTTGATACATACAAATTTTGGAACCAGCTCCTTTATTACACTGAAAAGTTTTCTGTAGTGGAAGTTGGGCTATTTATTGTATGCTGGATTCATAGCGATTTCTTATTTACATGTATTCTGATATTTTTTAGGAATCTTCAGTAAACCTATACAAGTTCATTTGGTTAAAATAGGTATAATTAGAAGTCATTGGTTTAAGATGATAAAAGTAGCTGTATTAGAGTTTTGACTTTTAGTGATTTTTTCTTTATTATTTTTCTTATTATATAATTTTCTACAAAAATGTTCTTAAATAACACTCGCAAATAAGAAAAAATACCTTTGCTTTAAAAATAAACTGGGCTTTGTTATTTGCTCCTTGATATAAAAATAATATTTATATATATTTAAAATACATGAATACATAATACATATTTAAGTATATGGGTACATACATATATTCAAAGTATACATGTATATAAGTTTATTTGTTGTGAAGTACCTTTAATCCATACAACATTATCTTTAGTAGAATAGAAGTGGGCTTCACCCATTTGCTGCTTTTTAAAGTTTCATTTCTCTGTCTCCTTTTCCTAATTTTCCTTTTTCTTCCTGGTAGTTCAGTAAATTTAGTACTTTCACTTAAATGACTATAAACACATACAAAATTTGTGTTAGAAAATTGTTTGTGTGGAAACTAGTAATCATAGACATCACAACAGTAAACTGGGTAATTTTCATCTGTCAATTAATGTATAAATACATTTCCATTTCCATGAAATACTTCAAAATAGTTAATCAAAAATCAATATGTTATGTTAAACAGAAGTTAGGGGAAAAAAGTATGAAATAACCTTGAGGCAAGAAGTGGCTAAGTACACTCATAATAATCTTTAAAAATACAAAACTGTATTTCTCTTCTCATGAACAAGTAGAAAGGAGAATAAAATGCAGTTGTAGAGTTGGTGTATGGCCATAGTTTATATAAGACTTTTAAGATATGGTAAGATGCTTTAGTTTTATTGTGAACATCAATGTGAAGTTATTGAAAGGCTAATTATTGACATGTTGAAAATTTATTTTTGTTGCAGTGAAGATCGAGAAGGCAATAAGGAAAGAACTGTCAAGGTCAACTAAAAGGCCATTGCAATAATTCACGTAAGAAGTGATGTTGGTTAGAACCAGAATGAAAGGAAAGGGGAGAGTGGGTAAGTTGAAAATACTGTAAAAATATTTTGGAAATCTACATGAGTCTCATGGGTTGAATGTGAGGGAGATAGAAAATTCAAGACCAAAGATGATGATGATGATGATGATGATGGTGATGATAATGAGGATGATGATGAAATCAGCAATAATGATGAAGGCATCATTGATGATGATGGGTGAGGATGTTAACAGGTAGCATTATTGTGTGTTTTGTGTGTAAAGCACTTTTAATAAAGTCACTGCTTTTATCCTTATAATTTCCTCAACATATAGGAACTAAACCATCACCTCCATTTTATAAGTTGCTATAGACTGAGTGTTTTTGTCCTCCAAAAATTAATATGTTGAAACCCTTTTCTCCAGTGGGGTGATATTTAAAGTTGGATCCTTTGGGACATAATTTGGTTATGAGAATGAAGCCCTAATGAATGGGATTAGTGCCTTTACAAGGAGAAACATGAAAGAGATGATTTCTCTCTGCCAAGTAAGAACATAGCAGATGACAGTCATCTGCAAACTAGAAAGAAGACCGTCACTAGAACCTGACTTTGTCAGCATCTAGATATTGAATTTTACATGTTTTAGAACTATGTGAAAAAACTTTTTCTTTAGTCTACCCAGTCTATGGCATTTGTTAATGTAACCCAAACTGACTTGAGCACAAGTGATGAAGCTGTGACACAGAGAAGTACATAAAATTGTCCAAAGTCACTATTATGGAATGAATATTTTTATACTCCCAAAATTCATATCATAAAAACCTAATCTCAATTTAATGGCATTTAGAAGTGGGATCTTTAGGAGATAATTTCCTAAAGATGAAGACCGCATGACTAGGATTAGTATCTTCATAAAAGAGATCTCAGAGAGATCTCTTGTCCCTTCTGCCTGGTGGGGGGGGCACAAGATAACCACCTACAGACCATGAAGCAGGTCTTGTAAGACCCCAGATTTGCTGGTGCCATTGTCTTGGACTTCCAGCCTCTGGCATTGTAAAAATACCTTTTTGTTGTTATGTCTATGGCATTTTTGTTATAGTAGCCTGAATAGACTAAGATAGTCATGTAGAAAAACAAGGTAGGGCAAAGATTTCAACCACAGGAGCCACATTCTTGGTTATTGCACGTTAGTGACATCTAGGCTTTCTGGTTTGAGCAACTAAGCAATAGTGAAGCCATTTAGAATAATGCAAAAAGCAAGGAAATGAAGTGGAAATAAAGTGTTGAATCAAGAACATAATTTTGGACCAAAAAAATTTGATTTTTCAACTTGATGTTTTGACATGCAGAGGAGATTTTTTTGACCTGAAGATAAGCATAGAATTCTTTTTTAATTATCAATGTATATTCAACATTGAATGTCATAAGAATGGGTGAAATCACATAGAAGATATATGCAGTAGAAATTAAGAAATAACTATAACTAAAACGGAGAAATAGGTTTATTTAGAAGTAAAAAACTTTATAAGCTTGAGATAGGCCAGCATGGTAGGTAGAAAATTTGGAAATAGGTATGTGGGCAGGCCAAGAGAAAAGTGTTTTAAATAATGAGAATTGGTCAAAGATATTTAATGCTGCCAAATAATATGAATATACAGAAACACCCAGAGGATTTAGGAATAAGAGAAAAAAATGGATGATACATCTCATTTGGGACAGGGTAGAAGAGAGAATAGAAGGTAAATCCACAAAGACTGTTATATTTACTTTAAGCTGAACTCGTTCAGAATCACAGAGAAACATGGGTATTGATGAGGGGAGGAGTGGAATTAAAGGATGTTGTGTTTTTCCTTGTCATATAGGGTACATTAGGACACATTTGCATGTTCACATAATAAGGAAACAACAGATCAAGGTAAGTAGTATTTGTTCTGCCTGAATTCTGCCTGGTGGTATGGCGGGTGGCTCAAAATTATGCCAAGCCCAGGCCCAACATCAGTGTAGAGAGGCAACCATTGTGTTGTTCCTTTTAACAAAAGAAGAATTTGAGACTATGCTGGAGTAATTAGCATATAGATGCTCACCCAGTAAGTGAGGAATGGATGCACAATGATACATATCACTTTGGGACAACTGTGAGGCAATGGTGTGACCCTTTCCATTTGCCCAGCCTCTCCCTTAGCTTTCTATACTTGGTGGGTTTGTAGAGGTTTGGTAGCACACTGAATATCTGGTATTGCAAACCCTCTGCCAAGTGAAAATTCCATTTGCTGCTAAACAAAAAATATATAAGGCCTGAGGACAATAAAAATGAAGACATAGTGTAGACTACAGATTTTTGAATGACTGCTTTATAAATGCATTACATATGTATAACTATAACTAAAATTCCCAGATCTGGCCTCAATTCCATATGAGCAGTTTTTAATGTCCAGCGTATTGTGTTCTGCTGTAATGAAATGTTCCTTCCTATTTTTCATCCCCTACACACTGAATTTTAGAATAAAGAGCTTCCTAAACACAGTAAATTCCACATCACTTCAGATGTTTCTCTGCACACTCCAAAAAAAAAAACAGATTTAAAACCATTTGCATTTTTGACTATTGCCACACAGCTATTTTTAAAGAGTATTTCATAGAGCTGACAAAAACAAGAATAATGGTACTATATACATACACCTAATCTCATGCTTTTTCCCCCAGAAAAAGAGCTTTTAAGGAAATCCCATTTATTGGCTTTCAAAATTAAAAGGTCTTCTTTTTCATAATCTCAGAACTAGGCTCTTTTCAATGCATTACTCCATATGACAAGACAATTGTGCTTCTGCGATCTTAAAAATAGTAGAATTCCTGTAGCTTTCATTGCTTTTAATAGGTCATTTTTGCTTTGTGCCATGTAGACAGTGTACAGTTCTATAAATAACTGAGGGGAAGGCAGCAAAGGATTCTCCTCATTTCTTCTAGTACATGAATCACTAGAAAGAAGGGTTGCCTTTCCATAGGAAGGGCATCTATAGGTTGGACATATATAGCTCCGTCTTGGTAAGCAGTTTTTTTTGGTAAGACTTTAGTTGAAGAAGTAAGAAACCCAGTTACAAAGGTATCTTTCAGATGATGCTGATTTGATGGAAAGCCAAAAGCACCACCTGTAATGGGAGAAAAACAAATTTCTCATGGCTAAGATTTCAAGTTCAATTTCTATAGTCCCAAGAATAGCAATAAATAGCTCATAAGGATGATGTTTTAGAGGTTAAAACCTTTGAAAGCACACTACTGTTTAACACCAATCCTCCTCTTAGAGATGGTGGGGGTCTCACTTATTTAAAAATGGAAGCCCCGACTGTTACCATCGGTATGTAGCTAGAAAAGGGAAGCAGAGGGGACTAGACATTGAACTTAATAAACTGGGGAGCCTAAGCCTGTTCGCTTCACCAGGAAGCTTCAGCTTCATATCCCCAGGGATCATAGCATTGCTCCACCAAGCTGTTTAACACGCCTCCTTTTTTCTTCTGGGTACTATACTGTTGGGAGGTAAGGGAAAGGTGCTGGGCCATAGAGGCCTGTCAGTCTAATTAGGGGGAGAGTAAACTCGTCCAAAGCCCACAGAAGCTGGGAAAGTTGATTGGTTCTTTGAAAAGGTAACTAACTGGTCTATCAAAAACCCAATATAATCCCAAGGGAACAAAGAAGCTGTGAGTCTCCCACCCAGTAACATGCTCACCCTGAGCACTGGCTCGTTCTCTCTCCATAGCCCTGTGTCCTTAACAGCCACGTGGCTGGCAGTCATGTGGACTTGACCACCAGAGCAGTCAGGATAAAGCTAAGTTACCTGGAAGCAACTGAGACAGCTTAGCGGCCACCTGCAAGCTACAAGGACTAAGCTTTAATATGAAACAAAACTCTGAAGCCTGGCTTTTGTCTTGCACTTGTTGAGAACATAGTTGGACTTTTTCCATGGCTGAACAGAGGGAGTTAGGGCACTGAAAATCGGGGGCAGCCTCTAGTCCCACCCAAATAAATCATGCCAGACCATAGTCTCCTGGGTATGGGTCCTTGGAGTGCATTCCTTGTGATTCAGTGGAAGGTCCTAATTTTCACCTACAACAAAATCAACTTCAATGTCTCAGCTAAACTAATAGAAAATGGGACAACTCATGTTCTTTTGAGTCTGATGTCTCACTTAAACCTTGATTCTGAGATTTCCTTTATTATTTGCAGGAAGTATTTTTCTGTAGATTTTCAAGAAGCCCATGGAGAAATTGTGTTGGTGGACTGATATTAACAAATGGGTGTATTTCAAGTCTGTAGCTCTATACCATCTTTAATTAGCTTATTCACAAACTGTAGCCAAACTAGTATAATAGGAGCAAGAAGCAACTGATTTTATTTATTACATACCTACATTTAAATATAAGTTACACAAAAACAATTAGTCTATGGTAATTTATGAAATCATTCCTATTGTAAATCAAGACAGGTGGAGGAGGAGATCAAGTCACAAATTTAATTCTGCAATTATCACTTCTTTATGTTCCTAGGAGATAATTTTTCTGTATATTGAACACATTTTTTCTACTTACAATACCTTTTTATATCTATTTCCTTTTATCTTCCATAAAAAGTGAGAGTTACTGTAACTTTATTCTGAAAGTATTAATAAGCTTGTTGCTAATTAACTTATTTCTTTAGATTTATCCAGCTAAAAGAACTGGTTCAGCCAGGTATTTAAGGAAAAAAGAAACAGAATCAGGGTTTCCAGTCATTATTCAGTACTATAAATCACTAATTCACATTCTGATGGAATCTATAAATGATTTTTGGGAGGAAAGAACTGGTGACTTTGGCTTGGAAAAGGGAATTACCCTCATTCTTTGACTGTACTTATATCTGTTCATACAAGTTTTATGGCAAAGTAGAAGCCTGGTGTTTTTAATGTGCTCACAAAAATATTCTTTGTCCTTTTCTGGTCCTTTTTAAGATTTAATATTCCCATTGTGTAGAAATTAAAGCTGGTTGAGATGTAGTAGAAACAGAGCTATATCTCTAGAACTTTATACCCTACATAGAATCCTAAAAGTACATTTAACAGCTCCCCTAGTTCAAACTGTAGCATTTTTTTAGCTTACAAACGCATTCCTACTGACTGGTGGAGAGAGAGATGTCTGTTGGGTTGGGTAACTCTCTTCACATTTTCATTCCTCCTACGCATGAAAACCCTTGAGGGAAAAGAGCCATAGATATTTACATGTGCATGGTCATGAATTAAAACGTGATGAAACAAAGAAAAGGGTCTTTTTCACTGAAAAAGTAAATGACTCAGTGTTAAGACAGTTAGAAACGGTACTTAAGTTTGTACAGATGTTTAAAACGCAAGCAATTCAAGGACGCATCTCAAAAACACTATAAGAATTTATTTAAAAATCTCTTTTGTATCATTTCTGATAACTGGAACTTGCTTGCTCTCATTATAATTATAAAACTATATAAAACATGCTTTGGGGAAATAGACACACTCGTGCAGACACACAAATGCACAACAAACAACTTCCTTCTGGGTGATAGATATTTTTCGAAATACAGTTATTTAAATAAACCCAACTTCTTCTAAACTCAGTGTAGGGAAATCTGTTAAGAACAATGATGCGGGCAGGAAAGTAATGAGCACTTCAGTTCTGACTTACATTGGCACATTCACACCACCAAAAGCCTGGGCGGGGGGGGGGGGGAATTCCTCCTTAATGGCAACAGGCGCTTCTGCAGAATGGAAGTTGACACTAATGCAGGAACCAACAGAAATCTACTCCATTTAATATGTATGTCAGTAATGAAATTTCTTTGACAAATGCTTGAATTAAAACTTAAATCTGTCTCAGGAACAATTTCCCAATGACTTTCGAACACAAATATGTGTGCTTCTCTCAGAGGAAATTTCTGATTCCAGTTTATTTCATGAAGCATGGCAATCAATACTCATATTCTCCTTCTCAGACTTCATGCTGCTGTTCAACGGGCAGTTAACCTTGTAGATCTGATGGTGGGTCTCAAATGAACATGAATATAAAAATGACAGACTGTAATTGCTATCCCTTATGAGAATCCAATATATTAAGAGGGCAAGCCAGTGACCTCTGGTGCTCAGCCGCTGCCGCCGTCCCCACTCACTGCAGTGTTTTGATGTCCACAAGGCATTGTTCAATTTGTCTGTCTGTGCTTGGCAGACAGAGCCAGGTGCCGATTTGTCACACTTTCACTGGTCTGAATGATAGCTATCAATGTCTTGGTTTGAATTTTAGTGGCTAAATCTTGTTCTGTAGATATTTTTACAAGCAACTTGTAAAACCCTGCTGCCATGGAGCAGAGTCTATTTTCAAGAAAGCAGGTGTCAGATGGACCTGTGTTTCTTTGCACACTCATGCTTTTATGCACACTGCTTCCTTCCGTCAGAAATGTCACCCTGCTGCTCTTCTCCACCTGTCAAATTCCTCCTCAGATTTCCAAACCCAGGGAGAAGGTCGCTTCTGAGAAACTTCTCTGACTCAGGCTGAATCAGATGCTCACTCTCCTCAGGATTTCTCTTCATGGTCACACTTTTATTTCAGCACTAACCATATGTTATGAAATATAGGGGTAAGGGCAGATGCTTTGAAGTTGAAGAGAGTCTGATTTTAATTCTAGCTCATCCATTTACTACTCGGATGGCTAAACATTGGATCTATGTTTTTTTCAATTTCTCAATATCTACTTACTTATTTGAAACTGGGGAAAACGAGATTTCTCTGCATTGCACTATTTTGGTGTTATTTGGGTATTAGCCAGTTTTCTTCCTCTTTTTAAAATTGTGTTTGTTTCAGCACCTGGGAGGCATTCAACAAATACTCTTTGAGAAGAGAATGCATCACCTTTTCACCTCTTTCAGCCTCAAGTACATGCTCATCATTTTTCTAGTTGCTTGTGATCCGCAGTGATTAGAAACTGGAGCTCTTGGCCTCCTGGTGTTTACACTACAGTGGAGAATATTTACAGTAGTTATTCAGCAAATACATATACTCTATCATTTCTGATGCTAAGTACACCAAAGGAAATAGTAGAGGTAGAAGATAGAAAAAAATGTTGGTTGAGTGGGGAAAGCCAACTACCTACATTTGATCTGAAATGATAAGAAAGTAAGGGGCTGTTGAAAACTATGAAGAAGAAATGTTTTAGGAACAGGAAAGAGTAAACACAAAGTCCCAGAGATGGAAGGGTTGAGGAGCAGAGAAAAGCCAGTTGGCTGGAAGCCATGAGCTAGTGGAAGGCTTTTTAGAGGGTAGAAGGTTAAAGCAGAAGGCAGGGGTCGGGCCACGGTGGGGCTTGCCTAAAGCTGAAGCCACTAAGGAACCCGGCCCAAGATGGAATCCAGGGTGACATCACATCTTTCACTGTTAACTTATGAAATGTTCCAAGTTATCAGGATTCGGTTAGAAAACTGAAAATTTCCCCTTGACAGTCTAGAAATTGTCTGTTGTTTTCTAAGAGGAAGAATGTTGGTAAAGAAGTCCACGTCATGTATTGCCTTTGCTATGAACTTCATTCTCACAGCATTGCCCTGGACAGAAGCTCATTCAGGGATTAAGCTTAACATACTCACTTAGCCACCAGTTCATGGGGTCACATTGGGCAAATAACCTCACCTCTCCAGACCTCAGTTCTCTGTCTGTGAGAAAGAGATAGTAATAGTACCTGTCTCATATAATATCTGTGAGTGTGAATTGACGTGGTCTAGGAAAGTATATGACTAAGTGGGTATTGATACTATATGTAGTCACCTGGGTATGGCTTAGCCAAGTATTTATTATTAACTGAGAAATTTACTATAAATGTGAGTGCTACTTACTTCCTGGCAGGAAACAATGTATCATAATTTAATTCTTCACTTAGGGACCACTGGTGATCCCAAGTCCTGGGTGATTCCATTGTATTTGGTGCAAAGACTTACCCTGGTGCATATTACTTTATTGTTCTTGCTTTTTTATTTCAAGATTTTATTTATTTATCTTTAGAGGGGAAGGGAAGGAGAGAAATATCAGTGTATGGTTGCCTCTCACGAGTCCCCTACTGGGAACTGGCCTGCAACCCAGGCATGTGCCCTGACTGGGAATCGAACCTCGATCGCATGGTTCGCAGGCCTGTGCTCAATCCACTGAGCTACACCAGCCAGGGTGCTGTTCTTGCTTTTGTAAGTGTCTGTTCTTTCACCATCCTACAGCAAGACATCTATGTGTTCAGAAAGCCCCTTTTGTTCTTTTATTTTCCAAGTCCAAAACCAGGCTGGTTCATAGGAGGCATGTAATTTTTGCTTTTTAAAATTGCTTCCTGAATGTGGAAAAAATTGATTAACCTACGTTACGATTTTTACCCAAAGCACAATTAGAGTAGAAGTTGATGAGTCAAATCTGTGATTAATACACATACTCATTCTCACTGTCAAAGTTGTGTCCGGTTTAAATCAGTGGCCTCCACAGGAGTAAATGTTCAAGACTGCCCAAAAAGGCCACTTGTCTGTGATATTCTAGAGGTATTTCGACCATCATGTAGATACCTTGGAAAGTTTTTTTAAGGGTTACATCCACCCTTGAGATTCTTTTATTCAAATGTTTTCATGGCAGCATACACTAATCAAATGATTGAATTTAGAATTTTGGCATAGTATGACCTATGGGAATAACACATTAGTACAATATGTCATGATATCTAAATTACCCCCTGTAATTTTTTGCAATGTGAGGTCTTATAATTTTTTTTTGCTACTGGTGTTGGACAGTCTTGGAGTCTTGTCTTACTCGATTTTTGATACTGCACTAAGTACTTGGCAAAATTTGTTTTAAAATACTATTTTCCCATCCTCCTGGTAATAACTGAGTCAAAGAAGAGTAAGGATAGTTGCATTACTTTTGACCAATGCAGCAATAGAAAGAAGCAAAAACTTACTGACTGACAGACAGTAACACAGCCAATTGGTGGCAGCGTGACTGAAGCATTTCTGCCATCGTCCTTCCAGCTTCTTGCTCTATGAAACACATGAACCGTGCTTCATTGATGCCATGTTTATATTTGGCGAAGAAAGCACATTGACGTCGCCTGATGGCAGCTTCTACAAATATTATTAGAAAATAACCTGCTGTGTTTGGAATCTGATGAAGTAATTTATTATTTTAAATTCCTGGAAGGAAGGAGAGATGCCTGCGTGTTTGGTCTGTGTGGTGCGACCTCACTAAAACATATTGTGTGTGTATGTCAAAACTCAGTGTGTGAGGGACATTCTTTGCCACTTCAAATGGTGATGAGCCCTTTTGCTTGTTTCTAATAGGAATCCATTCAGTCAACACAGCCTAAATTATGTCTAAAACGTGACCTCAGTGGAGTTCGATCAATGCACTCTTTTATGTCTGCCCACCTTTTAAACACTCAGTGTATACTTACTTTCCCCTGGTTAACTTCATCCAGCAGATAGAAAAACTTTGTCCCCAAAAGCAGTAAAATGAACCTCACTGTTTAAGCAATTAACTGATATATAGAGCATATTTAAGGCTATGTTTAAGCCACTCTGTGGAAGGTATCACAGAAATAATTTTCTTATAATTAAAGTGTCTCTCTTTCATTAGCTTACTTGGCTAGCACTGCATATTAAATGTTATTTACAGAAAGATACCTAATTACATTCACTTATGCTCATTTCTTTACTGCCGTTAATGCATTACAGAGGACCAGCATACAGTTCTTGCTCAGCTTTCTGCCGATATTCTTAAATGTTTCTTATCTCTAACCATGCTTTATTGGAGAACAAGTATATAAACATGGAACACAAACTTTCGTGCTCTGAAGGTATTTTTGAGACTTGTCTACTTACATATTTTCTTCATTACATTAATAATTTACTTTGCTGAAAATACTCACTTTTCAGAAATGTAATAGAACATTTTAGTAAAACTTGGACACAGTAATGATAAAGACCTGCGTAAAAAGTGGTGAGGACTAATTTTCCTTCAGCATTTATTTGCATCAGGGTCTTAATAGATATTGTTTTATTCAATCTTGAAAAGAGCTGTAGAAAGAAGATATAAATAATTTAATACACATAGAAGAGAATTATAGAGGTGAAATAACTTGTCCAATTATGCATCTAGTAAGTTTTGGAGGTGAGATTTTGGTCTAGCTTGGTCTCCCTTAGAATGTGTGACCTTTGTATTATTTTCTACTGTGCCTATTCTGCAGGAATTAACATTTCGGGCAGGCAGTTCAAGTTAAATATAACCTGAAGAAATTGCTTCTACAGACATGAATAGCAAGAAGGAATGCTATTGAGAAAAATCTCTATGGAAAAACAGTGAGACACAAAGCACTACTTATGAAAGAGGACTTAAAATTAATTAAAGTTACACCTAAAATAATTAATTTCCTTTCAGATTAAAAAAAATCAGCCCTAGGTGTGAAACAAGTCCATTGGTTTAAAATCACTAATAATTCTGATTCTTATCATTGTCTGTCTTAACTGTTGGAATGAACGTGGTGATGCCACTGATGACCATTACAATGAAAACTGACATTTGAACACAACACAACTGTTCTCAGCACCTGTTTAAAGATATTTTAATATCGCTGCCTTTTGAAATATCAAAAAGTAAATTAGAATGCTTTTGTTCATTTACAAGTTCTAGCATATGCTTCGTGAATGCTAAAAATGGTTGCAAACATAAGATTTCAACCAAAAATAACATTTATAAGAAGCTTATTAGGAAATATAGTAATGAGTTTCTAGCCCTATAATGTACATAGGTAGAAAAAATCAAGTCTCCGAGTTAAAGAGCCCAGAAGAATGTGGCATAGGGGTAACAATCATGACTAACCTAAACTATAGGCGCATTAAGTGGTACTGAGTGATGCATATGTCTCATAATGGAAGGGCATTATTTCCCAAAAACGTCTTCCGAAAGTGTGGTGCCTGCCGTGACTAAAATACCCCTGTCATGACAGTTGCATGATTAGCATCACCTTTGCCCTGGAGACTTCTTTTGAAATACGTACATTCTTAAAATGGGGAGTCTATGTTAGATACCCTCTTTTCTTGACAGGATGTCTTAGCCAGTGTAAGAAGAAAATAAAGTATTTTTGTAAAAAGAGGCAGAAGACACCATGAGCAAACTTTTTCTTCTTCTCTTCTATATCTAGACCCTGTCTCAAATTTACCTGGAATTCACATCTATGTATTATGCTTGGCAGTTTATGCATTTTTTTCAATATAAATTCACATTGAAACACATGTCATAAAAAGACTAGGAGACCTTAATTCAAAGCATAACTGAGAAATTTTAATTCTCTGTCAATCAGTTTTAAGTCATCTCATGGGTTTCCCCTTTATTGGCATCCTGTCTCTCAGTAGATCCTACTTATGTGTTATCTCTCATTTTTAATGTCATCTATACTTTTCTTGGTTTTGTTCAGCAAACTTTCACTGATCATCTGTCTACTATAAAACAGATTATTTCGAGATTCTGGGATCACAATGATGGATTTGTTGTCTCTTCTGCCTTTAAGAACGTCAAAGATCTAAAAGAAGGGAAAACAGGGAACACAAAATCACAACTTCCTACATGACTGTACCTTAAGAATGAGATACAGTAAAAACTTTCTTCAGTTCTTTTTTTAAATAGAGGGAATGAAATGTAAGGGGTGGGAGGAAACTTACACTAAAAATTCACAATTTCAATAGCAAACATTATTGTTTTAACTGTTTTGAAATAGCCCCTGTCTCCTTGGAAGTGGAATCATCTGGATGAAAGTAACAGGTATTTTTGATCCATAAAAACCACCAAAAGAAATCTTATTATGTGTGTGAAAAACAGTTATTCCTGAAATATCTAAGCCATCACTTACCTTATTTAACTGTTTTAGAACTATAAATAAATTGTTCTGTAAGGTAAATTAAATTGGATATGTCTTCTAGCAGAAACTAAGAGCAATTATTTTCATGCTTCTTTGGGGACAAATATTAGTTTTTAATTCAATTTAGAATACATTTTTTGCAAATTTTGGATTTTTCTTATGGATTTGTATGTAGCTTTCTCGGAGCAGTTGTTTGTCAATGAGAAGTGCACTAGAAGGGTCGTAGGAATATCATTAAAGCCATTCTTTATTTCAATGAGGAAAAGGAAACACTAAAGAGAACATCAGTGGATGAACATTGAAGGTGGACCATTATATTTTGAGGTGATTGTGTTCACTTGACCACAGAGCAACATCTCAACACTATCAATGAGAGTTGGGTGCCTCCCAAAGGAAATGACATTCCTCGTAGTCAATAAACATGGGAGGAGTTCGAATGCGGACATAACAAGTGAGGAGTACAGTTGTAAACTACAAGGCAGGAGGAACACACACTCTTTTGCTATTATGCCTATTCAAGGCTCAGTAATCCCTGGTGTTCACGCGATGGTGAAGATCCCTGGGTTGTGGATAAAAAGATTCAGAAACACAATAATGAAAAATAATGAATTACCAGACTCATCAAGAAATGGCTATCTTGTGATGGACAAATGACATGATAGTGTTGTCATTGATTGAATAATCTTATAGATTAGGAACTTTACTGATTGATTGCAAATGATAACTGCTAAGTCAATGTTTTATGCAATTACCAATATGTAGTCAGAATTTTGATGTCTATGAAATACATTCGTTTCTAGGGTTCTCTCCAGTGCGTCACGCTGGTGTCACCAAAATGTGGGCTTCCGCCACAAGATAAAGGAGACCCAGAGATTTTGTTCCCCAACAACTTGACACTAGGGGGCAGCAGGAGTTTATTTAACCTGAAGTAAAACCAAAGTACCCTCTAAGGTCTCAAAGCTCATACTAGGACTAACATCATAAAGGCGTAGCAATTGGTTCTCATTCACATCTCCATTTCCCATGGATGCCACTCCGAACTTGTTGTTTAGGAGACTAAAGCACTCAAAATAGGACTTACAAAATAAAAGACAATGAAATCTGAGGAAACACTGACTTTTAAAAAGGAGAAAATGATGATAGGAGATTAGTGGGATGGTTCAATGCTTTAATGCACTCCAAACTGTGCTAAAGAAGATGAATCTTAGTAGTTTTATCTTGTCCTCGGTTATAAGAGCAGTTACTTCTCTACCAAACCAAAGTCTCTACACAAACTATGTTTTATGCTGTTTCCATAATTTTCCAAATGATTCAAGTTTTTAGTTATGAGGGCCATTTGACCACAAAGTCTTAAATCCCTAATCTGTGAAGAAATAGAAAAACAAACAAACAAATAAAACCCTGAGCAATGCCTCCATATCATGTAGGTCAACAAATCCTATTATTTTTCTACCAATGAACCACTACTCATTCCCCTTCTCCTTTCATTCCTACTCCCCCAAATTAATGGTCATCACTCTCCTATGTTACCGGTATAACCTCCTAATAAGTCTTCCTGCTCCTGGGGCTTCCTTCATCTGACTCAGTCCCTTTGCTGCCAGAGTTGCTCTTCACACAACTCCAGGATGGCACTGACTGTTCTCTCTTAGTCTTTCTTTTGCTGGTCCTTGTTCTTCTTTCTGACTTCCCAACTGCTCAGCTTTTAGCTCTAGTCTTATCTATTCTCCTATCCTAAGTGACACTAGATGGTCCAGTGGCTTTAACGACTGTATAAATGTTTTTGACTCTCTACAGTTCCTGAGTTGTAATATCTAATTGCTCAGTTTTCAAATCCATTGGGATGTTGAGTGAGCATTTCCAGCTTAACAAGTCCAACATAGATCGCTTGGTCTTTCAAGCTCCCGCCAAACAGTTCCTTCTGTTTTCTTCATATCTGTAAATGATATCCACCCAACTCTATTTTTCATGCTGAACTCATGGCCTGCTTTGCCCAACAATCCATTATCAAGACCTATGTGCCCTTCAAATTATTTCCTGAATACTCCATCACTACCAGTCCCAATTGTTGGAATGTTCTCATATATAGGGCTGAATTCACCTCCTAATTCTCCTCTTCACTTTTGCTATTGCCCTAATAAGTCAATTCATTCAGGAGGCAAGTGATTTTTAAACATCAAATTGTACCATTCATTTACCCAATACACCCAGTGATTTTTCTACAGAAAAATAATAAAATTTAAGTTTCTGCCCATGATATTTAATGGCTGATGTGATAGGAATCTGCATGGCTTTTGTTTGTGTGGCCATAGAACTCTTCATTACATGAAATACTTCATGTAATGACAAAATATAAATCATTAAAAGTAGATCTGTTCTGGAAACTATTTTCTTTACCCTTTCCCTGAATATCTTTAGGAGCATTTATTTAAAACAAAGTAGGAAACCTAAAATCAGTACTTTGATAAGTGAGGAAATAAGGAGCAAGGAGATGAGATGACAAGCTGAAGTGGACAGAGGTGGTTAGGACTACAATCAACTTGATCCAACTCAAATCTCTTTGGTAACAGTCATTCTCAAGAGCATTCCCTTCTGAAAGGATTTGGATTAGGAATGGAAGGTAGCTTTGAAGCATCCACTCAGAGTAGAGCTAATTAAACTCCTGAGAGAGCACCTAGTTGAGATGATTAAGATTTATCCAACTAATACACAGACTAGCTTGACACACATGTGGCATGTGATATGTCTAACAGTCAGATGAATGGCTAAACCTGTGTCCATTAATCTCTGAAACTCAGAGACATTTGAGGAGCCATTTTGAATAGGACAAGACTTAAAAATGAAACCGAAAATGTGGCACAAGGTTTGAATCTGCATATTCAGAAATATTCATAGGTATTGTCAAAAAATATACCTGAATAGTGACCAACTGTGGGTTAGAAAAAAATAGTAAAGAGGAAATATTTAGTATAAGGCATTCTTTCATTAACACTGTACTCTGGATTTCAAAATATTTTTGAAAGATTTATTTATTTATTTAGAGAGAGGGGAAGGGAGGGAGAAAGAGAAGGAGAGAGGTATGAATGTGTGACTGCCTCTCATGTGGCCTCCACTAGGGACATGGCTGGGAACCCAGGCATGTGCCCTGACTGGGAATTGAACCAGCAACCCTCTGGTGTGCAGCCTGCACTCAATCCATGGAGCTACACCAGCCAAGTAGATTTCAAAATATTTTAGTAGTTTCTAGAAAATCAAAGACTCATTAAAACATTCTTTTAATACGATATAATATTTTTATGCTTTTAACCTGAATGAAATTTGTAATGTCATTTTAAAAACCTTTTTTGAAACTATGTATATTTAAGTTAACATAAAATTCCCTTTCCCTGAATTTTCAAATCCTACTATTTTAAAGAACAGTGATAATTCTTTTCTATTGATTATTTGATTTGGACTAGAAATTATGCATACACAGAAATTCACAAGGTATATTTATTGTTTGGTTTGCTTAAATGACACTATAGTTTTGCTGATTTGAATCCCTTGTCCATCCTAGCAGTTAAATAACTGGAAGTCTGGTTTTGAGTTTGTGCCTGGCTTCGAACCCCAGTCTATTTTTGTTAAACAAATCTGCAAGCTTGAATGTAAAAGACCATTAAAATTCTTCATGTTTCATTGTTTAGCTTTTCATATGAGAAAACTAAGGTCTAATGCTTTGCCTAATTACAAATAGGAACATTTAAGCTAGACATCGGGAGAGGATTCCACTAACTTCTTTCAACTACAGAAAGTTCTCATCTCATTCAATAATAGATATGTACAAATGGGTTTAAATTTGGTGTAAATCTTGATATTCTCACTGGAGGAGGCCTGTGACCAGGCTTGGCTGTCTGGTTGAAATGCTCTCTTCTTCATTTAGTTAACTCCTGTTCTTCCTTTAAAATGTAGAGATTAATTCATCTCTCAAGTGACAGTTCCTCTGGATAGCTACCAAAATGCTCTCTGACAAAGATGTTCTCCCATTATATTCTTTCAGAGTACGCTCTCTCCTTTATTCTTAATGACTTTACTTTCCATTTATTTGTGTGATTATTCGATCAGTATCTTTTGGCAATAGAATATACAATCTTCAAGGGGAGAGAGTGTCTTTGCTTAAACTAACACCTGTATTCTCAAAGACCACCTCAATGCCTGACCTTTGGTCATGGCTCAGTAAATAATAATTGGTTAAATAATTTAATTTTTAAAAAGTAGCTTTTTCTACTTATTTAATATATTTACCACCCTGATACATACATTATAGCAGGTTAATTATTTCTAAAAATCTTGAAAAGGGGTACCCTGTATTTCCAATACTCTGCTAGAGAAATGATCACTGATAGCACTGTAGTAATAAATAAGATGTTACCCCAAAGGGCTACACTTATTGGGCCACAGGTTGCCCATTTGGAGCTTACCAACTGAGTTAGCGAGGCGGTGCCTACACAGGTGGACGTGGTGGACCCAGAGGTAATGTCGGCACAGCAAGGACTCAGATCCCCCTAGAGACCAGGGATTCTGATGAGCAAAGGGTTTTGGAACCAAAACATCAGTGTAAAGAGTTTAGTTTATGAGTCTATGTTCAGAATTAGGTGTGAGATCCAGTCCCCAGGCATCAAGACAGACATGAGTAGCCCACCAGGGGCACAAACAGGGCCAGTGCTGCTTCTTCCATATTTTATAAAAAATGAGGAGGTATAATGGGGTGCCACGTGACCAAGTAGTGTTATGAACATTTAATGGGTTGGGATGAAGGATGCTGAACACACTGCAAACGCACAGGGCAGTTCTACACAATGAAGGATTTCTTTGCCCTCAGTGCCAAGAGCACCCTCTCAGAGGAGCGCTTTGATTCAACAAGCTCCTTAAGGACAAAATCTGTATCTTGTTCCTCTGGGTATTCCAGCAGCAAGCACAGGGCTTGAATTTTAGTGGATGCCTATTTGGAATGAACTCCCATATTTTGCCACTGAGTTAGGTAGAAATATAGAAATGCATAAATGTATGACTTTAGATTGATTCAGTGAAAGAGAGACTTGACACTCTGGCTTCTGAGCAGAGGTGGAAGAGGGCAGTTTATTCCCAGTTGTCAAAAGGGGGAGGGGGTCAACACTCGTAAGTCATGGAGTGCAGAGTGGTACCTCAATCAGAAAGCAATAATGCCACCTGAGATAGAAGTAGAAAGTCTGACTCGTTACCCAGGCTGAAAGCAGATTCAGTGAGTAATTTCAGGCCTCTATGCCTTTGTTAGGGAGGGCAGCCAAGCCACAGATGGGTGCTGGGAAAATGCAGGTGTTTTCCCCCCTTGCATTGTGGGAAGAGCTGAGGGATTAGAAAACGTGGGGGAAAGGAAACATTTGCTGGCAGAGAAAAATCACCTGCCCCAGGTTTTCCAAAACACCCACAAAACTCACACTGCCCTCTGCGATGGATACATTCTTTGTGTCAGAAGACTCCGTGTAACAATTCCGAAGCAGCAAGGGTAATTGTATTGATTCTGAGGGAATGTCTGGTTAATTTTTCACAAGGCGCAGATCCCTCAGAAATCGATAACTTTCTGCTGTATCTTTATTCTTCTGAATAAACCGTGTCTGTCGGAGAAACTTGATTCTTAAGCTCAATTGGATTTATAAAACATTCACAGACACATAGCACAAAAGAAATGTAAGCTTTCCCCAGGAATGGTGAGTATTTAACCTCAACTTAGGACAAAGACTCCTTCTCTTTTGATTTATTCTTGTCTTTGGACTGGCTTTAGGAGGGGCTGTGATTTCTGTGATGCAAATGTCCCTTGTAGGCATTGGTTCCCATCCCCGAGGCAAAGAAGCTTCATAGAAGATACAAAGTATATATCTGGAAGCTAAGCAAATATCTATTTAAAAAAATCTGGGGTTATAGGAGAGGCTGTTAGAAATATATGCATTTTACTATCTATTTCTGCACTAAGACGAGTATACAGTAACAAATATTTTTAAAGAAATCTAAACATGCTTTGGAAACTGTATTAAAATGTTATCCAATAACAGAACTTAAGGAAATTGCTGAGTGATTTTTATCTTTCATCTAGATTTACACAGCAAGAAAGTAATGCCCAGAGAGGTTAAGTGTTCTTCCTAAGGTCACACAGTAAACATCTCATTCATTAAATTGGAAATGCCACTTTGAAAATAAATCAATGAACTCATTTATCAAGGACTGGTACTGTACAAGGTTAAAAATACAGATCCTGTCTGGATTGGCACAAATACACAATACAAGAACTCAAATCATAAAAATAGGAAAGAGAAGATGGAGGGAAATTTTTTAAATCATGTATTTTTAATACTATAAAAGCCTCCCACATTTGGATAAATATCACTGATCCATTTTTTTACCTTAATAGAAGTTATATCATCTGAGACATAAGACTGACCATTGCTAATCAAGTTCTTTGTATGTCATGTTTTTTTTTAACCTTTTGTATACAAAAATCCAGCACAGCTATAATCACCTATAATAAAACATGCACAGACTATTTTTGGCAAGGCAAATAGGTGCTATTTCAAAGAGATACAGAAAGAGAATCCAAAAATTCCAAGCTAATCACTACACCACTTTTTTTCTGGGAATATAAACACTTAAGATCTTGCTGCCACTTCAAAGCCTTTTTGTTCTTACCCCGATCCCACTACACGCACCCACGGAGCGTGAGCACACAGCTACCTGGTGTGCTTAGAAGTGTCTTTAAGAACAGAAATACTTAGGGTCCCATCAAATGAGGCTAAATTTTGCATGGATACTCATGTTTTCTTCTTGCTTTGTCAATAACTTAAAAAAATAGAGAAATAAGAAAGCCACTGAAAGCAGTTATGTTTTGTCCTGGTTTCCAATTGGACTGCTTCGCCTCTTCAAACAAACACAGCCATCTCTTTACAGTCTGAAAGGTGATCCAGGACAAACCGTGAGCTGCTGTCCGGACGGCACTGCCCAGCATTCTTCACTGTGGTTTTGAGGGCTATTTCAGGAGTGAGAAAGGACAGGGAAGTTTCAATTCCAGTTGTCCCAGCAGCTACACATTGAAAGCAAGCCTTCTCTAGCTCCTGCTGCTCAGACGAGCCACCTACAGAAATTATTTTCATCTAATTCTAGCAGGAGATGACTTTTAATTTTGAACCAGGATGAGGCTTTATTCGTGGTCCAATCCAGTAAAATGAACAAATAAACAAACAAATATTCTCTTATGAGTGTTGGAATGGCGATGTAAGATCTAGACCACTTACAGTTCTAATTCATTGAAATGGTGACTGACTGAGACTAGACTTCCTGGTTTTCTCATTACACCCCACACAGGTCAAACCACAGGGTGGATGAACTTTCTGATGAGGGTTTGATTGTATCTACTGCGTCTTAATGCAACATGTCCCATATGCAGACAGGAATGAGCTTGGTGGCAGCAGCATTCATTAAGAAGGGAGACCTACCAGGTTATTCGAAAAGTTCATTCTGCTCATAAGATTATTGTCTTCAACTAGTAATTGAGAACCACTTAATTGGTGTCTTGACCTTAGAATTTATCCAGAATGGGAACTTCTTGTGAATTTCTTTGTAGTTTCCCCTGATTCATAACTATTTCTAATTTGAAAATTTAAAAAAATCCTTAAGAATTCTAAATCTGAGATGTAAAAAAAAGGTTTCACTGAGAATCACTAAATCCATAAATGGAATAAAAACAACTAATCTATTATGGAGAGGGTCATTAAAACACATGTACACACAGCAGAATAGAATAACTTCTATTTCTTGATTTTATAACTCGACAAATTTATTATGTAGGTATTCTTTAAAGAAAAAGAAATGTTTCTCTTAAGTGTCTCTTTCTTTGTGGGTTCTTATATTCATTACATGGTGTCAACATCCTGCGGAAGTGTGTGCCGTGGGAAAGCTGGGACTTCTCTCCTGTTCAGATTTTAGAGCCACTGGAGTGAAGATCTCTCCATCTTTCAACTTCTGACTGATAGAGCTGCAGAATATCCTTTCAGAGACTTCTCTGCTATTCTGTTTAAATCTCTAATTGTTTGTATTGTTAATTGCATGTATTTAAAGTCTTCATTCTCCTAGTCAACATCTCAAAGTATCCATCAGTGATTGACCATTTCTGTGTCATTGATTGGCACTGCCACATTCTGTTGTGAGTCTCACTCTTTGATGACCTGAATGTTTTATATGTCACACATTAAACAACAGCGGAGATGTTACTCTATGCTCTTGATGTTGGAGGGAATGAAGGGGTTTCCAGGCTGAGTCTGAACTCTGGGTGTCCCATCTGTACAAAAGTTCTGAGGTCCTTACCACACTCTGTAGCTGAAATGTCACTGTTTAATCAATTTATGGTCACAGGAAGACTGCACCACATCCAGAAATCATTTTCTATTTCTTCAAAGGACTAGGATATATTCATTTAAATCTCCAAGGCCAGCTGCTGCCATAGACAACCCCCTGACCAAGTACTTAGTGGTTGAACATTATATTGGCATACTATTGTGCATGTGTCCATTGTGCCCTTGTAGAACATATGTGTCCTGACTCACACACAACTCACTCCACGGCAGGGACACTCTGCGTATAGGTGTTTTGCTTGCCTGATAATTTAGGGTGGTCCTCTCATTATTTCACTGATGTACAGACCAAATTTGAAAGGAACACAAGGAGAGATAAGTTATCTGGAGCCAGAAGAGGTCTTGAAAATGAAGTATCGCTTTTTTGTTGATTATGGTGGCAGTCTTTGCCTTTTCAGAAACACTTCCTTTAATGAGCAGAGCATTAAGTGGAAAGAATTCAGGGCTCAGGTTTCCTAAGCCTTTGTCCATATTTGGATTGGCAAAGCAAATATTTTGTCACTTAAACTGTTACATAGGCTTTCCAGATACACTTGGCCTAAGAAAATGATCTTATCTACCACCTCCTAGTATGCTAGTAACTCTTTTCTCAGTCATAATAGTGCATTGTGTTAATAAATATACTTTCTCCATAAAAAGATGAGCGTATATAGAAGATTATAAATGTCCACAAATTTTGTTTTTATAAAACCAACTGAGAGTTGTAGTCTATGTACTGGTTAACTTAAATCTAGGAATCATATGTGACTTTTTTCAACAAAATAATATGAAAAGGGGGATGAGTTAGGTCCTGCCTGAGGGTTAAGAGATTTCTCTCCCACTCATTCTTTCTTATATCATTTACTCTCAGACTCCTGAATTATGATGTAAGAGCTTCTTTTACCCTTCTGGAGAGAAAATGTGGAAAGTGTCTGAGAAAATATGGAGGGAAAGAGGGGGCCCAGTTAAACCCAGCTTCCAGCCACCCTTCCAGAATGAGGCATCAGGAATGTGAGTAAACTGTCTTGAATTTTAACCCTGGTTCAATACCAACAAGTGGTCAGACTGACACACATGAAAGAGAAGAATCGCCCTGTGGAGCCCTGCACACATTCCTGACCCACAAGATTATAAGATCCAGTAAAATGGCTGCTTTTTAAAAATTACTAAGTATAGAGAGAACTTGCTGCAAGGCAACAGGTAGCCTAACAGTATAAGCAGTGGATATTCTGCCTTATTTCTTCAATCTCTAGCATTCAAACTCTGGCATATGTTTGGGGCTTAGGAATCATACAGTGGGTATACAAACACTTAAATGTGCAAAGAAAAACAATTCAACCTCACAAGAGTCAAAACCAAAATTCTGATATTCTTATGTTCCTACAACAACTCCCAGGGTATTTAATATGCAATTTCATCTCTCCATTATCCTGGACAATTTTACTTGCAGACAGCCTTGACTTATCTGTTTTTCTCACACCTCACATTTGTTTCATAAAATAAAATTCTATTTTTTCTGCCTTCAAAGTCTATTCAAATGCTTACTACTTCTCATCACCCCCTCCTGCAATCATCACAGCTCCAGCAACCACCACCTCTGGGCTGGATCATGACTTCCATCCCCTGACTGGTCCAGTGGTTTCCATCCTAGAAGAGTCCATTGTCAATGCAGTAGCCACAGTGATTCTATTAAGCCCACTTACGTAACTCTTCTGTTCAAAACCTTTTATGACCTCTTATTTTCTCATTGGGTTCCAATTCTCATTTCTAATAACCTTCCCTCTCTTGCTTTGTTTTAGACACAGTGACTTCCTTGCCTTACCCAAATAGTGCCAATATATTGCTGCCCAAGTGTATTTGCATATTATATTCTCTGCTTTGTAATTGTCACAGAATATGCATGGCTCCCACATCCCTCCTTTCACCTAATGGCTCAAAGTTACCATCACCTTCATCAACCATTTTATTAAAAAATTCAAACACCACCTCATTTTTTATTCTCCTGCCACTCTTGACTCAAGTTTTATTTACTTAATAATGTTTATCTCTCTGTAATAAACCATGTAGTTTCCTTATTTGTTTAGCTTACTATTTATTTCCCCCCTTTATACCAATGAGCCACATGAGAAGAAGGGTTTTTATCGGTTATATCGCTACTGTGTCTTTAGTACCTAGAGCTGTACTGGAAACATAGAAGCTTGATACATATATTAATTCAATTAATTAATGGACAAGGTAGGGTGCTAGGGTGCAAGGATGTCAGAAAAGATAATCAAATGAAAGAGAGTATAAGTAGCCCAAGATTCTAAGAGAAAAATCAGGAACTAAAAGCAGGTATTCTGGGAGCATGAGTGCAAATTCATAAAACTGCACTCAGGAGCAGCTATAAAGGACACAATGAACAAAACCAATGGGGGGATGGAAGCGGGGGGGCGGGGGGGCGGGGGTCGTGGAGAGGGGTGAGGGGTAAGTGCAGACAACCGTAATTGAACAATAAAATAATTTTTAAAATTCATAAAATTGATGCAGAAAAACTTTTTTGAAAGTAATTTCTCTAAGACAAGAGGTAATCCCTTTAGAAGTGAGGTAAAATCTGCTGATGAGAACTGCCCATTTTATTTTTTATTTTTTTTATGTTTCAAGGTTCAGCATTTAATATATTTTTAATATTAAACTAAACTCAACAATTGTATTGTTAATGTCTTCTATGTCTCTGTTTATTGTCTTCTCCTCTTTATTATTATTTTTTAAATTTTTATTTAGTTATTTTTCAAGTACAGTTTTTTTGTCTATTTCTCCCATCCCAGCCCCCCCTGCCCCGTGCTCCCCACCTCCCTCCCATTTCTCCCCCCCCCCAGTCCTCATTCCTGTGTCCTTCATACTTGTTCCTCCAAATCCCTCCCCTTTTCTCCCCTTAAATTCCCTTCCCTCTCCCCTCTGGTCACTGTCCCCTTGTTCTCTATTTCAGTGTCTTTGTTTTTATTCTGCTTGATTGTTTGTTTTGTTCTTTAGCTTCCTGTTAAAGGTGAGATCATATGGTATTTGTCGTTCAATGCCTGGCCTATTTCACTCAGCATAATGCTTTCCAGTTCCATCCATGTTGTTGCAAAGGGTAGTAGCTCCTTCTTTCTCTCTGCTGCATAGAATTCCATTGTGTATATGTACCACAACTTTTTGATCCATTCATTTACTGATGGGCACCTAGGTTGCTTCCAACTCTTGGCTATTGTAAATTGTGCTGCTATGAACATTGTGGTGCATAGGAGAACTGCCCATTTTAGATACCTAAGTTGAGGCATTCAACATCAAGGAATTAACAGTAACTCCTCTATTGTATAAAATGGACATAAAGATAACATTCCACAAAATTAAGATCAAGTTGGATTTGTTCACAACTATTGAGCAATTACTTATTGAATAGCTAAAGTGTACCCAGTACAGTGCTAGGAATTGAATATTCTGTAGTGAACACTAGCATTTTCTGAAGCTGAACAAAGGAGAGACAGACACTTACATAAACCATTAAACTAATACAGAAATGCTGTAGCCCGTACAAGATATTACGGGAGCACAAAAGAGGGAGCTGCGCCGGTACACAGGGAAGGTTTCATGGTTGAGAAGATGTTTGCATCAAGTCCCCGAGGATCAGTGGGAGCTTTCCAGATGGGAACAAGTAGGAGACCACGTGTTATGTACATGTGGAATTGGAACAGAAGGGATCGCTCCTCCTCCACAGTCGCCCCTTCATTTAAGAACTGGAGTCTCTAATGTTTCCTAAGCACTGGTCCTATCTGAGACATCATCTGAGACTGGGGAAACAATTACAAAACCCCAGCACAGGCCCGGCCTTGAAAAGCTTCTGCTGTAATGGAATCACCACACTGGATTACATACGCAGATCATTCTAATGGAGGGTGATGACTACTGAAGGGCAATGCACAAGGGCGGGTTAAAAACAGCAGTGACAAGTGAACCTACTGCGGGATATTATCTGCGAACTGAATAGAAGTTGTTCAGATGAGAGTATGGAGTGTGCGTGTGTGTCTATGTAGGATGCAGAAATTGAACACAGCATGTGTCCAACTATGACCCAGAACGAAGAGAAAGCTAGTTTGAGAAATGTCACTTGGTTCAGATTGACTCCACTGAATAATAATAAGCAAGGAAATAATGAGCAAGAGTGGCGTGGAGATGAGGGGTACTGGATGGTGAAAGCCCTGGTTTGCCATTCTGAGCACTTTGAGGGGTTTCCTTCTATTGATGGGAATGAGGGGAATGTTTTAGTAAAGAGACTGACAAGGCCAGATGTGCTGGTTGGGGTTTGCCTGTTTGTAGAAGAGAAACTGACTTGGACAGAATACTTACCTGGGCCCAGGCTGAAGGGAAAGCAGAAAGATAACGGCTGGAATATGTCTATTGTGTTTCCAGAAAACATATGGAGACAAATTGTGGAAGATGACAACCTGCATCCTACAGGAAATGAGAAAATATGTTATATTTTTATAAATGGGCCAAAGCCATAAAATAATCAGCTATCTTAGAAAGAGAAATCCAAGAAGATGAACCAGTGTGGGAGGAATCTTTGTCAGTGGGGTGAGGTGCCTGACCAGCACCAATAGAGATTTCAAAGAAGACATCAGTTGTGGGATGAACAGAAGGAATACAGAATTGCCATTGTCCTGTTACAGGGATAATAAGACATATTTGTGGCTTTGTGCCTGAAAGGAAGATATCCAAACATAATTGTTTGATTTTCTAATAACATTAAAAGTTGCTCCAAACCTAAAAGTCAAATCATTTGGATTATTTCTTTGTGTGTTTAGAAAACCAAACTGTAGAAGAGAAAGTGAAGTACTGGAACAAACTCATGATGTAGAAAAGAAATACAATGATAAGGCTACTGAAGCTTCGACATTAGAAGTGGAAGAAATGGAAGTGATTTTGAGGTGGATGTAGATCCTGAACAAAAATAAGTTTTTCCTCTATACATTTTACGAAGTTTCATCAAAAACGAAATCAAGCAGGATGCTAAATCGTCCTCTGACACGTTATGAGGGCATTCAGCAGACACATTGCCACCTAAGGCCTGTAACTCGGGGGGCAAGAAATACATGCTGAGAGATTTGCCAGTTTGTCAGTCGAGAAGTTGACAACTGGAGTGGCCGTGAGCACGGGTAGACAGTGACATTGCCAACACCTTTTCAAGTATAAGGTGCAAGATACAAGGAGAACCATGTCCTTCCGTGACACTCTGCCAACTCGGGGATCAGTCTCAGCCACCGGGAAGGCTGCGTTTGACAGCTAGTTGCACTCAAGGGACAAACTGGCATTAAAAAGTTAGAGTGTTCCAAAGACAGCAACCTTGGAGCTGGGTGAATGGGTCAGGAAGACAGTTACTACAGCGTAGAAATAAATAACCTCAAAGCTGCTCACCACAAAACACAGCTCAAAAAATTGTATTTGTATTTACGCCAGCCATTAACCCATTCGTTCTTCATTGAGTGGTTTGACATTGAAGCAGCAGGAAAGGGAAGGAAAACAACACTTATCAACAAAAAATATCCAGGCTGGACACGTAAGGCCAGAAATCCGACCAAACTGTGTTTGGTTGGAATTTCTGACACTCAGTACAACCTCGAACAATCAATAACTGCATTGTCCCAGTTCTCTCATCCTTGAAGTGGGGAATACGTCTAACCTATGAGTCAGCTGTTAAAATTGTACGAGGTGCCTGAGAGGGAGAGAGGAGAGCATGGTCAAAAAAGAAATTGAGGCAAGAGAAAATTTTGTTTGTTCTCAATTGAGAAGATAGAAAAAAGAGTTGTAATATCAGAAAAAAGAAGAAGGCTGATGAAGATGAGGTTAAAAACAAGATTTATGTTTCATGGTAACTTCTGCTTCACATTATTGCACAAATCAACACCTCTGGTCAGGCCTTTTGATTGTATAAACTAATTTTTTAAAATGGGTCATCTCCCTCAATGATGAATACATGTAAAAATGGATGCCTTGTAGAATTGACAACTGGACATAAATATTAATAATTATAAGGATAAAGGATGATTATATTACTACACATGCAATGATGATTCATGTAATCGCATTAAATGCTTTTAAAACATCCGTTATGATGTGAAGGTAAATAATATATATGCTTTTATTTTTGAACTTTATTTTTGTTGTTTACAGTGTTACAGATGTCTTTGTATTCCTCCTCTTCACTCAGCCCTTGCCCCTCCCTTCCCCCCGGGCATCACCACACTGTTATCTATACCCGTGGATCACGAGTGTATGTTCTTTGGCTAATCCTTTGTTCTTCTTTCACCCGCCCTCCACTGCCCACACCCCTTCTGCAACCGTCAGGTTGTTCCTTGTATCTATGCCTCTGTTTCTATTTAGTTCATCAGTTTAAAATATATAGACTTGTAAACAGGAAGGTATATCTGAGATTTAATACCATTATACTTAAAAATTCCTTAATGATTATCTTAATTCATATCTCATTTTTTCTTTATGTCCGAATATGGCTAAACATAATTTAAATTATTTCTAATCATGCTTTTGAAAATAAAAATATTACATTTTATTTTATCTTATTAAAGGTTTAATTTATTCACATTAAGAGAGAGGGGCAAGGGAGGAGAAGAGAGAGATAAAAATTAATGTGAGAAAGAAACATTGATCGGCTACTTCTCCTATGTGCCCCAACTGAGACCGAACTCACAACTCTGGTATGTGCCCTGAAGAGGGATTGAACTGGCAACCCCTTACTTTGCCAGCTGATGCCCAACCAACTGAGCCACACTGGTCAGGGAAAATGTTAATTTTTACATGCCATCAACCTATTTGGATGATCACAGTGGGTTTGACTTTGGAAATCATCAAATTTATGCTTAAACTAGAGAGACTTATTTTGAAAACACAGAAAGTTGGAGATGAAAAGACACCCACACAGCACAGGCACACACTCTCTCATATGTGTGTGTGTGGCTACATACACATATATAAAGGGTGTGCATTTCCATTGTACATCCTCATGCCTTTGGAATTTTGCAAACTATCCCCTTCAGAAGATTTCTGAACAGAACATGAACCTAAATACATGGTAAGTAGCATTTTTCATGGTTTGGATTAATAATCTAGGTTCTTATAAAGAATGTTCCAAGGGTTGGAAATACTGGAAAGGATTTCAGCACAAGCTCACACAGGTGAAGGATTAAGTGATAATATTACTTAACAACTCTAATCTCTGTCTTTGTCTTTTTTTTTAAAACATCTGCTTCCTTTTTCTCTTTTATCCCAGACTTCTTGACCACATACTGCTCTTCCCAGGAACATAAATTAACTCTGAATTATTTTGAAAACAGTTTGCTTTCAGTCCACATGAAATTAAACTATTTCTCAGAGTACTTGCATACTATTAAACAACGTGTGCATGCATTGTGAATCCCAAAATTGAGAAAGTGGAGAAATTGGGAGTATTTACAAGTTTCTTATTTATTTTCTATATGGAATTCTTTTTAAGCACTAATATAAAATCAAACTCAAATTTCAGGGGGATGAACAAAGTTGGATTAGCTGTCATATTATGTAATGAATGCAGAAAATTTTAAAGACTACAATTTTTATGCTTGTTTCAAAATGTGTTTCTACACATAATAGCCAGATGAAGTGTATTTAAGAAACAAAAAAACATACAGACAAGAGTTAAAAATTTTGCAGCAAAGCTGATCGAATTCACATTGCTTAAGATGGTTAATGACATTAAAATATGTATTTCAACTTCAAGGTTTTTCTTTCTCATTCTGAATTCATAGTCAATGCTCTCAGAAATATTTTACTACATGAAGAATGCTGTCAAATTTAAACAAGGAAAGCATTAAGAAGGAGATAATTTGCAGCAGAACAATTGAGGGAATCGATTTGCATAAAATTCTTAAGGAGTTCATATCTTGAGCACTTCATTTTTCCCAAGTTTTAGTTGGCTAATATGACAAAGTCATAAAGATCAACATTCAATTTTATGTCTTTGAACAGAAGTCAGATTGTTACTTGACTGTATGACTGGAGTTAGCCATAGTGGCTATTTTGACATTACAGTCACTGCTAAGCTAGTTTATATTTTTCTTGTATGACTTAAAGAGAAGTTAAAAATTTGACCACTTCACTAGTTAAAATATGAACAGAAAGATGTGGCATAAACTTTGCGGTTCTTAATATGATCTTATGATAGATACCACTGTACTCCATGCGACTCTCAAATATTTCTTGACAACTGATCCATTCAAGCTACATTGTCCTGAAAAATCCATGACATGAAGTAGTGCATTTAGTGAATGATAAACTCCATCACAATGAAACCTCATGGATTACAGAAAACCTTGCTTGGGGGAGAAAAGCAAAGATGTGCAATCGTGAACCTTGGTTGTGTTTACATCTGGATGGCATGTTTTAACTGCATTTATCATGTACATTTTTTTGTGATTCATCATAATTTGTCTTTGATTTATGATAGGTGCATTCTTCTGCCACTATTCACTGACTTTTCACTTAATGGTGTCATGAAATGTTCACCAAGACATGCTAATATTCCATCTGGAATACCTTAGTTGATTGCACAAGCCTTCATAATACAGTTACTTATATAAAATTCAACTCAGAGACTTCATGCCCAGTGGTTAAACACCAGATTAGGGCCATGGTTAAATGCATGAATAGTCATCATTCACTTCTATTATTGTCTTAATTTTCAGTATAAAAACCAGTGTATATGGCAATGAGATTTCTGACTTATATTTATGCATATATTGTAATTTGAAGTCAGGAGATTCAGCTATTCTTTTTACACAGAACAGTCGCTAGTTAACTTTCTTCAGCGAAGTGAAACACAAATAGCACCTTTCAGCTCAGAATATGTGAGAACAGAGATAATGTCACAGAAGGTAAATACAGTACATTGTTCTCTACTGTAATGAACCCTGAAATGTTTCCCTTCATCCTTTACATTTGTCCTTGGATATTAGACATACTTAATGTTACAGGCTGGACATTTCACTCAGGAGGTGATAAAATATTTACTCTGGGTTATGAACAAGTAGGTCCTCAAGTATCACACAGTGTTAAGAATCATACCATCCAGATAAAAGCTTTAGGATCATAGCCTTCAAACTTCTAATAAAATAGCCCAGCAACTGCAACTTAAGCAACAGGCAGTTGGGGAAACGATGCTGGATATTGCTATTATTTTATTTCCTTTATCTGAAAAATAGAAACAAATATGGTGAAACATTTTTTAATTAATTAATTTAATTGTTGTTCAAGTGCAGTTTTCTGTTTTTTACTCCCATCCCAGCCCACCCCCGCAGTGCTCCCCACCTCCCTTGCATTTCCACCCCCCTTAGTTGTTGTCCATGTGTCCTTTATACTAGTTCCTGTAAATCCTTCCCCTTTCCCCCTGGAATTCCCTCCCCTCTCCCCTCTGGTCACTGTCAACCTGTTCTCTATTTTTTTATTGCATATCTTCAGAGATATGAGTTTAACACACACACACACACACACACATATATATATATATATATGTATATATATAATTTTTTTGGTATTTGTTGAATGTAGTTGTGTTTCTTTTTGTTGTTGATGTTTTGGGGTTCTGATTTCCCCAAACCTATGCAGTCACAAAACACAATATCATAAAATTCTATCCCATAGAAAAAATATTGAGGAAAATTATTATTTTTGCCATGTGAAAAAACAGGGAAGCACATACACAATAAAACAGTCAATATTGGGCTTAACATATTAATACCCATAGAGATAATTTTAACAGACATTGAAATTATCAGCAGGAGAACACCTTTTATTCTCATCATTGGCTTAAAAACCTTTCCCGCAATATCGACAGTTTCTTGTTGGTGAAATAGCTGGGCTGCTCTCACTGTGCAGAACCATGAGGCTGTCATTTTCAGATTGAATCCATGGGTAATAATTACATTTTAACATTCCCAATGTATTATGTCAGTTTTATAATAGTTACAAGATCACTGTAGCATTACCAAGTTCAGAAAGTTGAAGAGTCTGTCCTCCAGCACTCTATTCTACACTAACGCACAGCGCTTTATACTCTATGTCATTCAACACTTCGATTCTTTCCTCAGTAGAATCATCCTTCACTTCTCCCTCACACGGATGTGCTACAGGATATAGGCTTCACCAATTGGTGGTGCTTCCTTTTAAAATTTGGGCTTGGATATTTTCTTTGTTTCAGTGTCTTATAAATAGAATTTCAGAGTTAGAGCATGGAACCCACTTCTGCACCCCAGACCTCACCTCTGATTCTCTGACTTACTAGCCAGCATCACAATTTGGATGTCATAACACTGAGATTTCTATTGCATATGATAGGAATCAGTCCTCGTCCACTTAAGAGCAACCCTGCTTCAAATCTGTGTTTGCTCTCTCAGTAAATCGTACCATCATCTTTTCAGTGGCCCAAGTCAACCTTAACCTGTATCCATTGCTTCCATTTACATCCTTCGTATCACCAACTTCTACATCTTTTAAATTTCTAATAAATCTTGTATTCTTCTATTTATGGATTCACTGTTATTCTTAGTTAAAACTCTTGCACTTGAATTTTTGCAACAGTATCTCGTATATTCTCTCTGTCTCCATCCTTGCCTCTCTAAGATCCATTCTTTATTCTTCACGCAAAGTGAACTCAAAGTCAGTGGTGGGCAAACTCTGGGCCAGATCTAGCCCCTATCTGTCTTGGAATAAGGTTTCATTGTGACGCACCATGCTCATTTGGTTACATCTTATCTGTGCTGCATTTGTGGTGCAAAGGTCGAGTTTAGCAAATTGTCCAAGGAGCCAGTTACTGGCTGCCCTTGACAGAGCAAGTGTGCAACTCCTGTTCTAAATCATCTACGTTCCCCAGAGCAAAAGCTTTCCGAGATCTTCCACTGTCCTCAGGACAGAAGTCTCACAGCAGTCTTCAGACTCAGCTCTCAACAGTTTCTTATTCAAAGTCTGTGCCCCAAACATAAAACACCCAACGGTCCTTGATTTACAGCCTCTAGGCACCGGCCATTAGCAGTTTGGTAAACTGCTTCTCATCTTGCAGAGCTTAATATCAGTATTTCCTTTTATGGACAATTCCTTTGACCTTGGAAAGCTAGGGTAAACATCCCTAACACATAGCCCAGAGCTTTCTGCATCTCCCCCAACAAAACACATAAATGCTGCCAGGTATTTACTGTTACTTTTGCCAGCCTGTTAAACTGCTTCTCAAAATACTGGTAGTGCCTGGTCCGTAAGATTCGACACTGTTTGCTAAATGAGTGAATAAATACTACCTGTGTCTTTGTATTCTTAATCTTTTCCTATAATAAATGTTACTGGTACTTACTGAAAAGTTTTTAGTTTTAGGATGGTGTAAATTGTGTTAAGAAGTAGATTTGCCTTCAGCCTGTTAAGCAAGTGCAATAACAAATAATATCGTGTAATGGAAATGTATGTAACAGTTTATAAAGTGTTTTCTACATATTTTTCTCATTATAGTCATTCTTAGAAATAGCTCTGTGTTGACAATCCTATGAACCCTTTCGGATGAAGCATTCAGCTCTGTGAAATGATATAAAAATGACTCAGAAAATTGACATCATGAATTCTTGCAATGAATGAACTCAGAACATGGATTATAATAAAAATAAATTGTAATGAAAGTTAGTTTTCAAATTCGGTAACACTTGATTCTCTTATTTGCTGAAAATTTACCCCAAGTTCTATTTTCTTTGAGCTCTATCTTTATTCTAATCTCTTGCTGTTCTTAGATATGTTTCACTGTTCAGTATCAAACAAGGCAGGGAAACAAACAAAACAAAACAAAACATTGTTTTACTCTATTATTTTCCTTGAATACTAAAGCCTATCCATTTATTTTTTGCTAAGACCTGACTCTGCAAATAAGAATATTTGTTTTGCCTTGGAGGGTATACAAGTTACTTCTTAATTTGTCCCCTTGATCTGGATATGGCATATTTGCTTTCAGTCGAAAATCTCCTACAGTTCATGCCCAGGAAGATATTTGTTTTTTGATGATTATATACTAATGCCCACTTGTAAAAAGTATTGTAAATAAATTTTAGCTCAGGATGTAATAGAAAAACACAGTGAGTGTCTATCACACTGGACTGTTGGCTTATAGAGTTGGAGGATATAAAGATCATCTAATTAAGTGTCTTAGAGATCCATGCCTCAATATCCTAACACCAAACATTCTGATTGTGCTTGATGTAGGGTCTAATAACTCCCATTTTTAACACTTACTGCAGTCATTCTGATGTAATTGGTCCAGGGCCACACTTTAAGAAACACTGAGTAAAACTAAGGTTTTTCTGAAAACATACTATGTGTTTACATTGAATTAAGTTTAGAATGAATATGTGACATTAATTTCTAACTTCTGAAAATCAATGCAGCTGGCCTCAACAATAGGAAAGTAATGTATGGGACACTTGGGACAGGTAGCCTTCCCCAAAAATGAAAGTTAAATAATCCACCGGAGGTTGCTTCTTTATCCATGCACACCAGATCCGAACAAAGTTCTGCTGCATAAATATTGATGACCTTAGCTCAGTCCTCACTCATCTCCTGCTAACTCTAAGGTAAAATTTTATTGTGCATATTCTAGTCAAGATGTGCTTCCACTACACAAATAATTTATTCTCATTTTTAGACCAGAAAAGAAAGACAATTCAAATAAACAAAAAAGAAAGTCACTCAACATTCCTCCGAGTTAGCATGTCATATTTTACATGTCTTCAGGTTTCTTTTCTTTTCAAAAAAATTTTAAATTTAATTCTTGTTCAACTACAGTTTTCTGTCTTTTACTCCCATCCCAGCCCACTTGAGATTTCATATACACACTGAAATTATCTGGAATCCTATAATAGTGGATCATCTGTGTTCATATAAGCAGCATCCCTTTTCCCATCCTCGGTCTACAGTTTGGCTGAGAACTGCTTAAATAGAAATGTTGATATGCCAGTTGAAACAAGGTTAAGCTAAAAGAAAATTGTCGGATGACACTATAGGGAAATGTATGGTGGGAACCTTATTTCAAGAGCCATGGATTGAAGGCCTCAAGGATATCCACACCTTAATTTTCCACCACCCTCTATCGGTAGGTGGTGCTTTTCTTTTCAGTGGCTTGAGGCCCATGCAGGCACCTCTTTACAGTACTGACTCTGCTTCCTAGTTTTGGAGAAAAGCATGTGATAAGTACTCTCACATGACCACTACCTCTGATTTGCTGAAGATATTGGAAAAGGGACACATATGCAGTTACTATGCTAGGTGAATGGAAGATCACAGTTGCTACCAAACAATGTTGCAATCTCAAGAAGGCAAAGCAGAACAAAAGGAGATAAGAGGAATGGGAGGCTAGAAGCAGCTACCCGTAAGGCCTGGAGCCCACTGGGCCTGAAGCAAGTTTATACCGTGAGTTTTCCTATTTTTTGTTTTTTAAAATTTTATTTAGTTATTTTTCAAGTACAGTTTTCTGTCTGTTTCTCCCATCCTAGCCTACCCTGCCCCGTGCTCCCCACCTCTCTCCCATTTCCACCCCGCTTAGTTATTGTCCCTGTGTCCTTTATACTTGTTCCTCCAAATCTCTCCCCCTTTTTTCCCATTAAATTCCCTCCCCTCTTCCCTCTGGCTGCTGTCCCCTTGTTCTCTATTTCAGTGTCTTTGTTTTTATTCTGCTTGCTTGTTTGTTTTGTTGTTTAGCTTCCTGTTAAAGGTGAGATCATATGGTATTTGTCTTTCAATGCCTGGCCTATTTCACTCAGCATAATGCTTTCCAGTTTCATCCATGCTGTTGCAAAGGGTAGTAGCTCCTTCTTTCTCTCTGCTGCATAGAATTCCATTGTGTATATGTACCACAACTTTTTGACCCATTCATTTACTGATGGGCACCTAGGTTGCTTCCAACTCTTGGCTATTGTAAATTGTGCTGCTATGAACATTGTGGTGCATAGGTTCTTTGAAATTGATGTTTTAGGGTTCTTAGGATATAATCCTAGCAGTGGAATTGCTGGGTCAAAAGGCAGGTCGATTTTTATTTTTCTGAGAAAAATCCATACTGTTTTCCATAATGGTTGTACCAGTCTGCAATCCCACCAATAAATTTCCCTTTAACTCAATTTACTTTAAATTGACATATTGCATCAGTTTCATTCAAAAAGGTATCTACTAATGTAACAGGGCTATCTGGCCAGATTGCTGGGCTGAGGGGAGAGGTCCCCAAGGGGACACAAGGGGCCGCACTCCCCAATGTGAGGGAGAGGCTGAAGGAAACCTGGAGGTGACAGACTGAAGCCACAGCAGGCTCCTGACTCCATACTCCCGGGTGAAGGTTCACACACCAGAACGAGATGCACTGGTCCAGACAAAGATGCTGTACTCACGAATGCAGGCGGTTACACGCAGACTTACTGAGCAGACTTACAATCATGGTGGATGCCAGCCAACATTGGTTGGGAATTTGCACACTTCTGACTCACATAGTATTTGGGGGTAGAAGATTTAACACTGTAGAGGTTGCAGTAGAAAAAATGATTGTGTAGTTCATGTGTATCTGAGAGATACATTTCATTATTATGTGATGAAATAAGAAAAAATTAAAAACCCTGCACATTTTTATTTATTATATATAATTAAATACATACATAATTTATTTTCAGTTATAATGTAGAAATTATTAAATGAAAGATATAAAATATCAGAGTAAATTTTTTAAAATAATGGAAATGTGGATATTCCTAAAATATATAACCAAAATGTTCTTTAACATTAATTAATCAGAATCTTCTATAGTTGGCCGTGTAAAACATTTGTAACAGTCATTGCAAACAATATTGCTATTCTCAAGGCACAGACGCTTTTCAAACACTTGCAAACATATTTTGATGAGTGACTTGAGCAGCATTTGCTGACGTTCTTCGACATTTCTTGGACTATTGAATCAATATATTTTTCCAGCCATTTTCTTTTTTCCAAGATTTTATTTATTTATTTATTTTTAGAGAGGGGGGAGGGAGGAGAAAGAGAGGGAGAGACAAATCAATGTGTGGTCGCCTCTTGAGTGCCCCTGACTGGGTACCTGGCCCACAAGCCAGGCCCGTGCCCTGATTGGGATTGAACTGTAGTCCCCTTGGTTTTAAGGCTGGCACTCAGTGCACTGAGCCACACCAGCCAGGGCTTCTTCCAGCTGTTTTCAGTGGTAAATGGGAAGAAAAACAAAACAAAACCACATACACACTCACACACACACGGCATTGACTTTGAACTTTGCAAAAAAAAACACTATTCAGAATAATTGTGATAACTTATTTCCCTCAAAATACATTCAATACTCTGCACTGTTCTCTTTCTCTCTGTTTTTTGTTAAGTATGTTGGGAAGTCTGTTGTTTTACTTTACACATTTTGGTAATTTTTAATATATGGATATATGTTTGCGTTTGAGTGTCTGCATGTGTTTTTGTGTGTGCACGTGTGTCCTTGTAAGTTATTATGAGTGTTGTGGGGTCGGTATATACATTTTTTCACTGAAGTACACAGTTCCTGCTTAGCAAGATCATTGTATCTTTAGAGAGCTTTTGCTTGTTGACTCATAAGTAATTTTATACCTAAAGAAAATGAATTCTTTGTCATATAAGTTGCAAATATTTTCTGAGTTACCAATTTGTCCTTTAACATGCTTGATATGTTCCTGGCATTAAATCATCCTCAGTATATATTTAATCAAATACATTAATATTTATCTTTACTTCCATCTTTGAGACCTTGTTAAATTACCATCCCTCAGATATCTGCTGTTTTTAGTATTTATTCTTGTTTTCCAGAGTTGTTACTAATGTGCATTTTCCTAGTCATTTTCTGCTGCATCACTGGGTTTTGGGGAGAGAAGAAAGATTTATTCCTGTGCTAAATCTGGCACCTTGGATGGCAAGTCCAAGTCTCTTCTAGTTTAAGAATTGATGACAACTGTTAATGTTTTCTCATTATTGAAAAATAATTGCATTCCTCGAATATATCCAAATTCATAATGCTATTATTTTAATATTGTGGTAGATGAAAATTGCTAATTCATTTTAATGTTTTTACAACTATATTTATGTAAGAGTGGTACACAAAAACATACATATACACCGAGACACTGGGAGTGTTTGTTAGGAGTTGGAGTTTTCTGTCTCTTATTTTCTTGAACTGTACCTCCTGGACTATTTTCCAGATCTGGTGCTTTTTTAGGGAGTACTTTTAAAATACAGTTATTTCGTGATTATGAGTCTAATAAGGGTTTCTAAATTACATTTTGTATAAATTTTAAGATTTTTAAAAAAGATTTCATTTATTTGTTTGTTTGTTTATTTATTTATTTGTTTTTTAGAGAGAGGGGGGGAAGAGGGAGAGAAACATCGATTGTTTGCCTCTGGCATACTCCCCGGGACCCGGCTCACTACGCAAGCATGCAACCTGTGCAAGATTTGAACTGGTGACCCCCAGGTTTATGGGACTATAGCCTCACCCACTGAGCCACACCAGTCACAGCTAAGATTTTTCCTTTAAAAATTAAACATGCTATTAATATTTATGCTTATTAGCCTTAAGTAGACTTATCTGTATCATTTAATTTCTGACAACTATATTCAGATAACAGCTTGAACTTTTATTCACACACATTTTTTATTTTTTTCTAAATTTGTTGACCTTTATTATGCAATTTTAACCACTATTTAACCTAGTTTATGTGTCAAAATGTTTGAACACTTATTATTTCTTTGCCTATGGGATAATTTTTCTTATTCCCATTTTACAGATGAAAAACTGAGGCACAGAGAGATTTAGTAGCTTATTCAAACCCACATGTCTGGAAAATGGAAGAACCAGGGGTGAAAGCAAGCCATTTGTCACCAGAGTACTTCATATTTAACCACTTATTGTGCTAAAAGAACTTTTTTGAGGGATAATTGGAAACTGTTATAAAAACACATAATATCTGCATATATTATAGATCATATATATATATAATCTCCAATGGAATTTTTTTCTTTAAAACTTTTCCAGAAATGATTTTGCTTACCTGAAGTTCCACAAGACAGTTCTTGTTCAATGAAATAGTCAGTATCTGTTTCCAAGTGGTGGAAATTCCACAGTGACAAAAACACTAAAATGAAATTTAAAAACCGGAAGAAAAGAATTAAACAGAGAAACTGCTTCCCTTAAATAGAGAAAATTGCTTTTATGGGCAACACCCTAGGCAGCAGCAGTTAGGAACCCAGTGGCCTTAGGTGCCCCAGCCCATTAAAAGTAATGAGGTGTGAGCTCAAGCCAATGACTGATGAAAAGGCAATGTCTTCCCAGGGGCTCGTGCTGCAACATCTACCGTTAATGTATTAGTATCAGTAGATAAAACATGATAAATACTACATCTCATTTGCATAATGGATGAAGCTTGGGAAGCAGTTCCAGATGGCTGATGAGCACCTGGAACCAGGAGGAGATTTTCTTTAAAGCTTCAGTGTACGTAAGTATAGCATAGTAAGAGACAAGTAACTAAATTATATAAACTTCAGGGGTACTACTTTGTAACATGACTTCTGTATACTCCATGTTGGGCTTATTAGCCAGTATCTTCCCAATAAAACTAGTAACAAAGAGATACAAGTAACTAAAAATAGAATAAATAAATACAGGAGACTATGGGCTGCCAGCTGATGTACTTGTCTTAAATTTGAAATAAAATGAAGTAAAACTTCCTTACAGAATCCAAATATGCAGTTAAAGGATCTTGTCTGAACTGACGGGCTCCATCTATCAAATTATTCCCATTTCCTAAGGAAAAAAGATAATAAATTGGCTGTGTAAACTTGGAGTAAATGTATTCCAGTCTCGCTGCAGATGTCGAAATGACTTATTCGACTATGTTTTCTGCAATTCTCCATTGTGTCAGTATTTGAATAAAAATCATATAGTGTATTCAATTTACTATACACAGTCTGGCTTGTGGGGGGGAATCCTTTCTTGGAAGTAATTGTGGCTTGATTTAATTCTTATATAAGTTTCTGTTTCAATTTCTCTCCAGGCAGATTGAATTATCCAACATCAATTGTGTGTGTGTGTGTGTGTGTGTGTGTGTGTGTGTGTGTGTTCGTATGTTCAGTTCTTCAGGTCTCCTTTTACGATAGTTGTGATTGATTTAGTTGTTAAACTTTCAATGCTAAAAATATCCATGTTTTGAGTGTGATTATTTTAATGCAAAGTGTTATACAAATCTGAAGTCACCACTGGACAAAGTCACGGAACTGTTAGCACCATCCTCTCTGGACCCTGCCCTCTGTAGCAGCCTGCCCAGACCGTTCCTCACAGCCACTGAGCTTTGCTACCTTCAACCCTTATCAAAGGAGGGGCGCTTCAAATAATACCCTCTTTACCTCCGAAAGTTTGCCTCACCCAGTCCATCTCAGTCAATTTATGACATTGACACCTTCATATTTACCTGCGTTCAGGTTGACTCTCTTTACATTTCCTATTTTGTCTCTCTTTAGAGGTAATATTATTTTCAGGTTTTCCCTGGTGGTGTGAAGTATGTCTTTCTCTCCGAATTGAAATCATTATAATCCATAAGGATTCTATCCCCCCTCATCTCACAAATAAATAAAGTGTTTTGATTTTAAATACAACTATTTCAGCTTTTAAATGACATAATTACACTTTCCCTCAAGTGTGGAGAATTGTTTTATAATTCCATGATGTTGTTGCTCATGACCTGACCTTACTGATTTGATCATGGTCCCTTTCATCCTTGTCTTGGGTGGCCCTTTTTGGCGGCCATCTGGCTTTGCTAGCACCCTGATGAGGGCTTGACTAAAGTGATTCATTTGTTTCAAGTTAAAAATAAGTAAGGTAACATAATTTGAGTTACACATATTAGCTCAAGAAATAAAATAAAACCATCACAAGAAGTTTCAAGCACATGGTCACTCCATGTGGTAAACTCGTTCTTGAGTGATCTTGGTCCCATGTTGGGAAGACCATCAACTGGTCCTGGGAAAGAAGGATGCATTGTTTTTCGTGTAATTTTGATATTGAGGACGTACTGTGGTAAAAAAAAGAAAACCTATATTTGAGTATTTACCTCATCAGATTGAGGATGGAAATTCATTTTACAAAACACCCATAATACATTCCCTAACTGATATATTAATACTTTGCATCCATATTCTCTGTTATTGGAGCCTCTGACTTCTGACTTTAGTAGGCGCTCTGGGAATGCTGTCAAATCATAAAATATAGTCTGCAGCCACGTTACTATTGTCATTTAAACTGCAACATGTAGCATCTGGAGACCGAATGAGCCGAAAATGCATTGCTCATGAATTCCAAACCTGGGACAAGAGCCCGTATTCCTCAACCCAAGTTCAATAACTATCTACCTTATCTGCACCCAAACGATGACATTTGTGTTAGAGCCAACACCTGTGACATAACACCACATTGTGGAGAGTAAAGAGGCAGAAATACATACCTACATTGTCTGCATAATTCTTAGATACACAAACAGTGCTAATATATAATGTGGACTTTCCTCATTCTATTTAAGAAAACATGCTAGGTTAAACTTGTAGATAAGGCTAAACATGTAGTTAATATTTTTAATTCTCTAATTATCTTCAACAATGATTTTTAAGGAAAAAAAACCTCCTTTTGTTCTCTAGTATTAATACAATACTTCATTTATGATACCATGTCAAAGAGTGTTTTCCCCACATCAAGCAATTCTGTGACAGCAACAAGGGTCCTACAGTGTAACTTGGTCCACCCTCTACTTACCTGGAGTTGGCACCAAGTTAAGGGGTTCAGCCCCACGAGACTGCCCTCAGCTGCAAGTCCAGGATGTTTCCTGCACTTCTGACCAACCGGCTGTAAACTGGGGGTTCTTGTGAATGCATGCTCGGGATTGATTAAATTTGCCAGCATGGCTCACACAACTCAGGAAAACAAATTGCTTTCTGGATTGCTGCTTTATTACAAAGAATATTAAAGAGTACAGATGAATAACCACATGAGGAGATATACAGAATAGGTATAGAAAGGCTCTGAGCACATGAATTTCTGTACCTCTGGAATTTTGGGTGTGTGCTCTCCTGGAATATGTATGCATTTTTGTTCATCAGCCTGGAAGCTCTCTAAACCTCATCCTTTTCAGTTTTTTTTATGAAGGATATATTATGAAGGTATATTTGATTAAATCTTTTGCCATTGGTGATTAAGTCAGTCTCCAGGTCCTGTCCCTTCCTGGGAGGTTGAGGATGGTGTTAAAGGTGTCAACCCTCTGATTATGTACCGGGTTTCTATGGCAACCAATCCCTATCCTCACCAGTTATCCAAAAATCACCTCATTAACATAAACTTATGTGTGGTGGTAGGGGACTTGTTATGAAAACTCATGTGTGGTTCAAGGTGACTTAGTATAAATAACAAAATACACCCATTTCAAATTTATTACTCTGGAATTCTTTCAGGCACTGAGTACAAAACTAAATATTATAACTAAAGATGCCCCTATGGTTCCTACACAGAATATTACAAGGGTTTTTGGAGTTGTGTGCCAGAAACTGTGGATGAAGACCAAAAAATGTTCCTCATTATATCGCAACATTGCAGTGATGAATATGGAATTAAAATGAAATCCATTTTTAAAGTAAGGCAGTATATGAAAAATCAGCATAAGAGTTATAATTCCCATCCTTATAATTTAATTCCTGGTATTCTAAAGGAAACCATAAGTATATATATATGGTCATTTCTTCTTGATCATAACTTACCATTTTATTTTTTCTTATAGTGCCTATCACATATATACAGTTTTGCTGAAAGAAGAAGATACATAGAACAATTAAATAGCAATAATATGGAAGTAATACTACCGAAAGATAATCGTTTTGGAATCCGGAGAATGATAATTTTCTTCTTACAGAAGTGCCATAATAGCATACAGAAAGTTTCATAAACTGCTTTTAACTTATCACTATGGCTCCAAGCTGCTTTTGGTGAAACACACACAATAATATGTGTTTATTGGATAATGTTACCCACGGTGAAATAATCTGATAAAACGATGAGGTGAATCAGATTTGACTGTTTTTTGCTACAGATCTTCTAAGAACTTTGCATGCTAATGTGATAGTGCTTGTGCATTAGGCTCCATCAAGAAACAGTGCATTTCCTTCTTTAATATGAATATATATGAGTGTGTGCACACATGTGTAGGCATTTATTAATTTAAAATTTTTCAAACAAAGTGGTTATGGTCCAAGAATGAAGCAAATGCTTCAGTATAAACATTGCTGCAATAAAATTTTGCTTATGAAACTATATTGGCAGGTCACAGAGCCTGGTTTTCAGATAAATTAAGTTTAATGCAAACATTCTAAAGTTAAGATAAAGTTTATTTGTTTGGTTTTATATTTACGTGGGTCTCAGTGAACTTGGGCTGGTAATTTATCTTATACAAGTGTCCACTAATGCCAATAAATTTCAGCCTGAAATTTAATCTCTGTGGAAGATTCTCTGTGAATCAGAACTATTTTCATTAATGTCTTAATCTAACCCCTACTAAGTAATTATTGACAGAGTAGACAGATTGTTACCTACTAGTTAAAGTTTTTCTTTCTTGACTTGTTTTAGTCATTTGGGAGAGTCAAGCAGAAAGTTTTTTCTCTCTTGATATTTGGATATGTCTCCTGTTTCAACGGGAGTTCTTTAACAGTCTATAAACTGAACCAAAGAAAAATAGAAAAGGAAAGAGAAGACACATTTGTCTGTATCTGTGTATTAGTTCATAGCTAACATGAAGGTTATGCAGAATGTAACATTGAACCTGATAATATACCTGTCCTTAATTTGCATTCAACTGAGTAATAGCCTAGTTATAGGAAACAGAGGAGGGTAAGTACGGTGCATTGGTTGCTGCTGTTGACAACTCTATAATGTGATGCATTCTCAGTGGAAGCTTCCCAGTGATGCACAGAGGGAACCAATGGGCAGAAGGGAGTGGGGGGAACTACTTGTGGTGACACTCATGCCAGAGTAGACGGGAGGCTCGTGTACGAGCAGCCAAATCGTTAGCACTTTTACCTACTTTGCCTACCCAGTCCTAGATCAGAGAAAAATGACCACTGCCCTCCTTGCCTTTTGTTTTGTAAGAATGCTTTCTAGGAATTTTAATTTGATTTCTCAGTGTATTATTGGGAGATGGATGAACAGAATTATGAAGCGTGATTTCATAGTATCTTTATTTTAGGAGTTATGTTAGTGGAAGGAGAATAGAAATTTATGAAAGCAAAATGAGAATACTTAGCAGTGTGTAATGTAATAACCAGGTAAAATGCCTAAAACAGCCTTTAATCCAATAAAAGGTACATAGTTAGATTTAATTTATAGAATATTTCTTTTAATAATGTTGAAGATGTTCACTAAGAAAGATTCATGTTAAAAAGAAAGTATTTTAATCTTGTGTTTAAGATTTACTTTAAAAGGATCTAATTCTACTCAAGACAATATAAACACAATGCATACTGAAATATATGTAATAAAAGAAATACAAGACCTGCACAATAACAATCATAAAAGATTACCAAGGAGAATCGTCTCCCACGAGAATGATCAGCCCGAAATGTCAATAGTTGACAAACAGAGGTTGAGAATCATTGTTCCAGTTCCAGAAGGTGATTTTTTAGCTAAAACCTGAATGATAAGGAGCCAGTTATGCAAATATATGAGAGAAGAGTAATTCAACTAAACAGAATAAAAAATTACAGAAGTTTTGAGAAAGAAGAGGAGCCTAGTATTTAGAAACTACCGAAAATATCGCTAGTGTGGCTGGAAAATAACACGTGTTAGGAATAAAGACCAAATAATAACAAGGGAGAAAGTAGGGACCAGGTTCCAAATATCTTTAGATGGGAGAGGGAGTCATGTATGAAATGTTAATGTGGTTGAGCAGATTTTCAGCTGGCTGAAAGAGATTCAAATACACACAGCATTCCGAGCTTGGAGGAATGCCAGCAGCATTGCTCTTTCCTTGGCTTGGTCCCTTCAGTATTTTTATCATTGACTTGGATGAGGACAAAGAAGGCCTGTTATCAAATCTGTGGCTGACAACAAGCTCAGGGAGATAACTAATACAAGGGATGACAGAATCAGGATCCAAAAGCATCCCGACAGGCTGACACAGTAGGGTGAGTCTAAGAAGATGACATTTAGTAAAGACAAATGTGATATCCTGTGCTCGAGTCAGAAAGCGTATGGTTCAAAGGAGTAAAGGAGAGGCGAGTTTGAACAGCAAATTGGGTTAAAATGTTAGAGCCATTTTAGCCAACTAGGAGATTAATGTGAGTCAGCAGGATGCTTGAGTCACCACTGAAGTCAACACAGACCTCAGATGCATTCATCAAATGCAGTCTCCACAACTGAGAAGACTTCACTCCATATCTGGAGCTCGAATGACAGATCTTACTTGCAGGAAAAAGCTGACAAGCCCAGGTAAGTGGGCTAAAAGCTCAGCAAAAAATGAGGACAAAGGATCTTGAAATTGATGCATAGTTCACTTATAAAAGGATTACCTATGATTCACATATTGGATGATCAGTAGACTTTATGAGGAATCGGATTTATTTGGAGACAATAAGCTTAAACTTAGATCAGTTGAAGGTAAATAAAAGTGGACATTTAGAGTGAATATTGAAAAAAATTCTTACAATAATAGTTGCCCCTAAATTCAGTGGGCTGCTTTTCAAGATGGTGAGTTCCCTCCTCCTCACTAGACTTTCCCAAACAGAGGTTGGGTGCATGTGCTTCAAGAAAACTTTCTGGGGAATAAATGCACGAGCATTAAAGACTCAGGAGGTCCCTTCTAATTTCTAAGATTTTACTATTCAGCAATTTGCGTATAAATGTTGAACTGCTTTTTTGTTATTCAAAGCTCAGTCTTTTTACCCATACTCAGGCATAATGCATTTTATAAAAAAGATTAAGTGCAAAGGAATGGATAGGAGTCAGGGTTCAGCAAGTAAACTAAAAAAGTGTTGCTCTGTAACCACATTTTGTTTTATTGTGCTGTTTGTTGTTTTTTCTCAAGTCTATTAAGTTTTAGACAAAGGTGTCCATTTTCAGAGAACTCTTTTTTAAGGGGGGGCTAATGCTTCTTACCCACATTCTTTTTCCTGTTCTAACTATTAGGTGTTTAAAGAACTTGATTTGAAATCAGCACTCTGCATCACAGAATCCAACATCTGAGCTGGAAAGAATGAGTTTGCTTCTTTCACTGGTGGAAAGACCTTCACAGGTCACTTGAGACAAATCACCTGGGAGCCACAATTCTTTCTAACTTATGGGGAAATGCCAGGGCCATGGATGTGAATTAAACATCCAAGCTTGTCCACTCACCTATTAGCAATTACAGCCACCAGCTTGTCTTTGAGAAGGTTAAAAATGGTAGAGATGAAATTAGCTTCAAGAGAATGTGGTGTTATTTCATTTTACTCTCATTATTGTGCCTATCGAGAATTTAAGCTTATGGGAAAAAACAGACAACGGAGTGAATTCAATAGCGACAAAAGACTGATTTATGATAATATTCTTTTCCCTTAAAGCAAAGTAAGGCAGACCAGTGGGGGATCCTTCACTGTAGCTTATTTAACCTGACACTGTTTTCACTTTAACCAGGACTTACTTAAATCTCTTTTGCTGCAGCTAAGATTTTTGGGGCCTTAGTCTTCCAGGACTTTTCCATTCAGTTGCAGTAGCCAATTTCTAATATGTACACATTTTACGTGGATTATTTTTCTAATGATTGAGTCCTTCTCATACATTTTGTTACGTGGCTGGCATTTAGAAACCTGTTCCTTACTTTTAAGCCAACGCTTTGTCATAATAAATTCCTTAGATAAAATTAGGTTTTGTTCTCACACGAAGCACAAGCAATATATGATCTGGATTTCCAAAAAAACCAAGTGGCACGAGGGTGGCCAGATCTTCACTACACATTTCTTTTACCTCTAATCTAATGGCTTTAATTAATCAATTGTTTGCTTAATCAATTCAGTGTCTCTTCTAATTTCTCCTTTAGAAAGAAAAAAACTAAGGTGTGGTATTAAAAGTAAATGAGTATAAATCAGGGTTTATCACGTAATTGAGTACCAGTTTTTAACTTTCCAAAAACGCTGTGCATGCATGCCTGTTATCTTCCACATCTCCATGTGGCGCAATACTGCATCTGTAGTCGGTACAGACGTGATGGAGAGCGTGGTGGCGTCAGGGCGCATCGTGCAGGACAAGCAGCGTGCGTCAGAGTAACCATGTGAAATAGAACTGTTCCCAAGAGCGAAAAATATAATTGGAACTAAAAATCTATAAAAAGAAACCCATAGGAACATTGTTAAATCTACTTCCACGTTTTGAGGACTCTGCCTTATATTCCATAATCTTTAAAATTGTGATGGAATATAGACCAGTTATCTGTACTAATTCGCGAAGTTAGAGGAGATGTTACTAATCACATGTAAGTAAAATTCTGTCGCTCTTACGTATTCTGAATTTACTCATTTTCTGGAGCGGCTATAACTAAGTACCAGAAACTGGGTGATTTACAACAACGGAGATGTATTGTTTCACAGTCTGAAGGTCAGAAATCTGAAGTCAAGGTATCAGAATGGCCATGTATCTTCTCTCTGGAGGCATTAAGGACAGATCTGTCTCAGGCCTTCCCCTAGATCCTGGTAGTTTCTTCACTTATGACAACATAACTGTGATTTTCACATGTCATTTTTTAGTATAAGAACACCAGTCACACTGGATTACGAGCCCACCCCAGTGCAGAATGACCTAATCTCACTTATTAATTATATCTTTAACAATGCCATTTCCCAACAAAGGCACATGCTGAGGTCCTGGGGGTTAAGATTTCAACCTATAAAACTTTGGTGGACACAAGTCATCCAATAACACTGAATTTCCACTTTATGTAAGAACGAACTCTTGCTCAGCCTTCTGGAAGCTGCATGGATGAGTAGGCAGCAGGTTCTAGAAAGGCTTTTTCCTTTTCTTCTTGGTGTAAAAAGAGAGCATCATAAAGAAAGTCTTAGCCCCTCACTTTCTTTTATTATTTGAGCACATGATGCTTGAAGCTGCCACAGCTCTTACTACTAGGAAGAAGGTGACCACTACAAAGGTGGTATCCATATACAAAATGATTTAAAATTTCATTACACAGAATATCGGGCTTTGTTTTATAATTACATGTATAAATATATGAGGTCTGTCCAGAAAATGTCCAACCATTGTTAATACAATGAGAATGGCAACATACGCAAGGTGCCTACACCCGATGCTTGGCCACTAAACCGAGCCTGAAATGCCCAGTGTTCAGGCTTTCAATATGTGAGACAAGTACACATAAAATTTCAGACCCTTTTATTTGAGCACTAAAAATAAACCAAATAATAGATTATGGTATAAATTTCTATGTATAATCGACTTCAATATAAGTTTTCTGGAGCTGTTGACTTTTTTACCTCGCTTTGGATGTATTTGTTATCCCAATGTGGAGACCACAGATAAACTCTCATTAAGGTTCTGCTTCCTTTTGTTCCTTTGCTTCTGTCTCAGCCTTGACTCACCCTCATTATCTGTATTCCATTTGATTCCATTTGATACAGATACATTGTCTGTATCTCTACCTTTGAATTATAGAACATTCCATGCCCAGCATAGGAATCCACAAAAGATTCATTGTAGCTGTCACAATAACATCATAATTGGCCTCTTATTTTATTTCTTCAAGCATTTTGTAAATAAATTGTGACAGACTGTTTATTGGCTTAAAACAAGTTCCTAAATTTCAACCAAGTAACCAAACTCATGTGAAGGGTTCATTCATTAAAAAAGTAATCCACAGAAAAAAGTATTCCCTACTATTCAAATTTATTTTCTCCCCAGCACATCTACCATATTTTTGGGCTATAAAATACAATTCCTCCCCAAATTTGGGAGGAAAAAAGGGGTTGCATTTTATAGTCCGAATGTAGCTTACCTGCTCACTGTGGGAGTGTGGGAGTGGAGTGGGGTCACAGGAGGCAGGAGCAGGGTCACCACTGCATTTTCCTCCCAAATTTGTGTGGGGGGGAGTACATCTTCTGGTCCAAAAATATGGTATCCATATACAAAATGATTTAGAATTTCATTGCACAGAATATTGGGCTTTGTTTTATAATTACATATATAAATATATGAGGTCTGTCCAGAAAATGTCCAACCATTGTTAATACAATGAGAATGGTTTGGGCTATATCTATGTAATCTGGCAGCCAAGGACAGTGGACTGGAATGTGCATGTGTGAACAATGACAACTTCACTGTACTAGTCAGTGGGGGCGGGTAGACACCATTGAGTGAGCATGTGTATAGTGTGGCCACCGTATTCAAAATGATTGAGCAAGTAGAGCGACAAACCTGTATCAAATTTGGTCTAAGCTTGAACATTCCTCTGCACAAACTATTGAGATGATTGAGAAGGCCACAGCTGTGGACAACTGGTGATTGGCAGCTCCATCATGACAACTTGCCTGCTCATGCATCACGTGCAGATTTTGTTTTTGGTGAAACATCAAATCACCCAGGTGTCCCAGCCCCACTACAGCCCAGATTTGGTGCCCTGTGACTTCTGGTTTTTACCAAAACTGAAATCACCTTTGAAAGGAAAGAGATTTCAGATCTTTGATGAGATTTATGAAAACACAACAGTGCAGCTGATGGTGATTGGGAGAACTATGTGAGGTTCTGAGGTACTTTGAAGGGGATTGAGGTATCATTGTCCTATGTACAATGTTTCTTGTACATTGTACATCTCGTATCTTCAATAAATGTCTCTATTTTTCATATTTTGTGGCTGGATACTTTCTTCACATATGTATGTATCACCAGTTAGATGACCATCTTCTTGATCTTAGGAGTTACATTTTACATTTCTCACCCATAATTTCTAATGTAGTTTGGGACAGACTTAAAGCAAATAAAAGGTTTATGTGAAATTTTAAAATATTGCTTCCTAGTATCTATTTTTTAGAGCTTACGAAAGTCTGCCTACGGCAATAACATAATTGGAATTTGAAGACTCAGTTGAAAATGATCTGTCACCACTTTTTCCCTAAGTATAGACATTTTAAAGACTCTTTTTTTAAGCCTTCACACTGAACATAAAGTTAGATTCTTCTGTTTCCATCACTATGGTAGCAATGTGAAAATGCTTATATGAAAATTATTTACTCATAGCCTTGAATCAAATTTGATCAAGCTCATTAAAATCCAGGAAATTTGATTGCTAAATATAGATATCCAAATGTCGACTGTAAAGTCAATGACTAATCTGATTGAAAGGAATTTAATATTTGCTTATATTTACGCTGAGAGAAAGGTTGTTTGAAAACTTCTGAACTTTCTACAAGCAAATAGTGCCATTTTCAGACATTTAATTATGAGATAATGGGGAGCCCAGCCCACTGGATTCAAGGGCCGTGTATTACATTAAGAAAATGCCAAAATGAATTATCCCTTAAGCAGACAATCTACAAAACACAGATCAGAAATAGAATTTTCAGATTACATTGCATAAAACCTGAAACTGTCAATGTATTCTTTAATGACAATGAAAGAAAAAAATATCAAACAGAATGTAGAAAAGGCACGGATTTTTAATACAGTTATTTTAAGTAAAAATGTATTATGAACCAGTAAAAACAAATGTAAAGAAAACAAAAGTTTATGAATCCTTTCTCTTCATCACCTTCCACTCCCTCATTCTGTCAAGAAATAATTGGCAACATGATATTTATATTCTTCCAAATTTATTCCTTGAAAAAAGTATATATGCACACCTATATATTGATGTATACACTATATATGCATGGTTTGTATCTGTGTGCATGTGTCTGTACATGTGTTTATATGTGTGTGAGAAACATAGAGAAATTTTGAGAGAAAGAGAACAGAGATCTATTTGTGTAGAACAGGATACAAAATAGTATTTAGAAAAAATGTGGATGCGTATTTCTACAACACATTTCTGAGGTTTATTGTCTTTTTTATGAGAAAAGTCTTATGAGCCTTGATGGGATTTGTGGTTGACAAAGTATTGTAGACAAACAGTAAGGACAAGACAAGCAGAAGACTAAACCACCCTGCATGGGAATGTCCCTGGATCTTCACGTTCTTATCATCTCCCCATCTTGCAGAACCATGCTGGTTGCAGCAAGAATAGAAACAACCTAAATGCCCATCTTTTAATAAATAAAGGGTTGTATATACACACAGTGAAATATTATTCAGCCTTAAAAAAGGACATCATGCCATACACAACAGCATGGATGAAAGTTGAAGAAGATACATTCAGTAAAATAAGCTAGCCACAGTAGGACAAACACTCCATAATTCCACATGCAGGATGTCTCTAAATTAGGGACCTCAAACTCATGGATACAGAGAATGGAAAGGTTGCTGTCAGGAGCTAGGGGCAGGGGAAAATGGGGAAATGCTGTTCAACAGTTTGTTACATAGGATGAATAAATTCTAGAGACATCATGCCTATAATTAACAATATTGAAGTGTACAATTAAAATTTGTTAAGAGAGCCCTGGCTGGTGTGGCTCAGTGGTTGAGCGCCAGCCTGCGAATTGAGAAGCCACTGGTTTGATTCCTGGTGTAGGGCACATGCCTGGGTTGCAGGCCAGGTGCCTGGTGGGGGTCATGTGAGAGGCAACCACACATTGCTGTTTATTTCTCTCTCTTTCTCCTTCCCTTCCTCTCTTCTAAAAATGAATAAATAAATTAAAAAGTGTTGTTAAGAGAGTAAATTTCATGTTAAGTGGTCTTCACACAATAGTGGTAATAAAAATTAGCATAATGCCTTTGAAAGTTTGAGAATGAAGACTGGGAGACAGCGATGGGTGGACAATAGTGTCCATGAGGAAAGGAAGGGACCAGTCCACTGGCAAACAGGGGCTCATGTCCAAGAAAGCTTTCCTGTGTGTGTGTGTGGGGGGGGAGGTTCAGACAGCAGCACGTAAGACACAGCCTTTAGCTGTCGCTTCCGCCAAGTTTAGTTGTGTTCTTCCTTTATTGGACCAAATGTTAATAACAAAAATGCAGACACAGGGCATTTTTGTCTGAGTGTATATTCAGAACTGAGTATAGATGGAGGAAACACAGAGGTTCCCCCAGGAGAAACTTGAGATTTGGTGAGGAGTCTTGTAACCTCGTAGAGAGGGTTGCCTAGGCCTGCTCCCGTAGCAGGTAAATAATCTGCTCCTCTTTTCCATGGGTTCTGTTTGCTGAGGTTCCCAGAGAAAATATAAAAGAATAGAAGCCTCCTCGACTGTGTTCAGACACTTGGCTTTCAAAACTCCAGGCAAAGTCAATCACTCAAATTAGAATGTGGTCCACGAGGACCTTTTTGTATTCACCTTCAAGTGATCCCGAAGTTTAGAGAAAAATTTTAGTATTTCTTATGTTTCTCTCCCTTGCCACCAGCTCTCCAGTTATTCTAGACAGTTATAGAAGATTATTCTCTTTTCTTTTCACATTTATTTTTATTAATTTAATGAAAGTCATAAAGACACATACATTTCAGGATGAATGAAGGTGAAATAAGTAGCATATGGGAATGAGTGGAAATTAAAGAGCATTTCGTGAATTGTTTTGGGCTGCTGGCTTAGAGCAGTAAATGCAAATTATTATTATTGCTGGACCATATTTTGCCAAATGTTTTTACTGTAATATGTATATTAATATAGAATATAGCACATTGTTACTAAATGCGCAGAAACTAAACATTCTGAAATGCTCATTATAAAAACCAAAGCCCATTATGGCATTAGCGCTAAACTTTGTTTTGAACATGCACATTCTAAAAATCTTTTCCCCGATTTGTAACCTCTAATTATGTCTTTAAAAAATCTCAATTGCATATTATTCTAAGCATAATAAAAACAAAGTTCGAAGGCATTTTTTCTAAGATTCTGAATATTTTCTTTCCCAATCACATTAACTTTCTGTCACTGTGTGTGTGTGTGTGTGTGTGTGTGTGTGTGTGATACACAGACAGATGACCAAGGCTACACACCCAGAGAAATTTATCTGGTCCTAAGGTGACAGGAATGTCTCAAAGAGGATAGCAAGAGAAGAGTGTTGGGGGAAAATAGGCACCACATGCATTGCAAGGCAACCAAAGCAAAACGCAACCTTGTCAAGGCTTGTAGGATCTCTTGGCTTCTACAATATCACAGCATGGCAGGGAAGATCAGTCTGTGGGCCACTGACCAGAGCTGACTGTAAAAAGTTGTCTGGTACAGGCATGAACTATGGGGGTACAGAAAACCTAGGGCACAATTATGAAAGGCTTTACCAGAGAGCCACATGAAGTTAGATCTTGAAGAAGATACCAAGAGAAGCAGAGCCAGAAAGGGAACAGAATATGCCCAAACTCCTATGTAGGTTCAGGAAATTGTAAGAATTTTCATCTGGAGAAAATGGTATTTTCACAAGAGTGAAAAAAAAAAAAGAGACGTGACTACCCATTTTCTGTTTTGTGGGCTTTACCTTCATGAGCTGTTAAAAAGCTTTTCAATATGTATCCAAATAATCTAACTTAATTTTTAGAAGGATAATAAAAGAAGAAGGGTGGCTGGAAAATAATTTTTTCTTAATAAAGAGAACAATGTGGTAACTGAGGCCACAGAGAATTCCCTGGCAGCAGCATGGATCAGCCAAGCAAAAGGAATCAGTGACTGAAACAGATGGGGACACATTTTGTCAACTCACTGAGCAACTGATCCTATACAAACACTTGGTGACCTGCATGGACAACCACTGTCCCGGAGCAGAAAGACCTGCGATATCAGGGAGCGAGATTACAGCTCTACCGCCGGTCAGTGTCCCAGGCAGGCCATCTCACTTCCTTCTGATCGCCCAGACTATCATTGGTCTTCTAATTCAACATTTCTCTTTTATATTCTAGCCATTGACCACAAATGCCATGGACAGTTTTTTTTTTATTTTTGTGTATTTCTGTTGTCCTCTGATTATGTGGGTAGACATATAAAGCCCAAGTAACTGCATTGTTAAACAAGTTACGCACCATGAATCACACGCACTGGTCCCTGGAAACTGCTGCAAAGCCAGTTCTGTGATGTGTGTCTCTGAGCATTTACCTTTCAAGGTGTTAAACATAGAAAGATGTTAAAGTGTGAAACTTCCTCTAATATTTGAAATTCTTAGATTAAGGCCTCATTAAAAAGATAGAAAGATGATGGCTCTTTTGTATTTCAGTGACAGGGGAAATGAGACAGTGAGAAAGAACAAGGGGGGTAGAGAGAGAGAGAGAAGAGAGACATGATTTGTTTTTCACTTATTCATGCACTCCATGGGTGAGTCGCCTGTGTGCCCTGACCAGGGATGGAGCCTGCAAGCTTGGCATATCCAGATGATGCTTTCCCCCACTGAGTACCTGGCTTGGGTTGATGACATTTCTTAATTCTGCTTATGTGGTGATTAATATTGACAAAAGGAGAAATAGCACCAAGTTCATTGAGTTATACTTCATTTATTTCTGACCCAGCTTAATGAGTGTTAGTTAATAAAACATTATTTCACAAAAGTTATGAAGTAGTCCTACATCTGTGTCATGGGTTTATATCATGTTCTGACACTTGGAACAGGAATTTAGGTATTATTCAAAGTAACAAAGAAATGCATTCATATTAACGTATCATGAATATGAGATTTTAAATAGAAAGTGCCCAGCCAGGTAAGGTCTTGTTTTCAAATGATAATTTTAAAATTCATTCACTGCAGTTTGATTTGAGAGTTACTTGGGGGAATTTGAGGCAACTAATGTCATAAAAACTCCTTTAAGCTATGGTGGGTTAATACTGATTTATAGCCACTGGAAATAAGCATTTGATTTTACTTTGTGAATACAAGAATATAAATGAAATCTCTTTCATTATAGTTTCCAAAGATGTTTTGAAGAAAATTTTTGCAAAAGGAGATCAACAACATTGCACAGATTTTAACAACAAGAAGGGTCAGAAAGCAACAGACTAGTGGGAGAATAACATGTGGTAAAAAAAATCATGTTGAAGTGTACACTTCCAGCAAAGAGAGATGCAAATTGGGGAATGAGGATTGTACCTTAACATGAAATGAGGTAGGTGTGCAGGTGGAGAACAAGAAGGAAATCTTGGCCAACAAAGCGCTAACCTAACCTGCAAGCCTCCATCTAGCCCTAAGGATTTTCCAGTATTCTAATGAAGAGGAATTTCCAATGATTACTAGACTTACCCAGTAGTTATAGCATAATATACTCCCGATTATTCCTTGTTTATGTCAGGTCCAGAAATTGCAAATTTGTTGCATCTTCTTATGTATGCCATATCCCTGTTTATTTAATTGTTGCCATTGTATTTTACTGAGCTAGTATTTAATTCCCTTAAGAACTACGTCAGTTTATCACCACCGATCCTGATATCTGAAAGAGTACCTGGCAATGATAAAAACTCAACAAGTATTTATGAGTAACCAAATGAGTGTATTGCATGTACTAAATCTGGGATAAAATATAAATTTGGCATTCTAATTTCATTTTGAACATCAAAACCAAGGCCCTTTCTATGTGTTAGATAGTGTAATAGGTGATTAAAAAATGTTACATAACACTCTGAATCACCCATTTCAGGGTCAATAAATGGAGATCGAAGGCTGCAGCCCATTGTAGAGGTCTGTTGAAGGCTAAACCTACGTGCACATATCATGCATTTCATTGCCCTTTAATATTTTTTAATTGAGTGGACTTTTTGCACTAAGCAGACCATGACCAGTTATTGTTTAATTATGTAGTGTTTCCCAACTGAGATTAACAAATTGAATGCATACTTTTTATCTGGAAGCTCAGTTTCACAGACCAAGTTAAAATGCCTGTTATCCAAGGCGGTCTGGCTAGGGACAATGTTCATACGTTCTGGGTCCTATGGACGTCGATCTGTTTAGAATTGTCTCATTATTGCTACAGACATTTGCCCATAACCAGGACTGTCCAATTGCCGCTGAGACTTAGTTGGGGCTTCAAAATCTGTCCACATTCCTAACAGGATTGACAATTCCAACTTTGGAGCTGGCCAGTCTGTCCTCTAGCAAAATTTCTTCTGTTTATTATTTTCGATTATTTGTGTGTCTTTCTGTTTCTACTCAACAAGTACGATATAGATCATCATGGTATTGGTAATAAACCTTATGTCAGCCCTCTGCCTTATCTTCCTAATATCTAACACCACAGTTTTCTTAGAGTGGGAGCTTAGTAAAGGACTGCTATTTCTGCAGCTGTGTCTTGCAAAGGAGCTCCCTTGCCCTTCCGTTGGGGCTGATACACCATCAGTTCATGAATAAATGTTAGCAGGAGCCTTATCTTCTTACACTAGAATATAGTGTTGAGTTCAGAGTGGTTGACGGGATTGCACAGAGTAAATAGTTACAGGATTTAACTCAGACATCTCTGCTTAACATTACTTCTGTGTTCGGCTTTTTCAGCCATTACTTTCCTCTCATGTAGTTGTGAGATTTTTCTATAGGTTGACAGCACTATCATGTGCCAAGAAAAGATGGAGTCAGAATAATTAGATAGGCTTATTCAACTATAAATATGTGCAATGATATCACCACAATCATGATGTATTATCCAATATTATTGCCCTATTTTCAACCATTTGTATTTATATTTTTAATCTGTTCTCCATTACTATGTTTGGTGAGACTGTTGTTTCATCTTTGCTAGTTTAAAAAGCCCCAGAAGTTATAAATTAGCAAAGTGGGATATTTCTCTTTGTGGGAATACTTTTCTTCAGTTAAACCAATATTCTTAAAAATAAAAGCTTTTCACATAGGCGTCTGCCCAAGATAAAATGATAGACCTTTAAAGATAGGATTTTCTTTAAACAAATACCAGTGCTTTATCAGGATTTCAAAACCACAGTGACCCATCAACTGCTGTAAATTCAGTCCCTGCTGACTTCAAAGACTGGCATAAACCTGCATATGAAGAGGCCCGCTGAAGCCTCCCACCTTGCAGAGTCCCAGACTCTCTTAAGAAAGACCCTTTCTTTAATGAAACTCTAACCTTTAAGTCAGGGTTCTGACACAGTATTGTGCCACAGTTACCTGTGATGTGCACACATGCCAAGTTGTTGTAACAAGAACTAAAATACTAAAGGCTAAGGAGAATTATTTATTTTTTATCTGATAACTCTAAAGGCAGGAGATGGTGGCCATTGCCTTGCATTGGCCCAACACAGAGAAAGAGACTGCAGAAGGGCCAGTTTTGCACTGTTACTAAGGTCAGGGCAAACATGAGTGTGTCCTGGGACTGCCCATCTTGGGGGGGGGATCAGTCTTTGAACCATCTTCATAGACACTTGTTCAAGGAGGACTTCTGAAGTAACAGTGGGTCTGTAATAGAGAGTCTGTTTGAAAATACTGCCAGATGCTGAGGCACAGAGCATTGAAGTTTTCAGTAGCCAGCTGGTGGTATCCTGGAAATTGTAGCTGGAGAGTCCCAACAGGATAGTCCACTTACACCCAGAGCCTGTTCAATCAATGAAAAGGTGTTGGTGAATAAACATCTACCTGTATAACAATATGAAGTCAATTTGCATTAATTCTTTCTGGTGAAGAGGAAAGAATAGTGTTACATACAACCTAAAACCTTTATCTTCACCACAGCTGTTAGCAAGTATCACTAGCATTTGTGAGGATAATAAATTATATTGGTTCTCTACATCTAATTGAAATGGCATTCAAGTCAAATTTATTCAACATGTGTATAGTGTTTAGGGAGAACAAGTGTCTTACTGCCTCAGTGGTTTTCCCTATTACTTGAAGGAGAGATACCTTGAGGTTCCTAAAGGTTTTGCTACTCATGATCACTGTCCAACTCTGACAGTGTAACAGCAGGGGGAGCTCCTACTTACAAATGTCCCTCTTTGCTGTTCACTGCTTCTTTCTCTGGGAATTCCTTTTTGAAGTGGCTCTGGGAAGCTTGTCTTATTTATAGAGCAACTTCTCAGGCTTCCCTTCTTTTTCAAATTCAGACATATTTTAGTCTGATAATAAAAAGAATATATGTTCCTTAAAGATCTTCAATTAAATGCGGGAAAGTACAAGAACGATTTAAAATATCTTACAACGCCACTAACTAGCAACTACACTACCACAACTCCACTATTCTTATAGGCTGATCGATAATAAAACTCTTAATATTTGACTGTTTTGACCTATATATACCTAGAATACTATTAAAGCAATTTTATATGGTTTAATCTTTATGCTTAGATGCACACACAGTTTTTACAATTGAGTACATACAAATACATATTATATATGTTATAATAATGTGCAGTAGAACAGCATTAGACTTCACACATTACACATATACGATGCCTTAGTAGACATTGTAAAGCTATTTTGTTTAAAGTTTCATGCATGCACGCACATGAATCTCTCTGTAGGATTTCTATATTTAATAATCAATGTAAAAGAACTTGCAATCTATGCCAGAAAGTCAGGAACTGCTAGAGTTGGAAGGAAGCTTAGAGATTCCACCCAAAATTTTCAAATTTGAGTTTTACTAGTCATCACTTTGTATTTAAGTTTTATAGTATATGCAAAAGTTCACATACATATGCAAGAGTGATGATCTTTAGCACACTGTGTTTAAGAAAAACCCATTTAATCGAAAGCATTAAACATGGTACTTTCAAATCCCCCCTTTGAAACACAAAATCAATAATATTTTAGGTATCTTTAATTTGCAGCTGATAAAATACACAAGATTTTGTAGGATTTCAGTACAAAGATCTCATTTCCAGTTCTAATTTTGTGTGCTTAAGATACTTTTTTTCTTAAAACTACATGTATACAGTTGCAAGTATGAATTGGTTTCAAGCAAATGCCAATCACTTGAGTTTCCTTTGTGGCATTATGAAATGAAAGAGTGTTTTTGTGCATTCTTGAGTGTACCCATGTAGATGCTCCCCAAAATTTAATACTAGCTCTGCTACTAAATTCTGTATTTTTGAGCAGGTACCTTAAACTTATTGGCTCATTGTACATTCTTAGTACAATATCACATTTGCTCAAGAGGTTTCTAAAGATAATTTTGGCTTAACAAATATTTGGACTTTGAGTCAAATGTATTCGAATTAATTTGCTTATACCTTGAGGGTCGCTTGAAAATGGTGAAATAATATGGATCCAGTGGTTAAAATAAGGTCTCTGCATCAGAAGGGCTATAGAATAGAAATTGCTATTTTAATTCTACATAATACATTTCTCAGGAAAAACTCTCTAAATCCAATTTAAAGGAAGATGGCCAATAACAAAGGAGTTAAAGCTTTGTCAAGATTGCTTATTCCGTAGCTTGCAGCCAATTGATGGCTGTATTTCACTTCCCCCAAAGTACTTCTCTACAGAAACTTTGTTCATCTTCAACTCACACTAACTTACGTTTCTTCTTTGAACTTTTGACCATTTTGATTTCATAACCTTGAAGCATTTACATGCTCGAATTTGGTTTGCTTACAGAGGCTGCCAAAGCTTTAGAGCCCCCTCAGTCTAATGGCATTTTTGTTTAATTAATTTAACATCAGGTATTTCATAGAAACAGTAAGTTCAATTATAAAAGAATAACTTACTTTGCGTCAAGAAGAAAGAGACATAGTTTTTTTATATGTTTGTTTTCTTGTTACAAACAAGTAACCAAGTTCCTCTTTTTTTGTGCTTTGGATCCTGTCCTGACTCCTGAAGGACTTACTTCCCAAATTTGTGTTCCCGAACCATCCATTCCTCCTTCTCCACCAGACCATTCCCACAGACACACAGACACAGCCTTCACACCAACCAAAGGAAAACACAGTACAACAAAACACTGACCTCCCTTTTACTCTGCGCCCACTTGCATCCACCATGATGGTACTTGCCTATGTCTTCATCTTTTGTCATTAATTTACACTAGCTTACAGGGTTTTAAGTGCCCCAGAGCTCTGCTCCGTCAGCTCTTCTCTCCATCCACACTCCTCTCAGAGCATCCCAGCCTGCTCCAGAGCTTTAGACACCAACTATGTATTAACAACCCTGAAATTTCCAACTCCATGCTGCCTGTCTTACACTGAGTGCTGGACACACATTTAACTGTCTACTTACTTCTCCTGTTTGGATTTCTATCAGGCATCTAATTAATTGTTAACGTGACTGAATCACTGGTTCTCATTCCCACTCCCTTGTGAAAGTTTTTAATCCCAACAAATGGCACCACACACAGTAATGGAGAGTCACACTTGACCGCTAAATCTTTCCTTTAAATCACAACTTCTAGACTCTTGTTAAGCCCAGTTGTCATCTCCGAAATGCAACCTGAGTCCAAACACTTCTCACCATACCCACTGCTATCATCGTAGTGCAAGCCATTTACTTTCTCTCGTCTTCCAGATGCTTCTGATTGTCCAATGGCCTGTATTCTGTACTCCAGCTGGACAAGGCATAGTTCTGAAACACATGTTAGGTCATTTTATGCCTTTTATAGTTTTCCATTTTTTAATATTAAAAAACAGAATTTATTCTTGTCTCCAAGCTGTAATTGTTATCCTTGGAGCATTCTTCTTAATTCACCCTTGAAACATTCTTCTGCTTCTCTCTTCCCCCTCAGATAACTACGGGAATATGAATAAGTCAACTAAATGTCCATCTAAAGCTGGACTGATCAGACAATTTGTAACAGTTCTGCATTGTAAATCAGATCTCCTAACTCCAATTTTATTCTATCACTTCCATTTTAAACCGGCCCTCTTTCAGTCCACAGTTGAAAGTTCCAGAATTTAGGGAGGCAAACCACACCTCCTCAGACAGTGTTTTCTTTAGAATTCATGTGCAGTCTTACATCTGTTTGTTTCAAGGGGTCTTCTGCTGAGTATTTTATGTTTGACTTTGATATCTCTGATTCTTGTTGCGAAATTAGGCCTCAGGAAGGAAACAAACTCATTCTCATCCAAACCTCCAGTTTTGTTTTCACGAAATGCTCTTGCAAAGTTGCTCTATTCCAGATGAATAGCAGCTATTATTTTTTTCTTTAAAATAGCTCAGCAACTCCTGTCGTTTGCGGAATTTGAAAGCAAGAGCTCTTGTTCAAAGTGCAGCATCTCAATTAGACACTTAACTGCTTGTAACAATTCAGCTGCAGAAGTGCTCTCAGTCCTAATGACTGTAACAGGAAAACAGCTTGGCTTCTCCGATGCAGGACACAGGCGTTAATTGTGATGACTGGGTGCACCTTACTGTATTGACACTCTTCTTAGCGTGATTTATGGAGTACTAATTGCACATTTGTGGGCTGCTAATTTCTATTTGAAAGGATGTCCTATTACGGTTCAATGGCATGTTTATAATCTCATTTATTCTGTGGTAGTGATTGTTTTCTGCCTTCAAAACTCTCCTGTTGGTCCAAGATTTCCTGTTATTGCTCTGCACCTTTTAGAAAGAAAACCTAATAGTTCCTTGAAGAACTGAATGAAGTTGAGTTTTTTGATTCGATCTCTTCAGATGGTTGAGATTTATAATTCTTTAAGTAAACATTTTAAAATTGTCACATTTAGGTTTCAGGTTTTCTCAAGAAATTGTAAGTCACACTGTACTGAATAATGTTACTTGACTGTAGACAAATGATTAATGGTATTGGATATTTTTTACTTCCCTATTGCTGGATGCTTTTAGAGAGAAAACAATATTGATGGCAAAATATTTAAAGCATTAAAATGGATTCTGTTCTGTAAAACTGCTATGGCTTCACCGTGAATGATTGTAAGCCAGAAGATGTAGGGGAAAAGAGAGACAAAGCAGAGAATACTAAGTAGAATGTAACTAAAGTTAGGCTACGGGGTTGAAAGCAATGTTACAAGGCTTAGGAAAAGAACCAAGCCCATGGTCTTAAGATATTTCTATGTAATGTTCATCTGTTGCTGTGCAGTAAAATTAATCCTTTCCTAAGTATGAGCAAGAATCAGAAAAACAGATTTAAAAACTGGATAAAAATACAATGTCGAGTGATGCTCAAATCATCTAAATAGTTTCCTAGAAACATCTTTGACCTCACTTTGCACCAAAGGATAATGTTTAAAATTAGTAGCTTAGAATACATTGGGAAGATTCATTCAGGAAAGAAAAAAATAATTTTTTTTCTAGGAGATTCTAATTTATACTGTAGAAGAAGTCCATGATGAGATAAAGATCTAAACCAATATACATATTGTGATTGGGTTTGGGAGGAAATGTAAGAAGCAGGAAAGAAACCAAAATAGGAGACTATGGTGCCATGGACCCAGATTCCTCATTCATTCACTACAACACCTTGTTTTCTTAGCTCTCACTTCATGCAACTGACACTGTTATTGTTTATATGTGGAACTGAAGAGGATTATGACATTGCATTTTCTCCCTAATCCAGACTCCTGAGAGACATCCACTTAAAAGATAATCAAAGTTCCTACTACCAAGGTTTTCCTTCAAAGGATTTTCACCATTTTTCAAGTCATTTGTTCACATGCAAGAACGCTTTCTCTATATTCAGATACACTGGTTTGCTGGATTCATTTCTGCTTCAGTCTCTAAAATGTCAGAAGTTACAGATCCAGTGTAATTCATCTGCATAGTATCCAGCACAGTGCCAGATACATAGGTCCTCCTTAATGTTAATCCAAGGCAATAACAGCTTCTTTAGAAGGCCAACAGAAACTCCACATAAGGCAAAATTCATATCCTAAAGGGAGAATGAGCTTTTCTTTTTTACAATGTGTTGGAGCCTGTGTGGCATAAACTGTAAGCTCCCATGTAAATTGAAAATGTGCTTTGTTTATTGGCTTCTAAGAGGATGCCAGATGTGGGGGCTGAGGGGCTTTGAGTTTTCCTTTTGGGACTGGTGAATTGTAGCATCTGCGAACATTAATGACTTGTCTTTACATAACATTTTTACTTCTAAAATGTTTTCATAATTATCATTGCCACATCATTCATTAGGCCTGAGAAAGCCACTAAACAAGGAATAAAGAAGTTCTTAAATAGATCTCCTATTTTACCCTTCCTAGATCAACTGCTGCTTATAGTTAATATTTATCTAGGACTTACTAAGTGTCAGGTACTGGGCTAAGACATCCCATGAATTATTAATTCACACAATAATCCCCCAACAGAACAAGTAGTATAGCCCTCCCTTTAATTCACAAGCCTAACACAATGTTTATAATATTGTATAGGAAGTCAATATTTAAGGCATTAATAAACATTTTCCTTTATTATAGTTGCTTTAATTCATATTACAAAGGAAAATTTGAGGTTTAGAGAAGTTAAATAATTTGATCATCTACTTAGCTAGTAAGCAGATTAACCAATAATTGATTTTATGTTTATTGATTTCCATGAATTGTTTTCTAACCATAAAATTTTACCTGAAGTTTATGAAATTTGGTGACCAGCACCTATGTAAATCAACACATCCTTACGGCTTTCTCTGTATCATGTATCCCATGTCCAAGTCACTTAACAAAACAAGATCAGAAGTCTATGTCAAAGGTCTCATGTCATACAAATTTCATAAAACCTCATTGATAACCTGGAGATTAAGAGAAAAATTTAAGGAGTTCATCATCACCAAGCCCTTATTATATGAAATGTTAAAGGGACTTACCTAAGAAAAAGAAGATAAAAAATATGAACAGTGAAAGGACAGCAAACTCACAGTTATTAACAACCACACCTAAAACAAAAGTAAACTAAGAGGACAGCTAGATCAGGAGCAGAACCATAGAAATGAAGATCACATGGAAGGTTAGCAACAGGGGAGCAGGAGGAGGAGAAGGGGGGAGAAGGTACAGAGAATAAGTAGCATAGATGGTAGGTAGAAAATAGATAGGGGAGGGCAAAAATAGTAGGGGAAATATAGAATCTAAAGAATTTGAGACACATGGTCATAAACTAAAGGGCAGGGAATGGTCGGGGAGGGGTGTGCAGGGTGGAGGGGAATGAAGGGGGGGAAATAGAACAACTGTAATGGCATAATCAATGAAATTAAAAAAAAAGAAGTTGCTGTGAACTAAATGTTTGTGCCCCAATAAATTCATATGTTGAATGAAAAAAAGAGAAAGCTAATATAAAAATGGATGTTTTGAATTAGAAAGTTTTAAGTAATTAATAAAAAAAGGTCACTTTGTTTCTTCTGAATGTAAAATAACACCCAGTGCTTTCTGAGAAGGCTTTCTTTTTCTGGCTCAGACACAAAGGCTAGACTCTGCATTTAGCAGTAGTTTGGGACCACAGACAGATTAATGGCAAGTGGCTGGGTATCCCACTGGTGCTAGTCTGTAAGGAGCGAAGAAATCCCACAGATGGAACTCACAAACATAAATCCTGTGAACTTAAGGGCTCACTTTCAATCCCTTCTAATTGATGAAACATCAGTTCTACTTCAACTGTTTAAACATAACCCTTTCATACATATCTGTTGAAATGCCAGAGCCAACTAATATGTTTGGAATTGGTGCTCCTACACTATTGGTACAGGACAGATCAATAACCTCAACCCTGTGGTAGTCAGACTGACAGTTTCCTAAAGCTGATTGAGCAGTTGGCATTCAGAGCAGCTAAAGCAACATCATAGTGCTGACTACTGGGAATAAGTGATACAATTCATTTTCTGTATTTAAAAGTCTTACGTGAAAGTAAGCTCTTTTTTTCAAAGATCTCATTAAACGAATCAACATTTCTCATGTGCTACATGTATGGTACTGTATGCTAGGTATCTGATGAGGAACAAATACAATACATCTTACCAGAGAATCATTTTCACCTAACTAAATGCATGTTGAAACGACATGTAAGAATCATACATAGGGAAAATGGTTCAGTTATTTTCCTTTCAAGGTCATCCGCATGTCTTAATCTGGCCCTAGTTCACATTGGGACAATAAATATTTTCAGTCATTCAGAACATGGGGAGTTCTTAAAGAATGACCCATGGAGAAGTGCATTAATTTCTTATTTATGCTGTAACAAATTACCACAAACTCTGTAGCTTAAAACAACATGAATTCACTCTCTTACAGTTCTGGAAGTCAGAAGTCCAAATCAGAGTTACGGCTTTAAAGCAGAAGTGTCAGCAGGGCTGGTTCCTTTGGAAGCTTTAAGGGGAGAATCTATGTCCTTATCTTTCCCAGCAGTTAGATGACGTCCTCTTGTTCCGTGTATGGCTTCTTCCCCTCATCACACTAGAGTCTCCCTTCTGTCCTCAAATCTGCTACTTCTAACTAATAACCCTCCTGCTTCCCTCTTATCAGGACCCGTGTGCTTTTGTGTGGGTTCTGTCTGGATAATCCGAGGTGACTCCTTGTCCTGAGATCTTGAAGTCCCCTTTGTCATAGAAGGTTACATCTTCACCATTTCCAAGGATCGGAATGCAGGCATATTTTAAATTGTTATTTAGTCTGTCACAAGTGTATTTCTAAGGAGGCTGCCAATAATGGGAGGGGAGGAAGAAGGAAGAGAATGAAGATACTAAGAATGAGTATAGTCCTTAAGAATGCAGGAGGAGTGGGGTTATTAAAGCAGAAGACTTTGTGAAGGAAAGAGAGGGATGCTATTTCAAGATCCACAACACAAATTGGTGAACTTGGGGGTAACCAGAACGAGGGTATTTATGCACCGAGCAGTAGTATACAGGATGTACTGAAGCCCAGGCCAAGTGCAAATGAGCAATGAGAGTTCAATTGTGTTCCTGGAAGAGAAAAGGGTGATGTGTTTCTCATGAGAGCTATAGTGCATTTAAAAGGCTCCAGGGTACTTATTTAGTAAAAATGCCATTCCCATTGATATTGGGAGAAAACCTAACTGTCATTGCTATTGTTCTTTTCCACAGGTCCAAGGAACGTTGGATAACACTGCTGGATATCACTATACATTTAACCGTAGTGGCTGGCTTGTGAATATCAAATGAAATAATAAGTGATATTATAAATAACACCTGGCACATGGTGTCTGTCATATTTAATCAAATACTTCTGTCTCCCCTAATTGGGTCGAGGCCCTAATCCACAATATGATGATATTTGGAGGAAGGTGATAGGTTTAGATGACATTATGAGGGTGGGGCTCCCATAACTGGCTTAGTGTTCTTTAGGCAGTGAAAGGGAGGCCAGAGCTTTCCCTTCACCACAGAACACAGCCATTTGCAAGCCAAGAAGAGGGTTATCAGTAAACATCAAACTGGCCAATGCTTTGATCTTAGATTTTCCAGCCTCCAGAAACTATGAGAAATAAACTTGTATTGTTAAGCTGCCTCATTTATTGTATTTTTTTTTTTTTACAGTCTGAGTTGACCAGAACAATGTTTAATAAGTGGGCATGTCTCTATAAACTAGAGGCCACTGAGTGTTTTCTCAGGCTGTGGCCTGGTCTCTCTACTTGCCAGGGTATTGGACAACTTCAAAAGTCATCAGAAATGCCTCAGTATCTAAAATGCCATTCTCTACCCAAAACATGGCCAAGGATCCCCCCTAAAGCCTCCCCTTAAGAGCAGTCCTTTTTTAGGCTTTATAGTCCTGTGTTTCCTGGAAAAGTTTTCAACTTCACTCCTAGAGGCCCTCCCTTACCAAGGAAAAAAGAAGAGGCCAATTCCAGCATGTATTTCTTCTGCCTCTGAGGTGGGATACTTATTTCATCTACTTTATTGGCTCTTTAGCCCATTCTTTCCATGAAGGTTGAAATAAGCTGGGAAAGAACCTTAGAACAAACAGGGTAAGAGTCCTACCATTTCTTACATAAAGTGTAAGAAATATATGAAAACTATTGCTATGCCTCACTCCCTTGTGGCCTGGCATAGTGAAGAAAATACGGGAACTAGACTATGAGAAACCTGGCTGTAAACCCTGGTCCAGGCAATAAGAGCTCTGGGTAGCCTATAGACCTTTTTCATATACCTTCACTTTCCTCAACTATGCAATATTAATGAAAACTATATTTGCTGAAAGTTTCTGAGAGTGAAAGAGATTGTATGGTGAGAACAGTCAAATAATGCTTAGACATAACAGGCTTTGAATAGAAAGTTTAAGGTCCTTTCATCTTTTCTGGACTTATTTCCTTTCACCACCAACTTTATGTGAGACCCAGAATCCCTGGGCAATGCTCATGCTAGAATCCACCCGAGAATGGGATGGCTGGATACATGTTCCTATTCGATGCTAAGAAGGGGTGATTATAAGACATGAATCTTCTACAAACCACATTAAAGTGGTTGTCCTTTACCAAAAGTCAACAGAAAACAGTAAGTGAGTTTTAAGTATGGAATTTTCAAGATCATATGGACACTTAGAAATTTGACCTGGGATTTACGTGGAAGTGCAATTGGAGGAAAGAATGACAGATGGGGAGACCAGTAAGCCACTGGTTTAATAATGGAGACTGGGATGATGGTGGTTGGAGCAAGAATATTGCCAGGGGGAATTGCGAGAAGACACACATTCAGAGATATTTAGAACAAAAAATATTGCTAAGTAAATATTTGAGTGGTTTTGGAGAGATTAATGAATGGTGACAACCAGTCTCGTGCCTTGGGTAATTCTGCAATTACTGGTCATATGGACTGATATAGGAAGTATAGGAGGAAGAAAAGCAGGTAAGAAGAAGAATGAGTGACATTTTAAAAGACCTGGACATTTTGAGTTGGAGGTGTGTACATGGTATCCATGTGGGCAGGTTTATCCACAAGTAAGAAGACACACTGGACCCATTTGTTACAGAGGAAGTCAATCTTAATGGGAACAAAGGTGGTTGGTTTCCAGGGGATGCTGGGATCAGACATTTAGCTCATGACAGCCCATCCACCAGCCCTTCATGTCTAGAGAAAGAGAAGGATAAACACATAGGCCAAAAGAATTTCTTAGACTTATTCTTGAAGAAAAAGAGAAAGGGTATGTTGAAACCTTAAACTAATAGTGTTACCCCACTGGTATGGAGTGTAATGACATAGAGATCCTATTTCCCTTAGCCAGGTAGGTTCTGCCCCTGTCGAATAGAACAGGACAGTGACTAATGCCGGCACCATGGAGCATGGCTGCCTAGCTGCGTACCGTGATTTCCCATCATTTTTAACAGGTAGCCTTGCATAGCTGCAGCGGCTTTCTCAAAAAAGAAGACTTGTTTCATACAAGTAAAGGTTTCAAGTTCCTTTACAAAGCGCAGTAACTTTGTGTGAATGTAAATTTTCCTCCTGAGGTTCTGTAATTGTTCCCACCCAAGGCTATCAATCTTCATCGGACGTCCACGGCTATTCTCTTCTTAAGATATCAGTGCCCCTACCTTTCACTGGGGTTCTCAAGACCCTTCAGTGTCAGGTTTAAAAGTTTCTACCAAGTGATTCTTCCACAACTATGACGATAAAGTTCAATAATGTGGTTTTCCTTAGCCATTGGGAGAAAAAAAATGCATTTTTCTTTGCAAATGGGGATTTCTTTGTTACCATTTTCTACTCTGAAATGTTAAAATAAATCTATGGCTGTTTTTCTTTTTCTTTCTCTTACTCATATTCCCTTTTCATAGAGTGAGACATACAGAAATATGAATAATATTGTAATCCCTTCTGGAACCAGAAGAGAAACATGGTTTCTATTAGAGTTCATTGCATTTTTATTCCTTTCTTTAAAAAAAAATAAAAGTTAAACAAAGTACCCTTAGAGGCTCCATCCTCTCTATTTATAATTGGAGGCAACCTGAGTTGGAGGACTAGCTTTTCCTGACATCAAGCTTCTTTTTGATTTAGTCTCTGTTTTGCTTCCCTGAGAATACGTGCGTGCTGTTGGCTTTAGTGTTGCAAAAGAGTCACTTTGTGTGTGAGCATGGGTGTGTGTTTTAGCCGCCATATGTATCTCTAAAAAGTCATAATGTACCTGAGTACATTTCATGGTGGTGTGAGGGGACGTGCTGATAAGCTTTCTTTTTAAGGTCTTATAATTTCACATGACATTAATCAAAGTGGTTAAGCCTTTCTCTGGTAAATACACAGCAGCTTATTAATGTATTCATTCATTTATTGACTTATCTATCAATACAATTGCTTTCCTGTTCACATATTTATTCTACAATGTGTAAGTTTTTCCTCTTTTCAACTATAATTAATGCTACTAATAATCAAGGGATCACTTTTGTAGACTATTTTCTGCCACTGATCTGTAATAAGACATTGGCACAAAAAAGAAGAAAAAAAGTGTTTGCTTTTTCTTTCCTCCAGCTAGCCAGTGTTTTTAACTAATCCATGTACATGTATTCCTAGAGCTGTCCTGACAATAGAATTCAAATTTCAATCTCAAGAATATAAAGGATCAGATGGTGGGGGGTATCATTTTTATACTCACAATAGTCCAAAAGGGGCACAAGGAATATAAACATATTCCTTTATTTCTCAAATATCGACACCAAGTAAATGCTGTATTATTCATGTTTCTGATCACAAAGGGAGACTTGGAGTGTTTGAGCAACTTGTCTGTAATAGATCAATGAGTACATGAGGGATTTATAACTCAGACCCGTATCTGTCTATATTCAAAGACCCGCGCATCCCGCTGACCCCACAACATACAAGTGGAAGAGTTGCTGCAATTTAAAAAGTACCATGCTGTTTAACCTGCCTGTGCAGCAGCTCTCTGGGTCCCCTGCCAGGTCTGGAGGTGGTGACATTGCTGATGGATCAGTAGCATCACGAGATACTCTTCTTGGGAATGATCTCACTGTGCTGCCCGCTGGGGCCCCTGCAGAGTCACTGCATCCGTGGGCTATGTTTGAGACTGGGTCAAAAGGGAGGATGTCCTCCCTTTCACCTGGAGCAGGAGGGCACTGAAGATTACCTGTCCTATTAAACCTATCCTGTGGCAGATTCCTCTAAATTCTTTCTTACCTGACTCTTGCCTCTACTGGCTTAAAACACAGGAAGGAATCTGTTTATCTTCAACAGGGTACCCACTGTGCACCTAGAAAGCCTAGAGAAGTAGTGGAATCATGATTATTATTAACAGAATATCCATCATTTTCAGCAGCTGACTCCTTTTCTCCCCCCTTCTCAATGTGTTGGACCCCAGGGTATAAAAACCACCCTGCCTATCCACAATTGCTTTTGTTTACAATCCATTTTTCTCATTAGGTTGTAAATTATCTGAGAGCAGAGATGGTGTCTTACACATTCTTTATCCAGCAGTGCCAGTAATAAATATTTGCTTTCAATAAATATTTGTAGAATGAATTTAAAAATGGATAAATTATTTCAATTCAGCCAAGAGTTTTGAGCACGTTTAATTTTCTACTCATTTTGATAGACACTAGAGAAAGCCTTAGCTTTCAAGGAGTTTGTAATTGAGTTTCTAATCTAGTATAGCATTATGTGCTGGTTATTACGGTTCTGTCTCTCAGCTCCAAATGGGCTCTTCTATTTGTGATGGCTACTGGCTACTTTGTGATGTTGCGGATAGGACTTTACAAAATAAAATTATTTTTGTCACCTGGTTTTCTGATTTGCTCTGCCCCAAGGAGTTATTAGAAAGTGTGGAAGGCAGGAAGAAGATAAAAAAAATAGAAGTTCCCTCTTTTTTCTCATTTGTCATTCCTGGCAGTATTGTCCCCTTAAAGCACTTCATGTAGCTTAGCAATTGGCTGTAGTTTCCAATTTATTCCAGCACACGGGCTGGTGGCAGGCTCATCATGTCCCATCAGACATGACAGTAGCAAAATAGGCTCCTGTGTCTCAAAAGCCTGTGCTGTACTTCACTGCGCTCCTTCTCTGAGCTTCTAAATTCTATTCACCTCCATTCCCATCCAGTAAATAGATGTTTAGACGGTTCTTGAAAGAAGATGAGGCTGTAGTTGATTTCAGTAAAGGGAAACAAAGCAGAATTGGGCTTCATTCATTTGTGTTTAAGAAGCCATTATTTTATTGACACGCCTGTGCCAAGAACCAGAAACATGAAGAGCGGGATGTAGGAACAGCCTTCCAAGAACTCTCGTTCCAGGAGACTGTTCAGATGTGAAAAGGTAACTTAGAAAGTACTCACACAGTGTACTGGTGACAAAATGGTATATTTTACCAAGAAAATTCATACAATCCCCCCATTTCTCCAAATTTATTCTGGAGTGCTTCTCATGCAAACTTTTCTTTTAAAATAATGGGCATGAACATGACAAAGCTCCCGCTGTCCCTGTTTATAATGTCTTCTCTATTAAAGATTAAAAATCTCTCTCTAAATATTTTGTCCCAGGCTTAAGTTTAGTGATTTAGCATGTAATATTTCTGGAGATTGCTTTGTGGATGACACACACATTCATAATTAGACATGGGAAAGGATTTTGTTAATGCGTTTCTTTTACTCTGCCCAGCACTCTTCCCACCAACAACAATTAGAAATATACCTCGCTCTGTTGCTTTCTGACACCAGGGAGATCATTTCCCACTGTTTTGCTAAAGTATTTTGTTCTCTTTTGTGACCTCAATGTCAGGAGGCACAATTCTTCATGTTGCAGTGTACCCTGGGGGCTTGACCCAAACTCGGAGTCCTTCGGAGGTCAATGAGATCTCCACGCTTAGCTGAGCAATGGCCGCCTGGCCTGGACAAGGATGAAAAATGCGTATAAAATATGGAACCATTTTTAATGTTCTAATTTTTAGACAGGTTATTAGTAAAGAAAATAGTCCAGCAGGAATTGATGTTACATTTAGCAGATTTTGATTCTATACACTTGGTTACTTTTTGATATTTGCATGAAACTGGATTAGTGAAATCCAGCAAGAACTCTCTCTAATGAACTTTTTATCTCATTTTATTTTATGTTTTTAAGATTTTATTTATTTATTTCTAGACAGAGAGGAAGAGAGGAAGAGAAATATCAGTGCGTGGTTGCCTCTCTCACACCCCCACTACGGACCCGGCCCATGACTCAGGCATGTGCCCTGACTGGGAATCCAACTGAGGACTGGTTCACAGGCTTGCACTCAATCCACTGAGCCACACCAACCAGGGCTTTTTATTTTATTTTAAGCAGCAACTTCCGTATAGAAATTCATCTTCTAAGATTTCATAAATTTTTCAGATATTAAAATTCATTTCCAAAAGTTTCTTTCTTGAAGATTTTTTAGTATGTTTAAATATTATTTTGCAAATGCGTTTAAACTGGATTCATGTGTCATAGATAAGAACTGTGATGATCATTCATTTTAAAAATATGTATTACATTAAAAATGTTATTTACTCTTAAATGCTTTATGGAGATTTTACTGCAAATTCCTTACTACAAATGTGGATATATATGCAAATGAATATATGGAAACATATTGAAGAGTACAGAGCACTTCAAATACAAAAAGGAGCATCTCCACTGAGGAATAGAATATCTCCACCTACTGTTCTCATTCAGGCCAAAGCATTTAATCGACAAGAGAGCTCCCTTTGACAAGCTTGTACATTTCAGGTGCTGGTAAAACGTTGCAGATAACAAAGCTAAACATGTGTGGCTCATGACTTAGAGAAAGCCAGCTGGGGAAATACACACAGATTTCCAAAAATGATGGCCGAACATGCTGAAGTTTACAGGACACTGTATGACAGACTTCGATATGCTTGCATGTTTGTTACCATTGATACCAAGGTGTATATAAAATGTTTGCCGTCCATAAGGCACTGTGTAGGCACTGGGGACACAGTGCAGAACAAGACACATGTATCTTTCACGTGGAGTGCGGATACTTGGGGAACAGAGACCTTCAACAATGAATTATAGAACCATCCATCGATTTTGAGATAAACTTCTCTTTTAGAGTGGTTTCAAATTCACAGAAAAATTTTCTAGGTAGTGCAGAACATTTCTATGGACTCAGCCGGTTTCCCTTACTTTTGGACTTTTATATTAGTATACTACACTTGCTATAATAAATGAAATAATATTGGTACACTTTTATTACATAAAATCCTTTCCTTTGTTCTATTTTTTTGATAATTGCTATTAACATTAGTATAGTTAATATGGTGCTTTAAGAAAGGAGAGGAGATCTTGACTTCACATTAGAAAATAAAGGAGCAAATCGTCATTGACTTGAAATTTATGCTAAATTCTAAGGGATGTGTAAGGATTGGCTAGAAAAGGTGAGGGGGGTCAGATCATTCCGGGAACAGCATGTGCAAGGTGTCTGGAGTGAGCAACAGAATGCATCATTCATGAAACGGAAAGGAAGCTGTTGTGATATGAAGACAGATAGTGGGTGGGGAAGCAGCATGAGATGATGATACAGGCATCAAGGCTGCATCTCCCCAGGTCCTGGAAAAGTCATGTTAAGGATTTTAGTCTTTATTCTATAAGTGTTGGAAACTTTTTGAAGAGTTTAAAGATCCAGGCTGACATAACCGGATTGCTGTTTTTAAGAGGACACTCTAAAAAGAGCTGCAGTTAACAAGTGGGTAGGTTTCTCTGAACTCTGGCATCCTGTTCAAATATGCTAAGTTGTAAAGTGTGGGATGGCTGGTCATGGCTTAACCACCCCAAAGGAGGTGTGGTTTCTAATGTATCAATATCTGAAGATCAACAAGGAACCATACTTGTAAAGGGTGCATGCCAGTTCCAAAGCTCTCTCCAAACAGCTAACATTTTTAAGCAGTGAGTTGTTCAACATCAAGGGTTGCAAATTCACTATGAGTAGTAAAAGTTATGAAGCTCTATGAAAAATACACTCCTCCAAGACCCCAACCAGCTACATCAAAAGAGGACTTGAAGTGGTTAAACATTAATTTCCCTGGGCTTCCTGAAAGCTTGCTATTGTAGATCATTTAATAGTGCTGCAAGGGCCATGTCACAGGGGTACCAAGTAGAGAATCTGCTTTTAGCTCAGACCTCGCACAAGAAAGTAATTCTCCTTGATTTGAAAAGATTACAGTGTGTTTCTTACTCTACCACTGTGCAGTGCTCATGAAAGAGGAAAGCCACTGAGAGAAAACATACAAACACCCAATAATTCAGTGAGAAGACCAAGTGTCTCCAGAACTAAGAGCTTTTAGTAATCACTACAAGTGCTGAGGCAACAGGCAGTCTGTAAGTACAAGATGCCATGGGAATTGCAGAAGATGAAGTGAAGGGACTAGAAAAAGAAGAGCCCAGGCTAAAAACAGATCAAAATGTTTGCATAAGTATTAGGAACGAGCAGAAGTTAATGCCTGAATCCCACAGCATGGAACCTAGCTGTGGTTTACGTTAATAGATCGGACATAGATACTGTTAGCATTTCCAGATGGGGATCAGTCACTCTCAGTCCACACACGTCCTGTTGCAGCTCCACCTGGGAAGCACTCAGGTGTTGATATGCACCTGCTTACATCTCTCCCTCCAGGCTGGGCCCCAGCTTTCTGGTACCTACTGTAGGAATCTGAGCATACTTAATCAATGGCAAAGTGATACATGTTGAGTTTTCTTTTTAATAATAGTATGTGTGAAAGGTAGGATTTGGAAAAACATACAAATATATTATAAAGTTAATATTTCTTATAATCTCCCCATCTATACAAAGATAACCATTAAGAGCTAGAAATTAAAGTGGAATCATTATCCTATCATATAGTCTATCTATTGCATTCTCTCTCTCCATATATATATTTATATGTATATCCATATATATGTAGTGTATCACATATGTGCCATATATCACACCCTACATATGACACACACACAGTATATACAGAAAGAATACAATGTAATGCACAATTGAACTCAGACAGCATATGTTGTTTTGTAAACTTCTTCATCCTAATGCCTCTCAAATTTTTAAAAAATAGAAACATATTTAGGTGGAAGATAATTTAATCCTTCACTTATCTAGATCACTTGTTCCCAATGAGGGGTCTCTGAAGTAGCACATTTTAGGGGTAATTTTTTGCATAAATTTAACAGTTACCAATGGTTTTAATACAAATCTATCTACACACATTACTATATTTGGGGAAGCATGAGATAAAAATACTACTTAGGAAAGCATGCATCAGTACTCACTATGGACTAAACTATGCCACCAGTAACTAATTATTGAAAAGAAAGAAGAGAAGCAATTAAAAATGTGCAAGTCCAAACAACATGGACGTTTCTGGAAAACTCTCTGGACTCAAGCCCAGAGGGAAGATTTACAACATTTTCCATCTTTATTGTGGCAATCAGACTTTGCAGCAAAGAAGGCTATTGCCTTCAAGAAAACCATTTTAAATTATGAATTTTAAATCTTAATAATGTTTCATAATATACTTTAGTGATTATCAATAAGTAGTTCTTATTTACTTATAAAAACATAGTCTATGGAACTGGGTGTCCTGGGCCAATAAAACATAAAGGACTAATGTGTTTGGATTAGTTTTACTATCTACTGGAAAGAATTTCATGATCTAACAATGGGCCAAAGATTGTACATGGGAAAATGGCTCTATCTTAATTCATAATTGAAAATAATTTTCTTTTTTTTTACTTTATTAATTTCTTCAGGTAAAGGTAAATTGAGCAATTGAATACTCATTATTTGCCTTCTGTGTAAAACTGTATGAACACAATGACATGATGAAAAGAAAAAATTCTCTCTGCAAGTTCAGCATGAGTTTTTGGGTGAAACATGATCAATCTTTTCTCCAAAGTCCAAGGTTTACATGCTCAGCTCTCTTGGCATCCTTAGCAACAAAGTTACAAAACCACCTGCAGACTGGAAATAAAATAATTGCTGCCTCCTTTCCTTGTTGTGTATTCCATGTTTACATGACTGCTTTTCAATTAAAATTGAAATCTCATTTAATTACTTGTATGCCAGCCAGCTAGTAAGATTGAGACATTTTATTCAGAAGTGATTATTTCAATTATGTCTTAACAACATTTAGCATTTCAGGTAAATATATATTGGTCAGAAGTGTTGGGGAAAAATGTGTGTTGATATTCAATTAGTTCACCTTTTCTCTGCAGAGAACGGCTGTAATGGGCTCATAGCCCAAGTCCCGGAGGTATGAGACTTACCTCACTGAAAATGAAGATCCAATGTTGCTTTAGTTTTTGTGTGCATATGTGGATATATGTGGGTGTGTTCGTGAATATACACTCATTTGTACTTGAAGACAGCACACTGATTAAAGTCTGTGCATGTGAAGAACAATAATCAAGTGCATTGATGAAAGCTACATTTTTATTTTTCAGGCAAACCTTGCATTCCTTTAAGAACGATGCTTTGCCTTTATTGCAGTTGTACCACTTATAAGACTCTTAAATGAACGCGAGACTCTTTTAGAGAAATAAGGTGAATAATTATTGTGTTCGTAAGCATTTGCATTTAATCATGTACATTAATGAAGGCAGAATGTCTTATATAAACAATAAAGTAATTTTAATAATTGGAGTGTAAACATATTCTTCACTGATGCAGACAGCTGGGGTTTGGTATTTAACTGTAAACTACTCATACTTCCTAGGTATATATTTTGTTTTGACAAAAATATGTGTAAATATGAATTTATTACATAAATATTGGGGTCATATTGTTATCGGTGGAAACAATTATTTAAATGAAAGCATAGGTAAAATACATAGAGAATGATGATACATAAAATATTAGATCCAGAAAGTCCTCAGATCAATCACTTCAAAGGGATGAGCACAAGAATATAATATTTATAATACCTAAAATGTAATTAATGTAATATAATATTACATAATATAGTTTTATATTATATCAGGTAGGAGAACATGAACTCTGGAGTGACCTAAACTTGAGGCTTAACTGCCAGCCAACCTTGACTAATAGGGTAATGCTGAGAAAGTAACTTTTCTGTGCTTCAGTTGATCAATTATAAAATTAGAAGTTTTTTTATATGTTAAAAGGTTTTGTAAAGATGAAATCAAATAAACATGTGTTAAGAACTCAGCATTGTTATGTGCTTATTGTTGTTGCTCTACAAATATTATTTTTACTGCACTAAAATATCCACCCTGTCCCTAAATACCTGTGTGAGGAACACATGATGTATGGGTCATGTGTTAGCCAGAGCTAATGTGCTACAATGTGATGACGAAAAATTACATGGTGTGCATGTTTAACCATCATAGTTGACAGATGGATAGATGATAGAGATAAATCTAGGTGTACAGTTGTGAGTACATGAAACTCAGTTTGTTTTTGTAATATTGTTCATTATTGTATTATTTTCTGTAGAAAAAACTGGAAACTTACTTCTGCCACTTTTGTATATCCTTTATAAATAGACATTTATATGCCTGTACCTTATATAGTTTCACTTGTCCACAAAATGTCCAACCATGGTTAATATAATGAGAACGGTTTTCATGACAGCCATGTAACCTGGCAGCCAAAAGGAGTGGACTGGAATGCACATGAATGAATCTGAATCTAGTCGGTGGGGGCAGTAGACACCGTTGAGTGAACGTGCACAGTGTGGCCGTCACATTCAAGGTGGCTGAGCAAGTAAAGCAATGAATCTGCATCAAATTTTGCATTAGGCTTGAACATTCCTCCTCAAAACTATTTGGATGATTCAGAAGGCCCCAGCTATGGGCAACTGGTGATTGGCAACTTCATTACAACAACATGCTTGCTCATGCATCGCATCTCATGCAGGTATTTTTTTACCAAAACACCTAATTACCCAGGTGACTCAGACTCTTACATCCCAGATTTAGAGCCTTGTAACACTGGCTTTTCTCAAAACTAAACTCACCTTTGAAAGGAAAGAGATTTCAGACCATTGATGAGATTCAGGGAAAATACAATGGGGCAGCTGATAGCAACTGAGAGAATTGTGTGAGGTCCCAAGGTGCCTACTTTGAAAGGGACTGAAGTGTCATTATACCCTCTACGATGTCTTTTGTATCTTCTTCAATTAAGTGTCTCTGCTTTTCATAGTGCATGGCTGGATATTTTCTGGACAAGCTACACACATGCACACGCACACATATAGCCACGTGTATGTGTGCATATACATACATGCATATATTTACATAGCCCTAGATGTGTGTATACTGTTACTTTGCAAATGATAGGAGAAAGAACACGAAACCAGAGGTTAAAAAACAAAAGAAGTATGGAGGCTATAGTGGCTTCCTAAGAAATGAATACCTTTATTGTGGTATGATTGTTCTAACTACATATTTAAAATCTACAATTTGATAACTTTTGCCAGAAGTATATACTCCTGACGCCATTACCACAATCAAGATAGGGAACACATCCATCACCCACAAAATCTCCTGCTGTCCTTTTGTGGTTGTTCCTTCCCATTCTCCCCTTTCCCCTCATCCTCACTCTGTTCCTGGTCCTCAGTAACCACTGATGGACTTTCCGTCCCTGTTTATTCGTTTGCATTTTCTAGATTTTTGCACAAACAGTATCACACAGTAGGGACTTCTTTTTGCTTGGCTGATTTTTAGTCTGCATTGTTGCTTTGAGTCCTATCAATATTGTACTGTCTCAACAGGTCATTTCTTTCATTTGCTTGAATTGAATTCTATTTTAGAATATTCCAGAGTATGCCTAGGGATATCTTTTAAAGGTTTATTTCCATTTGGGGGCTAATGTGAATAAAGCTCCCGTGAACCTTTCATTAATGTGCACATCTTTCTATGGACATATGATCTCATTACACCGGGAAATACCTACCAGTGCAATGGCTGAATCATGTGGCAGGTTATGTTTAACTTTTAAACAAAATGCCCAATTATTTTCCCAACTTGCACTATTTTAATTCCCACCACCGGTATATGAGAGTTCCAGTTCCTCCACATCCTTTCAAATTGAGCCATTCTAATGTGCGCTTTCATATTGTATCATCATTTCCCCCAGTAGTTAACAATGTTGATCTTTTATTTATTTGCTCATTTGCTATCAGTATATCATTTTGTTGATGTATCTCCTCAAATAATGTGCTCATTTTAACTGAGTTTTTCCTGTTGCTTTTATTGAGTTTTTTGGTTCTTAGTTTTCAGTAAACTAGATACAAGTCTTTCAACAGAGAGAGTTAGTCCCATTATTCTTGGTAGCTGTGTTCTACAAAGTCCCTGCACGCTGAACAAATGAAGACTGTCCCGTTACTCCCAGGACAAAGACAGGGTTAGACTACAGGAAGGCTCTAGTTGCATTTTTATCAACCAATTAATATATAAACTTTTTTTACATCTACTTCTGTTAAAACATTTCTCATTGAAGATATATAGCTGATTTATTATCAATGAACTTATGGGCAATAGCACTATAACTTATGTCAAAAATCAAACTTCTCTCAGAGACACAGTTTCTCCCTAGGGCATACGACAGCTTTCTTGTGCTTAGGGACACTAGACAGAGCTATTCCTAGAGGTCATTTTAAACAGGAAAGTCACCACCAAAGAAAGAACATGAGATTGTTAAAAATGTGACATTCGATGTACCACAAAAAGGACACTGGTTTACAGTACAACAGATTAAGTAAGAAGATTTAGGGTCACCTTGTTCCATCTCAGTGAAAGTCACACCTGGAGCAACTCAAAAGCAAAAGTGAAAAGCAGGTGACCCTGCACGTGACTTTTTGGGCATCATGAACGTAAGGAAAGCTGGGGGGCTAAGGGTTACGTTCCTGGTGGTTTGTCGACAACGTGGCCAAGTGTTCTGCTGGAATAGACTCATTGTGCCCCATTCTACTTCTTCACATCATGCTACCTGGTTAAACTTATTTGTCTTATTAGCTTTTTTTTGGTGGTGTTGTTGCTTCGATCAGGCTTACTACAGAGATAATCATGTTATCCGAGGTAAATGTTTAAATTTTTCCTTTCAAATCTGTATGTTTTTATGTTAGTTTCTTGTTTGATTTCACTGTAAAGAACTTCTGGCACAATATTGAATAGAAGTAGTGAGATTGGACATGTATGTTTGCTCCTGATCCCAGAGGGAAAGTATTCGGTATTTTACCATTAGGCATCACACTTGCTGTAGGCTTCAGTAGATGCCTTCCATTAGATTGAAAAAGATCTGTTCCTCGTTTGCAGAGATATTTTTGATGAATGGATTTTCGCTTTTGTTGAGTTTTTATTGTATCTATTGAGGTTATCATTTTTTTCCCCACTTTTAGTTAATATGGTGAATTGCATTGATTGATTTTCAAGTATAAAATCAACTGCATTTCTTGAATAAAGCACACTTATACCTATCTCATGAATGTTATTGGCTCAGGGTTTTTTGTTTTTTCTTATGATGTTTTTGTTTGGTTTTGGTATCATAGTAATAATAATCTCAGAGAATGAATCCAGAAGCATTCCTTTTTCTTAAATTCTATGGAAGAGTTTGCATACAATTGGCATTATTTGTCCATTCCATGATTGGTGGAATTCACCAATTAAACTATCTACACCTGGAGTTTTCTTTGTGGGAAGATTTTTAACCACTAATGAAATACTTTTCAATACAGTGGAGTTTTTGTTATTTTATCTTGAGCAAGCTTTAGTAACTTTTATCTTTCACTGATTTTTTGTTATTTAATCTAACTTGTCAGGTTTTTTGATATAAGACTGTTGGTAATAGTCATGTACTACCCTTTTACTGTCTGCAGTCTGTGGTGTCACAGCTTTTATTCCTGATTTCAGCAATTTGTAGTCTCTCTTTTTCCTCCCAATAATTTTGACTAGAAGCTCATTGATTTTACTGATCACCTCAAAGAGTCGGCCTTTTATTCCATTGTTTTATTTTATTGTTTCTGTCACCTGTTTCATTGATTTCTATGCTGATCTTTTTTTTGGGGGGTTTTTTTGTCCTGGAGTGTGGGGAGTTTGTTTTAGCAGGCGCTGGTTCCTTTCTTGGGGGGTTTCTTTTTGTGGCTGTGGGGGGGGACGCCACCCCTGGGCGGTGGAGCGTGGGTTTTTCCCGGGCGTCCCTTTCTATGCTTTGTAGTTCATTTGCTTTCCACACTATAGCTCTTGTTTCTGTTCTTGTTGGAGTTCACATCACTCTTATCCTGAGTTGAAACTTCCTCTTATCTGTAGACCGAAAACATTATTTTCGTGTCTGTCTTCTAAAATTTTAGCTCCACAACCTTTTAAAAATTGCTTAAATTTATGTTTCACTTCCCTTATTTGTCAAATGGGTAGAGGAATTCTTGTCTGATTATACTCACCAAAATGTGCCTGATAAAACTCTCAAGAACCAAATAATAACATGTGGCAAAATAGGGTGAACGCTGCTAAGGGTTATTCAGGCATTGGTACTGTATTGTCATAGTCCTAGACTAACTAAATAACTCTCTTTTAACTCTTATAAATAAAATAGAGGGTAATATTTTGTGGTTTTGTTTATTCATGCATATACCTTTCTAGAACACCTCTAGCTAAAATATGGTGAGTTTTATCAGCCAGGATGCCTTCGGAGGAAGATGGTATACATTTTTTTATCCATTTATATGTATTTATCTTCTCAGAAATCAGCTTTATGTTGTGTAAAGGAAACCTCCCTCCTCCCTTCCTTTTGCAGTGTTTTCAGAAGCAGGTGGCAGAGCGTTAGTGGGGTCTTTCTCCCTGCTGCACGGCCAGTCTTGAGTAGCGCTGAAATAAGTGTTCTGCTCAACAAGCCCTCTTGCCCATTATCCCCCACTTTGCCAATGAAGACAGTCAGAGAATTACATACTGTACCTTAGGGCTCAGTTTTGGACCAGGCATCTCTGTTTTGTTTTCAATTTGCGTTTGATCCAGAATCCAGAGCTCCTCAGGGCTTTCCCTTCATTGCTTCTGGATGCATGACATTTTTGCTACAGAAAACTTCCAGATACCTTTGCTTGACTAGCAAATAATAATAAGGAGGAGAGAGAAACAGAATTAAATCATAAAAAGGAAAAAAATGGAAACTTTTTGAGAAAAGTTAAAAATGAATAAAAATATTTTATATTTAACAGCCATAAGTCAAAGGAAAAAAGGTAAATCCATTCACATTTTAATTCATTTAACACTAAAGTATTCACTGAGTGACAGCTGCAGGCCAGCCAAGGCCTGGTCACATAGCCAGGGTAGGGCTACAGAGGTGACAAAGACAAGGTTGGTCTTTTATGGAACTGACATTCCTCAGAATGTTAGTTACTCCTTTGGCTTCAGTTTGGCACTTTGTCTACAACTTGACTGAGAATGACTGATACATTTGAATAGTTCTGTTACCGAACAAGAGGTCAAGGGAGGGGCACTACAATATCTGGCCCACCCAGGGATGCCGAAAACTGCTATACAACAGGGGCCCCTTCCAAGGACAAAATACTGATATCTACTGGGCTCTTCTGTCCGCCGCCAATCGGAAAGGACATCTCTCAATGCCAGAGATTTGTGAAAAGGAAACAAAATGTTTATTTAATGCTATTCAGGCCTAATGCCACCACTAAAATATCAAAGTCCTTTATGTATACTCCTACACCCACACAGCTCTCCCTTCTCCCACTGTCCCAACTCCAGGTACCGTAAATCAGGAAAAGAGCACACGTCTGTGTTGCAGGCCGCTGGCACCATCAGCTGTGTCACCATGCAGGCAGGATCTCTCTAGTTAATCCAGTCATGTGGCATCTTCTCACGGTCCACTGGCAAGAGTTCTTTCTACCAAGTTCTAATCAAAATCTCTCCTGCTTTTCAGGCCACGCGGCCAAAGGGAGCACCCAAAAGCCGAGTGGGCCTCTTCTACCAAAGCTGCAGGTGTTCGCACTCCACCAAAAGCATGTGTCTTTCTTCTTCACCTGGCTGCAGGGATCTCCATTCTGGCAAAGCTGAGTGGTTTTCCCTTTCATCTGGGCAGTTATCCCCTCATGTCCCGGAGCCAGTCTTTTCCAAGTTCTCACACAGGCCTTCTCTCTCAGGAGCTTAGCCCCTAGTTTGATCCTTGGTAGCACTCCCTTCTCCCTGGCTCCAAACTTGGCCATAGCTATTTAACATATCTATGGAACCAGTTAAAGGTTACAGATATGTTAAATAATCATTCCAGCGTTTAGCTGCAAAATTGTTGCTATGCAAAACAGCTCTCAGTGGCCCTGCTCTATTGGTCCCTTCCCCCTGGGGGGGCGGGGGCGGGCGGTGACGACATCTTATATGTCTCTCCAATATTCCTATACACTGAATTCTGGACACCATTCCAAATCTTTTTATGCCCCCCCCGGCTGCACCCTGTATCAGTTCCTAATTTTGTCTCCAGAAAGCTTTAGTTTTTCATTCACTCTGCTACATATGAAGGACATAAAAATAAAGTAGAAAATCCTTTCCCTCAGGAGGCCATAATATTAAAAAAAAAAGTCTGTTCAGTCCACAATCAATAAGTTAGATGTCTGTGCCAACAGGACACAAATGCATTAGTAGCCATCTAGGTCCGTAATGGCTACCATCCTGGGGCAAGGCTGGAAGTCGTCTTCTGACATGATGAAACAGGTAAGCCTGGGGATGTATTTTTTGAAGGTCACAACTTACAATTCAGGGAGAACTGTTACTGAAATCTAGTGGTTAAAGGTCAAAGGTATTGGGCAACATCCTACAATGAACTGATCAGCTCCTCAATCCCTTACAACAAACAATTATCCTGCCCCAGATGTCAATAATTATGAGCTTAAAAAAAAAAGATGAATCATGGTCATTATCACAGATCTTTTGTGTTTTGGATTCAAATGCATTTTGAACATTAGTGATATGCCGACAAGTAAAGATGAATACCATTTCTGCATAACACGTCAGAGAAAGAGGCCAATTAAGTCTCAAAGGGCCCTCTCAGCCAGGGGAAGGAACCTGCAAGATGCCCAGTGTGAATTGAGCTGAGGCCAGATTCCCCTCTTGTGTTGCCAGGACATTGCCTGTTCTGCATCTCTGTGAAGGGCGTTGAGGCTGCTGAAGCTGTGTCTGTCCTTTCCAAACAGATAGATTGTGTGTCATTCTACTGGCACCGAGCCCCATAGGGGTTGGGCATGGGTAAGTGAAGACGGTGAGGGAAAGTGGCAGAGGAAGAGGTGCGTTGAATCCTGCTGCTTTCCTGGGTCCCACTCAGCAAGGACACGCATCTTTCCTGTTCTCAAATCCTACACTCATCTTAATTCTATCCTTCTCAGATGTCAAATTTGAATTTTGATCAAATCATACCTGAGGAATGTGAAATCAAGGTACATGTCACCTTCACAAAGTCCCAACAAACATTCAAGCCTTTTGCTTACCTCTATGACTCTACTTCCTAATACCTGCCCTTTGGATACTTTTTGCTAATGTGATGATGCTAAACTCCGTGCTTCTAGGAACCAGTTTAGGTTAAGAAATCACTCTATTCCTCTCTTTTTCAGAAAAGACTAATAGAAAAGGACCATCATACTCTCCCATATTCTGTAATAAGAACCGCCTCCACCGTTGCTCATGACTCCCTTATCTACCTGCCTCTGTGAGATCCCAAACCTACTTTTTCTTTGGATGGTCCTCGTTAATGAACTTCCCAACTACAACGGCCTGACCAAAACATCTCTTTCATCGTGTCATGCATTTTTATCTTTTTCACTGAGTATGTAAGAAGAAGGATTGGCTATTACTTACTGATCATGTATTCTTTGATGCCTACATATTATGATATAAATTTTATTCCTTCAGTTGTTCCAGGTCCTGGAATTGTATCTTCAAGAAAAAAAATAGCTTTAAAATCCTCCCTTTTATAGAAACTCTGCCAAAATTTAAGTGTCTATTTAAAACTAAAATAATAAAGTACTGAGTCTTCTTTTCTGCATGTCTGTTGTTATTACCCCAGTTGGAGGGACGGAAGTTTGAATGTCATTTCAATCGCATAAAAGGATGAGTATTAGGTTTAAAAAAAGCATAGGTTTACATTTTTTAAATATTTTCTATTCCATAAAGGTTTAATGAGGTAATGCATGGGAAGCACAGAGAGCGATTTCTGGTGTATAGGAGGTGCTCAGTACATTTTACTTTTGTTATTATCATGACCATTATCATCATCTCTTTGAAATCTTTCTGTCATTGAGGAATTTTAGATAGTTTGGTTCCAGTCACAGTCTCTTTGATTGCTTTTTCTTTTATTTATTGTGAAACTTCCTTATTCTGGGAGCTTTGATCATAAACTAGCATAATCACCTAAAAGGGTTTGGCACCTTCTGGAATAAAGGAGAGGCATTTTTTTGAAAGCCTGAATATAATCTCCCCAGTACTTTTGGTTTATCCTCAAGAAGAAAAGCATAAAGTAGGAAGAGAAAAGAGAGATTACTGTGCAGGGAGATATAATACCAACCTTGGAAAGGAGTTTTTTAAACTAAAATTTGCAAGTGCCAGGAGCTTTGAAAAAAGTCTTAAATAAGGCTTTTGTGCAGCCCATGGCTTTGCACACAAAATCTGGAGGCAATTGCCATTGGAGTAAAGGGTAGGATCTGAGCTTCTGTGATACAGTTTGAAAAATTAGAAATTAACAAAGGGAATAGATGAAATGGTTGGGCAAACAAGAATCAGGAACATTTGGAAGGGAAACATGTTGAAGTCTAATGCAGAATTCAGAGTGTTTTAATAAACTCCCAAAACCCTCCATGCTTTATGTTTTAAATAATTTACAAGTTTAGCCCACCATTTCTTTCTTATTTCAGAACTGTTACTGATATAATAGGGAGCATAGGTACAAATTAACAATGGTAAAATACAACACACATAGATAAACAATCCAATAATTTTTTATATTCAGTACAATATGTTTCTGAAAAGTATTTTTCAAAGACATGAGTAACAACTTACTTTTCACATGCTATAATTTGTCAAATAAAGAGAAAATACATTATTCAATAATAATATTTTAAACATATTATAAGATTTCCTAGTCTCTTCCATAAAAATCAAGTCTTGAAATGGCACTGATGGATTTTTAAGTCATTCTATTACACAAGATGGCAGTGAAATTAAAAAGGAGATCTAGATGAAAAGCAGTAGATTTGAATAAGCCTAAGTACTCTCCTCTTAGGGAAACTATTTTTTTAATTTAAAAAGTTTAGATCATATGGGGTAAATTATTACAACTGTAAGAGATAAATGTATGCTTCAGGGGGAAGCCATTCATTGTCTAGAGCAGACTACGCAGGGTTATTTGGCTAATTTGGTTATTTTATAACTGTAAATTGTGAATACCAGAGGGCAGTGCACAGTTATTTTTGTCTGCAGACATGCAACTATATTCTGTCTAGTGGTGGTTCTGTTGACCTTCCTTGTCCCTCACCCTTAGGAAAGCCAGGCTTCATCTATTCGTAAATTCATCTCAACAGTCTTCTCACCACGTAAATTCATATTTCTTTGACATTTCCTTTGAACCAATTATAGCATCTGTCTGGTTCTTGCTTTTAATTAATCAGTTAAAATCTTCAAGTGGTGTTATTTTTATATTTGTTTGAAAACTATAGTCCTGTCTGGTGTGGCTCAGTGGATTGAGTGCCAGCCTGTGATCCAAAGGGTCACTGGTTTGATTCCCAGTTAGGGCATATGCCTAGGTTATAGGCCAGGTCCCCAGGGGGTGCATGAGAAGCAACTACTAATGGAGATTTTTCTCTGTCTCTTTCTCCCTCCCTTCCCATCTGCCTAAAAATAAATAAAATATTTAAAAATAATAAAAATCTTAAAAAAAGAGAAAACCATGATTTTACCCGTTTTGCAAAAGTAAATGTTGGCCTAACTTATGCAGACACTTGATAAATAATGAAGCTTGCCTTCATTATCAACCAGAGGAAGAGATAATTACTCCCGTACACATTTATTGAACTTTGTGTGAAAAGAAAGTAAGTTCTCTACCTGCTAAAAAGTGAAGGAATAAATAATTGAGTTATGTGCTTTGAGTACAACATTGAAAACATAATATGCTAGAGATTAGTGTTTTTGTTATATTACGAAACAGGACTTTGAAGTGGAAGCTCACATAAAGCACTATGAAAACTATTACTGTTACCGAACAAAAGGAGGAGGTCCGAGGGAGGGGCAATACAATATTTGGCCCACCTAGGGATGCCCAAAACTGCTCTACAACAGGGGCCCCTCCCAAAAACAAAACACTAAAATCTACTGGGCCCTTCTGTCCGCCGCCAATTGGAAAGACATCTCTTAATGCCAGAGATTTGTGAAAAGGAAACAAAATGTTTATTTAATGCTATTCAGGCCTAATGCCACCACTAAAATAGCAAAGTCCTTTAGGTTGTACACCTACACCCACACAGCGCTCCCTTCTCCCACTGTCCCAACTCCAGGTACCGTAAATCAGGAAAAGAGCACACGTCCCTTTTTCAGGCCGCTGGCACCGTCAGCTGTGTCACCGTGCAGGCAGGATCTCGAGTTAATCCAAAGTACTGTGGTACCCTCTCACAGTCCACTGGCAAGAGTCCTTTGTACCCAGTTCCAGTCAAAGTCTCTCTTGCTTTTTCAGGCCACGCGGCCAAAGGGGGCACCCCAAAGCCGCGTGGGCCTCTTCTACCAAAGCTGCAGGAGTCCGCACTCCACCAAAAGCATGTGGCTTTCTTCTTCACCTGGCTGCAGGGATGTCCATTCTGGCAAACCTGCGTGGTTTTTCTCTTTCACCTGGAAAAGAGGGGGTCCGCACCCTGCCAAAACCACGTGGCTCCCTCTTTCACCTCACCAACAGGGGGGTCCTCACTCTGCTGAAACCGCGTGGCTCTCTCCCATCTGGCCAAGCGGGGACCCTTCATGTCTTGGAGCCAGTCTTTTCCAAGCTCCCACCCAGGCCATCTTGCTCAGGAGCGCAGCACCTTGTTACATTCTGAGTCCAAGCCCTTCTCACTCTGGAGAGCAGCCCTTAGTTCCATCTTGAGTCCTCCCAAGTTCCATCCTCAGTCCCTGCTAGTTCCATCTTGAGTCCCCATCCACTACCTTCTTCTTGGCTCCAAACTTGGCCACTGCTATTTAACATATCTATGAAACCAGTTAAAGGTTATAGATATGTTAAATAACCATTCCTCCAGAGGTTAGCTCCAAAACTGTTGCTATGCAAAATAGCTCTCAATGGCCTGGCTCCATTCATCCCTTCCCCCGGGGGGGGCAGTGAGGACATCTTATATGTCTCTCCAATATTCCTATACACTTTGAATTCTGGACACCATTCCAAATCTTTTTTTGCCCCCCCCCCCCCCCCGGCTGCACCCTGTATCATTACCACACCGTGGGGCAGAGCTGGGGTGTGTGAGCAAACATTTTGAATAACGTGGCTTTGCGGTTGGCTCCCAGAAGGTAGGCAGGACTTCAGGAGGTACTGTTGAGACAAAGAAGCCATCCGAGTGACAGAAGTAACAAGGGCAAAGGCCAGAGTGAGGTGGAGAAGAATGCGCTCAGAGAGAACAAATTGTCTGCTCTTTCCTCCTGAAAAAATATTCTCTTTGATACCTGCAGGAGACCGTTCCACCTGGTGTGGGCCCAGCTCCCACACGAAGATGCACAGGACCCACGCCCATGGATAGGTTCTCTCGTGGGGAATCAGGCCTGCAATGTGCCTAGGCGACCTTGAGTCTTGCTCTTGCTAAAAAAACTCCCTCACCCTGAATTGCAGCAAATATTTACTGCAAAGTAACTTCCTAAAATCCATGCTAAAACTCCCCAGTATGGAGTGTAACTGGTTCAAACTACTTTTCCCCTTTTATTTGCAAATATTCCTCTTTTGTGATGTAATTAGTGGCATTGGCTTCTTTTGTTTTTCTGTGAAAGGTAACTACCTAGGGCCAACTGGTGCATAGTAAATGAGGACCATCATATAATGTTGCCAGAAAAAGAAATAAAGGCCTTTCATGGTAGAGGCCTCGGTTTTTGCTCCCCTTGAGAGAGAAGCCACTGGTTCTTTTCCTCCACAGGACTCGGTGGTCCTGATACAGGGTGCAGCCGGGGTTGGGGGCCCCCAAAAAAGATTTGGAATGGTGTCCAGAATTCAAAGTGTATAGGAATATTGGAGAGACATATAAGATGTCCTCACCCCCCCCCCCAAGGGATGAATGGACCAGGGACATTGAGAGCTGTTTTGCATGGAAACGGTTCTGCAACTAACCTCTGGAATGATTATTTAACATATCTGTAACCTTTAACTGGCTTCATAGATATGTTAAATAGCTGTGGCTAAGTTTTGAGCGAGGGAGAAGGGAGTGCTACTGAGGATCAAACTAGGGGCTAAGCTCCTGAGCGAGAAGGCCTGTGTGAGAACTTGGAAAAGATGGGCTCCGGGACATGAGGGGATAACCTCCCAGATGAAAGGGAAAACAACGCAGCTTTGCCAGAATGGAGGTCCCTGCAGCCAGGTGAAGAAGAAAGCCACATGCTTTTGGTGGAGTGTGAACCCCTGCAGCTTTGGTAGAAGAGGCCCACGCGGCTTTGGGGTGCCCCCTTTGGCTGCGCGGCCTGGAAAGCAAGAGAGACTTTGACTGGAACTGGGTGCAAAGAACTCTTGCCAGTGGACCGTGAGAGAGTACCACAGTACTTTGGATTAACTAGAGATCCTGCCTGCACGGTGACACGGCTGACGGTGCCAGCAGCCTGCAACACAGACGTGTGCTCTTTTCCTGATTTACGGTACCTGGAGTTGGGACAGTGGGAGAAGGGAGCGCTGTGTGGGTGTAGGTGTATACCCTAAAGGACTTTGCTATTTTAGTGGAGGCATTAGGCCTGAATAGCATTAAATAAACATTTTGTTTCCTTTTCACAAATCTCTGGCATTGAGAGATGTCTTTCCAATTGGCGGCGGACAGAAGAGCCCAGTAGATATCAGTATTTTGTCCTTGGGAGGGGCCCCTGTTGTATAGCAGTTTTTGGCAACCCTAGGTGGGCCAAATAAAGTATTGCCCCCTCCCCCACACCTCTTGTTCTGTAACAGTCCGTGTGAATGTCTTTCCCCCATCCACAATGTTGCGGACCCCACGAGCCAGGGTCCCCATCAGATACCACTTTTCTATTTCTTACAACAAATTTGCCTTAGTCTTACCTTTTGCTATTAGAGTAATTAATTCAGCAAGTATTTTTAAAAATAATTTTTGTTATCTATTTGTCCCAGGGCTCTCAATTGTGGTGCTAATGACATTTTAGACAGGATACTTCTTTATTTTGGGGGACTATCCAGTACAATGTATGATGTTTATTTTAGCAGCATCCCTGGTTCTGACTCACTAGATTCCAAGGCCTTTACACCCTGAGTTGTGACAACCTAAAATGTCTCCAGACGTTATCCCCTTTTGCAGAATGAAGGAGGGAAGGTTTCCCATTTGAGATCCACTGCTATAAATTGCTCTAATTCAGCAGTTCAACACCAACACCATTATCCCACCTAACCCCACCCCAGTCCACCCCACAATTCTTACCTCTTTGTTCTCTGTTTTAGCTCATGAGTTCACTGATTCGCTGTCTCACAGATTCAAAGCCATGGCATATGTAATAACACTTTTTCCTTACTTCTAAATCTTACCCCTTCAAAGCCCTACTGATCCTTCGACAGACACGTCACTCTCATCTGATCACCTCTTTCCATCTGCATTACCTCTGCTTTAGCTCAATTTATTGGTGTCAGCCTAGGTGCTTTCAACAGGCTTTGTCTTGATTTTTGTGCCTCTCCTCTCCATTTTGGTTTAGTATTTCTCAGCTGTTAATCTTGCACTCTGAATGATTCAAGTTTCATGAAACTATGCAAATTTAAAACACAGCAAAACTTTTTAAAGCAATTCAAGATAAAGTCTATTGAATGCAAATTTCTAAGGAAAACACCTACCAAATTAATTTAATAAGGCAAAATTTTTCTTACTGATGTAAGGGAGGTCACTTTTGACAATCTTAGTAGCATCTCAAAAATGGAAAGTAAAAGACAGTATTTATCAGATTGGGGTATAATTAAGGTAGAACATTCAATGCAGGGAGTTGATTGGGATCAAGTGAAGTTTATGATATTTAAAGTGAATTTTATAAGCATAAAAATTGTTGTACGAGTCAAATGCTTCAGGAGGGTGCCATTTAACTTGACAATACAAGTTGTTCAAATAAATATACTTTAAGAATGTCCCTGAAACAAAAAAATAAAGTTACTTCCATAGTTTTCTCCCTCGGTAAGAATCTTCTGAAAGAGTAAAATATGCTTATGTGATAGACCATAAACTGAGTGGCTATAAGTCTTTCAATTCTCAAGTGTAAGACTTCTAATATGACAAGTGAGACTTAGACACCCTAGCCCTGTCCAAGTTTTCATTATCGTGTGTAGGCACTCCATTCTCTTTTTAGTCATCAGTAAATGATTGGGCTGTAACCATGTGCTTTCCCACCTGTTACTCTTTTTACAGAAGACAGAAAAAGAGAGAGGGAGAGAAGATATACATTTTTATAATCTGAATTGCATGTAAATATATTACAGCTACGTGGGTTCTCAATGCAAGAAAACCAATTATTTATATTTAAGTGTCTATTATACATATAATCATAAAGACATCAGCAAAATATATTTGACATAAAAATAAGGATATGAGAGTGCTTTAAAAATACCCGGTTGGGGGGGGGGGGGGGGAAGGGCCCGCTGGGCGGGGGGCTTGTTGCTTTGCTTTAGTTTGACAGGGGGATGGTTTATATGTCTATAAATGCTCTAGGAGAGAAGAATTAGTGATGGAGTTGGGAGCAGAATACAATAAATAATTCTAATTTGGTTATGTTCTATTCATATGTTGACAGTTACCATCTTAAAATTTACACGTGATAAGAAATAATAAAATTATTATCATAAGCAGCAGCAGATAAAGAATGCTATTTTTAATTATATTCAAGCAGAATATCATTATTTCCTTTTACACATAAATTGAATTATTAATTTGTAAATATGTTATTTATTGATTTTTAAAGAGAGGGAGAGAAACATCAATGTGAGAAACATCGACTGGTTAGCACTTGAATGCACCCTGTCTCGGGGCCTGACCTCATAACCCAAGCATGTGCCCTAACTGGGACTTGAACCAGTGGCCTTTCACCTTATAGGATGACACCCACCCGACCTTGCCATACCAGTCAGGGCTGAATTATTTTTTATGTGAGAATAGATGATGCTAGTTTTTTAACTTCTGTGGGTTAAAAAAGCCCTGCAACAGAATTTTAAAAGACAGGGTTCAAAAATTATTAAAGAGAGATCAGTCTGTTCTTGGTCTCTAGTTTCTCCCTTTTGCCTGTTTTTTTTTTCCTTTTTCTGTCTTGTGAGCATCCTGAGGCCGATGTCCTTTGGGGATGATTACTCCTTAGCACTGCAGACTAGGAGAGTGGCCACTCCTGGATACTAACTCTAATTTAAACTGACCAGAGTCCTCCTTCCCAGTCCCAGCCAACATTACAAGGGCTGTGAATTTTTACGAGGAGTTCCCATAATGTGAAAAACTGAAAGCCTACTTCAAAGTGGCTAGTTCAAAAAAAGCTGGTTGATGTTTATAAGGCATTGAAAATACTTTGTAGGGATTAAAAAAAAGAAATATTAAGATGAAACCCAGATGAGGATAAAACGAACAGAGAGGAATCAGATCAAATATTTTGATAGAAAAACAAAATTACAAACTAAAGGGTATGGGAATGACAGGGGTAGAAATCCAAACACAGAAATAGGAGACTTAAAATAAATTGATACAATCAGGGAAAAATAAACTAAATTGTTAGGCCAACTGGAAATAGAGTACTAAAATTGGAGCCATGTGTGTGACAAGGGAGCAGAAGACATATGAAGCATTGCAGAAATCCAACTTACTCCTGAGGATGCTAAGTGATTCGTAAGATACACCTAGAAGGCTCCTGCATCAGCACGGTGATGATAAGACCTGGGGTAAGAGGTCTGCCATTTAAATGGAACGCTTAGTGGCTTCAGAGACGCTGGGACCAGCTCGCTAAAACACAATCAGTCATTTAGTCCTCTGTCACCGTAGAGGACAATGAAAGAGAGGATACACAATGATCCCTCAACAGACAGAAAGGAAAGATGAACGTACAATGAAACCACAATTATGTGCAATTTCAACATCTCTTCAAAATTAATTGTTAGGCTTCTGAGGCACAGAACAGGAAAGACAAGAATGATGAGAAGGACAATTGGCTATTTCCTTAGCCCTTGTGTTGCATGTTTGGATTCTGTCTTGAACCAGCCTCACACAATAACCAGTCTAATTTTACTTTTATTTTTTTCCCTTTATGTAAGGTTAAAAATAGACTCATGCTCCATGGTGAAGGATAAATGAGTTGGAATGATCTACAAAGGTATAAAATCGAGAATTTCAACAGGAAAAACAAACAAGAGTAAATAATTTTAGTAATGGCAGGGAAAATTTGCCCTTTATCTCGAAAGGGTAAAGGATGATACACAAATGGTAAAGAACGGTACAAAGTTTAAGTGCTATGGCTGGCAAAACTTTCTTAATGTTGAAAATTGATAATGTTGTGAGAGACCAATAATGATGTTGTAAAGATACAATATGTATTATTTGATAAGAAATAAGAAAACGATTTTAAAATCAGTAATAAAATATGGTGTTAAACAAGAAAACAATGTTCACGATGTGGAGAGAAACTGGTCAGATCAAGAGAAAGGAATGATATGATCAGACTTTGTTTTTGAGTCATTATAATTGCAATTAGTGAGGAATCCATGCTCTTCAAAAGCTGAGTAAAAATATTGTACCTCTTTGAAAAATATCATTTAAACAAAATGTTCTTTTGTACTTAGAAGATGTAACATCGTGATTGTGAGATTTGCAAAGTTCTGCTATTAGGAATCATTACTTATTTTTTTAGCCAATGATCATGATAGTTTAGGTCTTATTTCTCTAGAGGAATCTTGGAGAGCGTGCCTCTGAAGGACGACTGAGAAATGATGTAGAAATTAAACATCAGACTTCTTTTTAACATCAGAATTCATCTCTGACTGTCAAATGTGAAAATTTTTAGAAATAACCCTTAAACATACAAAATTTTGTTGCTAGTTATTCCAAAACATATCCTTTCACTGACTACATTACAGAATATTTGTACCTATTATTATGATGCTCACCACTTAGAAAACTGGGAAAATTTACCTCAGACAAATATAACTTGATATTGGCCTCTATTGAATCAATTGGTATCTCAGGATATGCTGGGAAAGTTGAAAAGTCATCTCGTAAACTAGCCACCATATCTTGGCCAAAGGTCATCGAAAGTAAACAGAATGAAGATGAGGATATATCTTGATAATAACGATGAGATGATCACACTCAGTGACAGACTGCCAGTCTCAAGTTGTACTTCCTATCTCCTTATATTAAAGTGCACTAACTATTTTAAATCTATGACAATCTTATAAAGAGATTCTTTTTTTAATGTCGCAAGTAAGAAAAGTAAGATTCAAATAGGTTTAAAAACCTACTCACAGTCAAATTCAAGTATACTCGCTGTACAAGAACTTGGAAAAATTATGCTCCCCAACTTCAAGACAGGCAATAGTGTTGACTTAAAAAATCACAAAATAACACCATTCTCTAAAAGTGTGCTTGTTGAGAGAATAATAAAATTCTTCTATGACCACTGCTACGGACACTTTGAGGTTTGTTCGTTTGTTTGTTTGGGACGTGCACACATGATAAACTAGCTTAAAAGCTAAAGTATTGATCGTCTGGATAGTTCTTACCTTTGCCTCTCTGTGGTGCCAGATAAAGTATATTAACTGCATGAGGAAGATTATCAAGTGTTGAAGTAAACTAATATATGAAATAAAATTACTGGTCTTTTTTGTTCCTCTCTCATTTTCTCTTTACTCTCTGTATCCATTCTTATGTAAACACTGGTGATGCTTTCCTCATTCTTAAACTGATTAGACATTGATTGCTTTCTTTTTTTAAAAAAAGAAAGGTTCCTTTTAAGATCTAGAAAAACAACACCTCCAAGTATATGAAACTATTCCTCTAGAATCCTAATAATTTCATCTTATTGTCTAAATGTATTTTAAACTGGAGTTTCCTGCATTCTCAACCCGCAAAATCATACCTATTCCATATTCTTGCTCTGCCCCATTAAAAGCACGGTTGTCTGTGCTTCATAAGGGAGGGGGCTGCCCTTCAATGGTGAGTGATGTTATTTTTGGTACACATTGCATACATCTGGGGCAGGCTTCTGCAGTCCCACTGCAAACGTCCCTAGCATATCAGATCAGTATGTGAATCCATAGTAGGCAATTGCTGAAAAAGTCTCTGTAGTCGGGAAATGTTTTAATGATGCATATGGTAAAAATGGAGCCAGTTGGCCTTTCATCTATCCTCAATACCCCAAAGTTCTAATGATAGATAAGCCCTTTATTTTTCTTAAGCTCAAACACAGAATACAAGAAGATATCTTCTAAATAGGGGGCTCATTTTACATAAATGCTGAAAGGAAAAAGACATAAAGCCAACTTGGGCCACAACCACATTTTCAGGATTGCCTAAAATGGACCAGAGCACATGGATGTTACAGCAATAAGCAGAGAACTGTATATGTTCCATGCTGATTGTAAAATCTTGAACTTGTACCAAAAGCGCAAAAGATTAATTCACTTACTTCACAGCTTGCGCAGCTGTGATTCAAGAATAATTGGGCTCCTATAAAAAAAGAATCAAGTACCGGTCATTTGGAATATTTATATAAAGCCAAATAAACGGTTCTTACTGTGATACAGGCAGCATGGACATTTTGTGAAGAATCACATAACCTGTTCTATGTTCCCATCTGTCTACTGCAGATAAGGACTCTTACCTTTATAGGTAACCACTCATTTCTGGCAAAATATTTAATCAATAGAAAAACAAATAAGTGGTTCCAGTTGCATGTAAATAATATTTTCTGTTACGTAGAAATCATTTCATGCACTTTTAAACATAAAATAACTGCTAAAATAGTAATCTCTCTCTGATGAAGAGAAGGAACTCATTACCCTTTCAGTGAAACCAGTGTCCAAATCTGAACATGTGTTGCTATCATTTAACCCTTCAATTTATAGTACCCAAGGCAGAAAGACCATTGCATGTAGTGTACTCACAAGAAAAAGTTCAAACAATCCATCCACACCATTCTTTTTTAGCCCTCAAGTTGAAATATGCTAGGAAATAGTTTCACACAAAATGATAGAAAAGATTTCTGATTGCTTTATTGAACTTGAAAGATTTTACTTGTATGGAAAATAATGTGGTAATTAATACATAATAATAGAAGAATAAAGTTTCACATATACATAACTCTAAAACTTTTGCCCCACCCTGTGTTTTTAAATATAAATATATATATATATATATATATATATATATATATATATAAACATTACAATTTATTTTTATAGACTAGCTTTTCAAGGACATGCAGAAGTTAGGAACACTTATGTACCACCTCATCCAGGTAATCAAAGTTAATGTGAGCCGTAATAAATTCACGATAAATTGTTCCCTTGATATGATATGATGATTATTGCACTTTACTTCCGTGGTTTTAGACCAAAACCATAAACCCCAGTATAACCATGAGAAACATGACAAATAAATTCTAAGTTGGTACATTCTAAAAGATAATTGACCAGAACTTAACAAAACTGTGAAAATTATAAGAAAACAAAAAGTCTCAGAAACTGTCACTCCTAGAGAAGCCTAAGACACCAAGACTAAATGTAATGTGGCATCCTGGGTGGGATATTGGAACAGAAAAGAAATATAGATAAAAGTAGGGAAATCTGGAAATTTTACTTGAGGCTTCTAGCCAAGAAGGAGGGAATGCATAGATAAGCTTTGCTTCTTCACATAACCAAAGAAGGATAGCAACAAATTTAGAAACAAATAACAACCAGAACTGCCAGAAAAATCAAACTATATGGAAGTCCAACAACCAAGGAGTTAGAGAAGAAATATTCATCCAGGTAGAAGGGGCAGAGGCAGGAAGCCGGGGAGGAGAGGATGTGAAGTAAGGCAGTGGCTGGCCGACTGGGGCTGGGGAGGGGTGGTCCCACATTCACATGGGTATAAGCCGGGAGAAACCACTGGGGCATAAGACAAACAGTGCAACCCAGATTTCCAGTGCAGGAAAAGAAAGCTTCAAACCTTTGGCTGTAAAAACCTGTGGTGGTTTCAGCAGTGGGAGCAACTGCCGATCTCACAGGTCAGTCTGTTAGAGGGGCTCATGAGGTCTTAGAATACACATAAATCCCACCCACTTGGGAGTCAGTGCCAGGGCAGCACCTCAAAGGGGTCAATTTGCTTGTGGGTAGCAGTGGAAGTGACTGAAAACGAGGTGAGAGCCAAGCAAATTACACGGTTCCCTCTCTGACCCCTCCCCCACCTACAGCATCACAATGCAGCCAAGTGAGCGGCCCCACCCTGGCAAATACCTAAGGCTATGCCCCTTGCAATGTAACAGTTGCACTGAAATAGAGAAATAGGGCCCAAATAAAAGAACACTTCAAAACTCCAGAAAAAGAAGTAAGCAATGAAGAGATAGCCAACCTATCAGATGGAGAATTCAAAACACTGATAATCAGAATGCTCACAGAAATTATTGATCGCAGTCGCAAAATAAAGGAAAAAGTGAAGGCTATGCAAAGTGAAACAAAGGAAAATATGAAGGGAACCAACCATAAAGGGAAGTAAACTGGGACTCAAAGTAAAGATTTAGAAGAGAAAGAAGAAATAAACATTCCATTGGAACAGAATGAAGAAATAAGAACTCTATTTCAGTGTCTTTGTTTTTATTCTGTTTGCTTGTTTGTTTTGTTGTTTAGCTTCTTGTTAAAGGTGAGATCATACGGTATTTGTCTTTCAATGCCTGGCCTATTTCACTGAAATAGAGAACAAGTGGGCAGCGACCAGAGGGGAGAGGGAAAAAGTTTAAGGGGAAAAATGGGGAGGGATTTTGAGGAACATGTATGAAAAACACAGGGATGAGGACTGGGGTGGCGGGAAATGGGAGGGAGGTGGGGAGACGGGGTAGGGGATGCTGGGATGAGAGAAATAGACAATAAAACTGTACTTGAAAAATAACTAAATAAAATTAAAAAAAAGAAATAAGAACTCACAAAAAAAAATTAGGAGAGGTTTAGGAATCTCTGGGACAATTTTAAATGTTCCAACATCTGAATCAAAAGGGTGCCAGAAAAAGAAGAGGAAGAGCAAGAAATCGAAAACTTATTTGAACAAATAATGAAGGAAAACTTCTCAAATCTGGTGAAGGAAATAGACATGCAAGTCCAGGAGGCTCAAAGAGTCACAGAGAAGTTGGACCCAAGGAGGAATACACCAAGACACATCATAATTACATTATCCAAGATTAAAGATAAGGAGAGAATCTTAAATGCAGCAAGATAAGAGGAAACAGTTATCTATAAAGGAGTGCCCATAAGGCTATCAGCTGATTTTTCAAAAGAAACCTATGGTCAAGAAGGGGCTGGAAAGAAGTATCCAAAGTCATGAAAGGCAAGGACTTATATCCAATTACTCGATCCAGCAAAAATATCATTTAGAATGGAAGGGCAGAAAAAGTGCTCCCCAGATAAGGTAAAGATAAAGGAGTTCACCATCACCAAGCTCTCATTATATGCAGTGTTGAAGGCACTTGTCTAAAAAACAGAAGATCAAAACTATGAACAGTAAAATCATAGCAAACTTACATCAACAACTGAACCTAAAAAAAAAAAGAAAAAAACAACTAAGCAAACAAGTAGAATAGGAACAGAATCATAGAAATGGAGATCATATGGAGGGTTATCAGAGGGAAGAGTGGGAGCAATGGGGGAAAAGGTACAGGGCATAAGAAGTGTAATTGGTAGGTACAAAATTATAGGGGGAGGTTAAGAATAGTGTAGGAAATGAAGAAGCCAAATAACTTATATTACAACCCATGGACATGAAGTAAGGGAGAGGAATGCTGGATGGAGGGGGTTCAGGTTAGAAGGGAGGAAAGAGGAGAAAAAAATGGGACAACTGTAATAGCACAATCAATAAAATATACTTAAAAACCAGGAAAATCTGAATAAAGTATGGACTTTATTGAATAACAATATGTCAACATTGATTTCCTTGTTGAAAATGCCCCAGACAAATAATATGTCAGTAATGTGAGAATCTGAACATGGAATATGTATGACCTCTTTGTATTTCACAACTTTTTTGTAATTCTAAAACTACTCTAAAATTAAAAAGTTTATTTTTTTAAGTTGTCTATGGTGTGACAATTAGTTTTATGTGTTAACTTGGCTGGTTATGATGTCCAGTCATTTGATCAAAGTCCAGTCCAGATGTTGCTGGGAAAATATTTTTATATGCAATTAACATTTAAATCAATCGATTGAATAAAAGTATCATGTGGTGGTGCTGGTGGTGGAAGTGGAGTCCTTGTGGTGTCGCAAGAAAAGCATTTTCAGGGACCTACAAGGGAAGATAAGATCTGGTGGTAGGATTTATTTAGGTGCTCAATGCAAAGTCAAGTGTGCCCCGCCTGGGTTTCCAGTTTCCCGTCTCCCTCCATCCTGTCATGAAATATCAGGGCCAGAAAGAGTGCCAACGTCCAGAAATTCTGCACCATGCCAAGGCCAGTGCGGTCAGTCTTTCTCATCATCAGGCTGGCTTAACTTGCTTTCCTGGTTGTGGTTCATTGCTTCGATGCTGTACCCTGGCTCCTGCCTAGAGCCTGCATTTGGAGTCCACAAAGTTCAAGGTCTAATCCCCTTTGCTCTCTTTCTTATTAATAGCTAGTTAACTACCTAAGGCAACATTCTCCCCTGAAGATCCCGAACCTTGTAACCTTACAAGGGTAAATGGATGAAGGTTTCTGTAGCTGCTCCTTGCTGTCAAAGGGGTGGTCTGCCTGTTCCCAGACCGAGAGGGTTTTTCTATCTGCTAACTAGTTAACCACCTACAGTAACAGGTGGTCCTTATTCAATCAGCCAAAGGCCTTAAGGAAAAACAAAAACAAAACAAAACAAAACAAAAAAACCCTGAGGGACTCCAAAGAGGAAGAAATTCTGCTTCCATATTATCTTAAACTCAAGACTGTAACATTAACTCTTGCCAAAATTCCCAGCCTAATGGTCTGCTCTGCAAATATCAGACTTATTAGCCTGCAAAACTGTGTGCTATAGTTCCTTAAAGTAAATCCTTCTCTCTCTCCCACTCTCTCTTTGTATCTGTGTCCGTAACTCTTTCTCTTCATATAATCTCCTACTTGTTCTGTTTCTTTGGAGAAGCCTTACTAATACATACAGATAGGAGAGTAATGTAGCTGGGGAAAGATACAGATAGGCTGAAATACTTACTTTTTAAAATACATACTTTATTTTTAATTTTTAACAACCACTGGAATTGATTATTAAAAATAAACAAGTAAGAGAAAAGGAAAAAATGACTTTCCATGTGAGGTTAGATCACTGATACTTAAAATTACTCTTGAAATTATCTATTTGATCCTCATGCTATTTTAGGTCTATAGAGTTCATATTATTATTTATATTTGACTCAATTAGAAATAGAAGCCAAAACCAAAAAGTCTCATAGAAAGTAGTAGAGTGACGTATTGTCTGATTCCCAGCTAGGTGTCTGTATATTACAGCAGGTTTCCAAGTGAGTTCTGGGGCAAGAAATTAATTTGAGAGGTTTGGGTAGACCAAGAGGGTGACAGAGGAAGGAAGGTGAAATCAAAGGTGTTTAATCAGGGGCTTAGTTATTGAGGATCAACTCTTCCCTACAGGCTAGACCACTGAAATATCTCAGCCAAAAATTAAGATAACTCATCAGAACGTCAGGGGCAGCAGTATAATCCATGTCTATTCTGAAATTTTATTTTATCCAAGAATTATGGAGCATAAAGGAGAGAAGCTTGAAATGTCAAGAGCAAGGTGGGGTGTCAAGATTGGATCCCCTTAGGAGGGTAAATGGAGTCAGTCTGGCTTCCTCACCTAGATGTCTAGGCAACTAAGGGAAGCAGTTTCCCATAACCTTGAAAATGGGCCTGATAAACTGTTCCCATAGCCTTGAGTGGGCTCACAGGTGATAAATCTTGCTGTGTTATACAATGTATCCTGGCACCCTGCTGTCTTGTCTATATTTAGCATGTAAGAGAATTGGGACTTCCGGCTGTGAGACAGGGGACAGGTGACATGCAGGGACATGCAGGGTGACACGCAGGTTGCAGCGTGCATAGATTGACCATTCTTAAATAAAGGCATGTCCAGCATTCTCCACGGCTCTGTGAATATTCTTCCATCTTCCCGAATGCAGAGTGGACCTGTCTGGCCTCGAACGGTCACAACACACTCAGATATTCACACTTCTATAAGAAAGCATTTACACCAGTGGACACCAGTTTATAGACTGAGGCATATCAAATATAGGGTCCAGCAGAAGAAAGGCCTGCTTGAGTGTGGTTGGTAGGGTAATAATGTGGGTGTAATAATTTATGGTTTTAATGTAAACATTTCACCTAAAATGTAACATGGTATGCTTGAGTGTAATATGGTTGGTTATGTTACAGAATTGCATGCTTTTGATTTTGTAATAAAAATGGGTTATTTGTGCCTGACCCTGTTTATACATTGATTTAGGGATCAAAGGTGATTTATGGGGATTTCCAAGGATGTCAGAGGTCTAAGGAAAATTAAATATAAAAATTTTAGAAATAATATTGATCATGGTTGTTTCTTCTTTCCAAAGTGTATGTGCCATTTCAAATCCAAGGAGAAATAGCCTAGTAACTTCTGATTCTGAAATTCTATTGGAAGAAGCATAAGGGCAGCTGGAAATTTCAAATCCTCTACTAGTTATTCTATTCAACTAAAAAATTGAATAGGTCATGGGGAGAGAAAGTTTACCATGAAATTTAAGGAACTTATGTATCAGGGATTCTCACTGGCATGGTCCTGATAGGAAACCTAACTGTGTGTACCTGTCTATCTTCTTGTTTTAGAAAAATTTCCAAAGGTAGTATTTTTAAGTGATTTTCTTTAAAAGGACCCATACAATTATATAGGTTTTAATTTCCATAAAACCTGTAGTTACCTCTCACCTTGGAGAAAACGATCCGTGGCTTTTTAAAGCTCTTTCAGGAAACTTAGACATGCCAAGGAGGGCCCTAGGTCATGAATGGTACAAAGTAAGCTGGTCTGCATGAGGTCTAAGAATCCTGTTTCCTGGGAAGCCAAAAGGGAGATCACCTGTGATCTGCCTTTTGCGAAGCTGCAAACTACTTGGAGGGTGAGGGAAGCAAATCCAAATGTAACATATAATTTCTCAAAAATACCAGCGATGCTTTCAGTAGGGAGTTATTATAGTGAGAATTCATCTAAAGGGAGTAGATTTCTTATTTCACACTAATGGAGAGAAGAGGACAGTTAATTGGTTGTAAGATAAAAGAGGCATCAAATCGTTCGTGGCAAAAACAGCCCAGGTGTTTGTTGCACCAGTGGAGTCAGAACACACCTTGTTTCAGCAACCATGGTGCTTGGGTTCTGGCTGAGAGAGATGGCACCACCAAGACTAAAATAAAAAGGCACCAGAAAGTTTGTTTAGAAAGTCACAGAGGTAGAGGAAGTGAGGCATGGAAAAAAAATGGGCTGAGGAAAAGTTACAAAGCAAAAGAAAGGGCCTTGGAACATGGGAAAGAGAGGCACCTGGGAGAAGAGGGTGAGGACAACCACTTCTGTGCTCTCTTTCTCTCTACACAGAGCTGTGCTTGGCCCTCTGTCCTCAGGGCTTTTAAGGATGCGTATTTTTTAGGAGAAGTCCCAGGGGAGGATTTCAATAGAATATTCATAGCTTTCCGAGTGTGTCCTTTCAGGGTTGTGGTCTCTATTGATTCATTGGTGTCAGAGCTCCTTTTGACTTCTTGAAGAAAGTTAACTGCTTTCTTCTGTGAGCAAATTGGGATTGTTCCTGTCATCTTCTGTCCTTTTATGGAAGTCAGATTGGGCTTTTCGCCTACCCCCTTGTTTTTCTCCAAGGGGTGGAGGAGTCTACAGTTTGACTGGCTATGCACCAGAGGGGAAGGATCTGACCTAGGACCAGAGACTACCTAGAGGAGGAAAAGGTGCTTCAAGGGTGATGTTATAATTAACAATATTTGTTTGTAATATTTGCTCTCCCAGTTCCGTCTGTTGCTAGGTGTCTGCTGCTAGGTGCCTGGGACTTTCTGCCCCGGTGACATTCTGTACCGGGCCTGTTGTCCTACTCCGCTCATTGCCTGTCTGACTGCCTACCATAAAGTGTTCGTTGACGGTCAGAAATCCTTGCCAGAAAGAACACTTCTCTTCAGAATGTGTAATAGAGAACTGGGCACTTAAAAACAAAATAAAACATAACTAGCTGAACTGTGTGTCACATTGTTACCGAACAAGAGGTCCGAGGGAGGGGTAATACAATATTCGGCCCGCCTAGGGATGCCGAAAACTGCTATACAACAGGGGCCCCTCCCAAGGACAGAATCCTAATATCTACTGGGCTCTTCTGTCCGCCGCCAATTGGAAAGACATCTCTCAATGCCAGAGATTTGTGAAAAGGAAACAAAATGTTTATTTAATGCTATTCAGGCCTAACGCCTCCACTAAGATAGCAAAGTCCTTTAGGTTATACACCTACACCCACACAGCGCTCCCTTCTCCCACTGTCCCAACTCCGGGTACCGTAAATCAGGAAAAGAGCACACGTCTGTGTTGCAGGCCGCTGGCACCGTCAGCTGTGTCACTGTGCAGGATCTCGAGTTAATCCAAAGTACTGTGGTACCCTCTCATGGTCCACTGGCAAGAGTCCTTTGTATCCAGTTCCAGTCAAAGTCTCTCTTGCTTTTCAGGCCCCACAGGCAAAGGGGGCACCCCAAAGCCGCGTGGGCCCCTTCTACCAAAGCTGCAGGGTCCACACTCCACCAAAAGCATGTGTCTTTCTTCTTCACCTTGCTGCGGGGATCTCCATTCTGGCAAAGCTGCGTGGTTTTTCCCTTTCACCTGGGAAAGAGGGGGTCCGCACCCTGCCAAAACCACGTGGCTCCCTCTTTCACCTCACCAAGAGGGGGTCCTCACTCTGCTGAAAACTGCGTGGCTCTCTCCCTCAATGGCTGCTGTGTCTGGCTTTTAAATCCTTGCACCCATCTTCCTCTGTACCCCTATTTCCGACTCCTCCCAAGATCAGTTACACCTGCCAGTATTTCTGTATTAATACAAGTTTACTGGGTTGCCATCGTGAGTCTGGGCAGTTATGGCCCCATGTCCTCGAGCCAATCTTCTCCAAGCCCCTACGCAGGCGCTGTAACTTGGGGGACCTGCCCCCAGTTACATCTTGGGGGAAGTGACTTCATCCCCCTAGCTCCAAGCCTGGCCACAGCCATTTAACATATCCAAGTGACCGCCAAAGGCTATAGATATGTTAAAAGACAATGCCATGGATTAGCTGCAAGGCTGTGGCTGTACAAAACAGCCCTGCATGTTCCTGCTCCATGTGTCCCTTCCCTCCAACTCACACCTGTTGGGGGGAAGGCGTGAGGACATCTTATATGTCTCTCCATTATTCCTATACACTTTAAATTCTGGACACCATTCCAAATCTTTTTTTTTGGGGGGGGGGGGGTCCTGGCTGCACCCTGTATCAACATGGGTACATGGAGTGAATGACAGCAAAATGGAGTTATGCAACAGCTCTTTCTGGTCTTTATCCAAAGAAACCTTAGACCGAAAAGTGGAGTGATTCAAGGTTAATCCACTTCAAAAGAATGAAGGGGTTGGTGATATCTCCACCAGACTGGATGGAGAAGAAAAATGGAGAAAGGGTGGCTTCTTCTGGCAGGATTATGTGAATCCAGGCAGGCAACCACTTTGAAGGCATGTTCTAAAGAAGCAGGTAGACATATCAGAGGTTACTACCTGTCACTACCAGAACCAGGAAGTAGAGACAAGGATTGAATCTTTATGTGCACTTTATTCAGATGCTAGCAATCTGAGAAGATGGCTGGTCATGCACGCTCAAAAACCATCTTAACATGTTATCAAAAACCAACCTTTTTACAAGGAAAAGAAAAGGTATGTAAGGGGGTTGGAAAAAAGGTTAGTCAAATAAAAGTTGAAGCCCAGCAGTGATTGTCCTAGTATGTTTTTAATCTGTTGGTAAACGATTCTTCATCCGTGTCATGGAGTTCCCTCCCTGGAACACAAGGACTCAGATGCCGTCTCCATTACTTCCAGACCCCCGAGGGCACAAAGTTTGAAGTGCTTGCTGACCTCCTGGAGGCATATAGGTCATGCCTTCCTATTTGTGGAATGACGGCTTCCCACAGACATTAATCACTTAAACCTATTAACTAAGGCTAAAGTCTTTAATTTTGGGTTCCCTTACAAAATGAGGTATGCCAGTGGGACTTTTGCTTAATTTGCAATTAGAAGCCCTGCAGTGAAAGACATTTTCTTTAAATATTTGCAGAGGGACTTAGAATTTCAACTTATAATGATACTGTCCCAGCCCTTTTGGAATTCATTATCTAGACCAAACAATGCATACAAGGCAGTCAAGATGGTTTAATATGGTCAACATACCAGACAGAAACACACAGACATTTCTTAATAGTATGACTTAGAAAAAATG